>NC_079214.1:27336723-27666710 GCF_029633865.1 Lampris incognitus | reverse complement strand
TTAGCCAAACATACGTCTGTCTTAAAACAGATAAAAATGAGTGCACCATGTGTTTCATTAAATAAATATAGCATTCTGACTTAATTTTAACACAAAGCAATAAAGACAGCTGCAAAAAGAGCCCAAAAATGTCTTTAAAGTCTTTTAAAAAAAAAAAAACTTGTTGATCTCGCCTGAGGTATGCTGCACACAGCAGACAAAGAACAAACAAACATATCTTTTACAGATGTTGAGCAGGGTCAAAACGGGCAAATCTTCAGGAATGGCAATTAGATATTGCATAAATTTAACAACAACAACAACAGAGGAGTCTCTCTCCTTCCCTCCTTCTCTTTCATCCTGATGAGCAGCTAATTATCAGCTCATTAGCACTTCAACCAAGCCTGCCTCGCACGCACACACGCACACACACACACACACACACACACACACACACACACACACACACACACACACAGGCACCCACTCTCTGTGGTTTTAGGTTTTGTCTGCTAGTAAAGGATACCCTGTCTCTGCCCCTCTTTTTTTTCCACTGCTCCAACACACTAAAGAGGAATTTCTGGGAACCGTCTCTGTAAGTAAGGCCCCAGTAAAAGCAAGGCATGTCCACACCAGGATAAAAAGCAGATGTCAATACATTACATCATGACACTTCTGCTCACCCGGGAGAATTAAAGTAGTTCATATTGCCGTGCAGTTTTACTCCTATAGCGCTCCATACACTCCGGTGTATGGATACATAAACACTAGGTGGGGGCTATAAACGCCACTGCCTCATTACCGGAGGAATGAGAACATGGTGGGGATCCTCTGACAGACATGTAACTACTGCTATCCATCAAGAAAGTCGAGCGCGTATGTGCACGCACGCACGTACGCACGCACGCACGCACGCACGCACGCACGCACGCACACACACACACACACACACACACACACACACACACACACACACACACACACACACACACACACACGCACACTTCTATTAATGAAGATTGTAGCCATGGGTTATTCAAAACCATATGCTTCCTGACCAGTGAATACTGACACAACAGGGTAAAAAGTTAAGCTCCTGCAAAGTAGACCCTCTAGCCTCTGAACTGTCTGTTCCTTGTTTACACCAAGTTTGAAAAAATGCTGGGTGATGAGATTATTCAGATATGTGGTATGTAGCTATAGATATAATATATAGCCATATTTCATACATTGCAAATGTTTGCACAAAATGCAGCTGCTTTTTGACACAGGTATTACATCATTACCTATGCAGTGCATTGGAACCGGGACGAATATTTGGCCACTAGAATGCAAAGCCGTGACGGGCGTCAGGTGGTGTGGTGGTCTATTCCGTTGCCTACCAACACAGGGATCGCCAGTTCGAATCCTCGTTTTACCTCTGGCTTGGTCAGGCATCCCTAAAGACACAATTGCCGTGTCCGCGAGTCGGAAGCCGGATGTGGGTATGTGTCCTGGTCTCTGCACTAGCGCCTCCTCTGGTCGGTCGAGGCGCCTGTTCGGGGGAGAGGGGGAACTGGCGGGAGATAGCGTGATCTGGGATGGCTCGCAAGGGTGGGGTAATTGGCCGGATACAATTGGGGAGCAACAAAGGGAAAAAAAAAAAAAGAAGAATGCAAGGCTATTGTGTTTGACACACGGATATACATTTTCACTTTCAACTATCTATCTCTAAATATCAATAAAACGAATAAATCATTGTCGACTTTAGAAAGATCAGAGGAAATCACATCACTATTTCCATAAATGGGTCATCTGTTGTAACCGTGGACAGTTTTAGATTTCTCGGTTTACACATCACAGTCACCCTCACACGGTCTCTCAACACAATCGCATCGTCAAGAAGGCACGGCAGACACTGTATTTTATGAGGTGTCTTAAGAGTTCTGGTATGAGTAGTACAACTCATGAACTTTTATCACAGCACCACGGAGAGTGTCTTGACAGGCTGTATCACGGTGTGGTTTGGCAACCTGACTGCTCAGGACTGCTGCAAAGAACTATGAAGACAGAGCACAAATCATCGGCATGAAACTACCACAACTTCATAATATATATTTACACCACTCGCTGCAAAAGGAAACCCCAAAACATCATTAAGGACACCAGCCATCCCGCTCATGTTCTGTTCTCACTCCTTCCATCTAAAAAATGCTACCGGAGCATCAAATCACACACCACCCGTCGCAGTAATATCTTTATGCATGCTCAATAATCCAGGTAAGAAAATCACAGAAAGTTGAATCAGTTCATCTGGATACAACGTTTATTGACAGATATGTTTAATCACTCAACTAAGTGACCTCTTCAGTCTAAACTGACTGCAGGTATCCCCACCTTTATAAACAATACAGCGGCATAACGACCGAAACCAATGACCAGTTTCATATGCAAATATGGGTTGGACCATTAACTAGAATGTCTTGATGCATGCTCAATTATCCAGGTAAAAAATTAAAGAAGGTTGAACCAGTTCATTGGATACATTTATTGACAGATACGTTTCATCACTCATCTAAGTGACATCTAACACGACAGGCCAGGACTCCAGAAATCTACACCCATCTACAGGCGGTGGCCACTCTTTCAAGGATGAGGATGTGCACATCCTTGCTAGAGAGGAATGCTAGCTTGAACGGGGAGTCAAAGAGGCCATCTATGTGAAGAGGGCACGACCATCCCTGAACCGGGGGGGGGGGGGGGCTAACAGTACATCTGTCACCATCTTACAATGCTGTGATTACAACCGTTCCCCAATCCTCTGTGAATAGTACACATGGCCACTGAAACTGTAGTTAATGGTCATGCCCATATTTGCATGTGAAACCAATTGTTGGTTTCAGTTGTTTTGCCACTGTATCGTTTAGAAGGGTGGGAATATCTGCAGTCAGCTGAGACTGAAGAGGTCACTTATGCCCCTTTTCCACTGCATGGTACTGGCTCAACTCTACTCTATTCAACTCTACTCGCTTTACTTTTTGGGATTTTGAAAGTGTTTTCCACTGCAGATAGTATCCCCTCACAGCGAAGACCTGCTGGTCATACATGGGCATGTTGACTAGTTTTTTAAGATTTTATTTATATTTAAATAAATATACATAGCGTTTTTTTTCCGAAACCGTCAATGGTGTTGAGGGCTCGACTATTGAGCAGCAGAATATCAACACGGATCCATCTTACAATGCTGTGATTGCAACCGTTCCCCAATCCTCTGTGAATAAATATACATATAAATATATGTACACTACCGTTCAAAAGTTTGGGATCACCCAAACAATTTCGTGTTTTCCATGAAAAGTCACACTTATTCACCACCATATGTTGTGAAATGAATAGAAAATAGAGTCAAGACATTGACAAGGTTAGAAATAATGATTTCTATTTGAAATAAGATTTTTTTTACATCAAACTTTGCTTTCGTTAAAGAATCCTCCATTTGCAGCAATTACAGCATTGCAGACCTTTGGCATTCTAGCTGTTAATTTGTTGAGGTAATCTGGAGAAATTGCACCCCACGCTTCCAGAAGCAGCTCCCACAAGTTGGATTGGTTGGATGGGCACTTCTTTGAGCAGATTGAGTTTCTGGAGCATCACATTTGTGGGGTCAATTAAACGCTCAAAATGGCCAGAAAAAGAGAACTTTCATCTGAAACTCGACAGTCTATTCTTGTTCTTAGAAATGAAGGCTATTCCATGCGAGAAATTGCTAAGAAATTGAAGATTTCCTACACCGGTGTGTACTACTCCCTTCAGAGGACAGCACAAACAGGCTCTAACAGGTACTATTTAATGAAGATGCCAGTTCCAGTTCTAATGTACTTATCTTCTTGCTCAGTTGTGCAACGCGGCCTCCCACTTCTTTTTCTACTCTGGTTAGAGCCTGTTTGTGCTGTCCTCTGAAGGGAGTAGTACACACCGGTGTAGGAAATCTTCAATTTCTTAGCAATTTCTCGCATGGAATAGCCTTCATTTCTAAGAACAAGAATAGACTGTCGAGTTTCAGATGAAAGTTCTCTTTTTCTGGCCATTTTGAGCGTTTAATTGACCCCACAAATGTGATGCTCCAGAAACTCAATCTGCTCAAAGAAGTGCCCATCCAACCAATCCAACTTGTGGGAGCTGCTTCTGGAAGCGTGGGGTGCAATTTCTCCAGATTACCTCAACAAATTAACAGCTAGAATGCCAAAGGTCTGCAATGCTGTAATTGCTGCAAATGGAGGATTCTTTGACGAAAGCAAAGTTTGATGTAAAAAAAATCTTATTTCAAATACAAATCATTATTTCTAACCTTGTCAATGTCTTGACTCTATTTTCTATTCATTTCACAACATATGGTGGTGAATAAGTGTGACTTTTCATGGAAAACACAAAATTGTTTGGGTGATCCCAAACTTTTGAACGGTAGTGTATATTTATATTTATTTATGTATTTATAGTGATATTTTCATGTCACCTTTCAGTATCGGCTCAGCTGACTTGGAACCTCGACGGAGGTGGTACCAGAAAAAGTACCTGGTACCAGGTACTATCCCTAACTTTTGCCCAATGGAAAACCAAAAAAACGAGTAGAGTTGAGCCGGTACCATGCAGTGGAAAAGGGGCATTAGTTTGGTGTGAAAGGTGATCTGTCGGGGTTAAGGGACTGTCAATGGCCTCTCTAGAGGTCTCTCCAGACATCTTTGGAAAATGAAAGACAGACGAGACAGTGCTGTATGTATTATGCATGTTCAATAATCCAGGTAAGAAAATCACAGAAAGTTGAATCAGTTTATCTGGACACAACGTTTATTGAGAGAATTGTTTCATCACTCATCTACGTGACCTCTTCAGTCTCAACTGACTGCAGGTATCCCCATCCTTTATAAACAATACAGTGACATAACGACCGAAAATGATGATCAGTTTCATATGCAAATTGCTGTGACCATTAACTACAGTTTCAATGGCCATCTGTACTATTCACAGAGGATTGGGGAATGGTTGCAATCACAGCATTGTAAGATGTTGACAGATGTACTCTTAGCCCCCCCCCCCCCCGGTTCAGGAATGGTCGTTCCCTCTTCACATAGGTGGCCTCTTTTGACTCCCCGTTCAAACCAGTATTCCTCCTTATCAAGGATGTGCACATCCTCATCCTTGAAAGAGTGGCCGCTGGCCTGTAGATGGGTGCAGACTACGGAGTCCTGGCCTGACGTGTTAGCTCTCCTGTGTTGTGCCATCCTCTTGGCCAGCATCTCTTTGGTTATCTCATATACATATGACACCGGTCATTGGCTCCGGTCGTTATGCCACTGTATTGCTTATAAGGGGTGGGGATAACTGAAGTCAGTTTAGACTGAAGCGGTCAGTAATGAAACGTTTTTCTCAATAAATGTTGTGTCCAGATGAACTGGTTCAACTTTCTGTGAGTGCTATATACACTTCAATGCAACGCCTACAGAATTTCAGACAAGAAGGCTTCAGCCAGATTTTGGCGGTAAGTGCTATGAAGTTGTTTGTCCTTTTTTTCAAGTAAGCAATAAAACGTCATTTAGGACTTTCTAGTCAGATTGCCATGTAAGTGGAAATTTAATCATCAGAAAATCCCTATAAAGACCATGGAACCTGCATGATATGCAACATATTTGCACTAATTAAAATTCCATTGTCTCATTTGAGACACAAAAAAATGTTTTTTAATCAAATTCATTTTCTAACATGAACTCTAGTTAAGCTAATGAAACGAGGTCATTTAAGTTATTAAATATCTTTTTACAAACATTATTTAAATCAACTCAAAGATTAATTATTTTAGCTACAAAGCCGCTGGAAATTAAGAACTCTGTCCTAGTGATTAAAGTTACTGCATATTTTGAATCTTAAATCACTTTATATATCTATGCTAATTTTTACTATCTATTTATCTTTGAAAGAAGTTTATTTATGTGGATGACCTAAATGTACAGGCAAAATATTCTCAGGAATACAGATAAGTAAACATATAATAAATCTGACCAATGAAAAATGTGTAGCTGCGTTGCTAATTAAGATATTAAAGTGGTTACAACCCATCCCCCATAAAGATGTATTTTTATCTACAAAAAAGAAGGAAAAAAATGCAGAAAGATGCTAAGAGTACATCTGCCACCATGTCACCATCTTACAATGCTGTGATTGCAACCATTCCCCAGTCCTCTGCGAATAGTACTATAGTGAGTGTGAATGCACCAGGCAGGGAGGTAGAGGAGGTCAGAGTGAGTGATCACACCGGAAGTAATTAATCAAGCAACTGCACCTGTGCGAGAGTGTGTTTGGCAGTGAGGGGGGAGGGTTGAAAAGAGCAGAGTGAGCGGGCGTGTGTGTCTCTGGAGAGTGGTGCTTGGTAGACGTTACAGGGCAGGAGCCCAGCCGAGCGAGCAGGAACTTGCGCTCAGAATCGGGGGGTGGGTGCCGTTCAGGACTGCCGGCGGCGAAGATAGTTAGCAGGCAGCGGAGTGAGGTCCCCGTATTAGGCAGGGAAAAGTAGGAAATAGTGGGGCGAATAGGGGTGCCTGTAATGCTCCCCAGCTGGTGATGAGGTTCTCCTGCTGTCTGTGAAGATGTCTCACTGTGCTGGACTGGCGGACCCCACAGCAGACTCTGGCTGACGCCAGACCAGTGCCAAAATTCAGACCCCAGAGGAGGGTCTCGACCCCCAGGAGAGTTAAGTGATTTTAAAGGCTTATTAAGTTGTAGTTATTTTTTTGTAGCTGTAGTCTTTGTCTATGTCAGGTGGGATAAATAAAGTTCATTATGCTCATATTTGCGGTTTCCTCCTCCGTTATTGTGTGCACTGTAGAAACATCCTGTGTGCGGGTGCTCTACATTCTTACATCCAAGACAAGGTTTATTACAGTACACATGGCCATTGTAACTCTAGTTAATGGTCATGGCAATTTGCATTTGAAACTGATCATTGGTTTCGGTCGTTATGCCACTGTATTGTTTATAAGGGTTGGGATACCTGCAGTCAGTTTAGACTATAGACTAAAGAGGTCACTTAGATGAGTCATGAAACATATCTCTCAATAAACGTTGTGACCAGATGAACTGATTCACCTTTCTGTGATAATTTAGAAACCGATTTGACTCATCTTGGGATCTTTGTCTTTGGATCTTTCACTCCTTCCCAGTAAACTCACTTTGGGATATCTCAAACTGTTTTTCTACTTCACCTTCAAAGAGATAAAACATATGTTTTAATAGTAAAATCCAGTTCCCCAACAATCGTAAAAAAGCACTAACATATTGCACTGAAATAAATTAGATCTAACCTATTTCTTTGGTTTTCTCAGAAATGAACACTTTAGCTTACAAATGTGATTCTCTTAAACTCTCGAATTTCTTTATACTCATCTCTTGGACAAATCTGAGACTTTAGAGAGCACCTATGCACAAATACATCTTTTCTAACTTATTATTAATTGACCATGTTTTTGTTAAACATGACAATGCTGGTCAAAATCCTTCGGTTACGGGGCGTACTTGAGTAATGTTGGACCTTTGTGAAAATCCCCTCCATTTGCTCCTAACTGCATTATATTTTTGGAAAATTAAGCCAAGTTCAAAACTGAGGTCAGTATGACACTTGACCACTTCAGTCAAGTGTAACCATAATGCTGTGGTTACATGAAGTAGCAGATAAAAATATTATTACATTAGAAACTGATTCAAACAGTTTTATATTTCCTCAGGGGAAATATAAAATTCAATTGCAGCAGGTTACAACGCAACCAGTACCAATAAAGTACAGGCAACAACTTTGCAAGTTTAATGTGTACCAAAATTTCACTGGCCTTGGTCGTGTGGCTAATAAAACAATCTAATCTAATGCAGACATTGCCATTATTATCAATATAATCCTTATGTCTCATGTTAAGTGTTATGCCAGAGAAAATACTGCCCAAAAAAAAGCAATACGTGTAATCAGACTGCAGTTCTGAGCTGTGCGCTGATATTTTTCAGCAGTTCTGAAAGCATTTGTTCCATTCTCACAATACCAGCTTGTCTAACATACCAGGAGCCGACAGACAACCCTGCGTCCGGACTGCTGTGATTGGCAGAGGCATTTGAGTCTGTGTTGTGCTGCCCTCTACTGCTATGAAGCTAGTAGTCCCCCCCCCCACGCGCCAAAAGATGCAATACCTATTCACCAGGGTTTCAGAGATGATCCATCAGCAACAGCAAAACCAATAATAGTTAGAGCTATTCACCGATCTGAGCACACTCCAAACACGTCGGTGGATTCGCAGCTGACATTTTGTTAAGATAGCCATCTAGAAACCATCTGTGAAAGACTTCTACCTTCTACATCCATCTGAATCTTCTCAAGAGCAGGGAAATTAACGTCTTAAAACAAGTACATATAATTTTAACGGCACTCTCGTAACACTCAGAGGGCAGTATTCATTTTTTCATTGAAAATTAGTCATTTGTACATCTATTGAAAGAGATTTAACAACCCAAGTTAAGACTGATTGCTAAATAAAAAACAAAAGCAAAAAAAAAAAAAGGCACTCACAGAAGTTTCCAGGTGGTTGCAGGCTGTGTTTGGTCAGGGAACACCAGCCAACAGGAAAAATGTCTCTGGAGTCGAAGGGGCACCAATAGTCAAAAGCGCCCCGCCAGCCGTCAAACATGACAAAAATCTCCTGACCTCTGACCTCTCCCACTGTGGCCGGACAGATAAGGTAGGGGTTTTTCCTGTCTACTGCCTCCAGCTTCATACCAGGTTGGAAGTGGTTTTTAGCAGGACTGGCTGGTTCCTACAAACAAGCATGCACATACACAAAGATGAATATACGTATTTACTCAAGAGAACATAGCTCCATGGTTTAGCTGTAGATTTATTGTCATGTGAAAGTGTAGCCTCAACATTTCACTTCAGTGGCGCTGGCATTCCTACAACCTTTTTCTTTTTTAAATTCAGGCCTCCATACCTTTTTAAAAGCGCAGGCAGGGGCCATCTCTGCTCCACTCAGTGTCCTCAAGAGGAACATAGGCCAGGAAGAGGCGTTCATCCTGAAACCTGATCACATCATCAAAACACGTCGGACTTTTCACAAACTTCAAGTTCATTTGTCACATATATGAGAAGTAGGGATGCATAATATTGGATTTTTGCCGATATCAGGAATCAGGAACACTTTGTCATTTCACTTCATGTACTTGTGTACATGAAATGAAACTAAATATCGTTCCTCCCAGCCCACGGCGGTGCAACACAAAGACAAAAACACATATAGAAAAACTCCAAATCAGAACACATATGTTCATACAAGACACATACACTATATGTAAAAAAGTATTGGGACACCTGGCCATTACACCTACAGGAGCTTTTATGACATCCCATTCTAAATCCATAGGCATTCATATGGAGTTGGTACCCCCTTTGCAGCTATAATAGCTTCCACTCTTCTGGGAAGGCTTTCCACAAGATTTTTGAGTGTGTCTGTGGGAATTTTTGCCCATTCATCCAGAAGAGCATTTGTGAGGTCAGGCACTGATGTTGGATGAGAAGACCTGGCTCGCAATCTCCGTTTTAGTTCATCCCAAAGGTGTTCGATGGGGTTGAGTTCAGGGCTCTGTGTGGGCCAGTCAAGTTCTTCCACACCAAACTCACCCAACCATGTCTTAATGGGCCTTGCTTTGTGCACTGGGGCACAGTCATGTTGGAACAGAAAAGGGCCCTCCCCAAACTGTTCTCACAAAGTTGGAATCATAGAATTGTCCAAAATGTCTTGCTATGCTGAAGCATTAAGATTTCCCTTCACTGGAAGTAGGGGGCCTAGCCCAACCCCTGAAAAACAACCCCATACCATTATTCCTCCTCCACCAAACTTTACAGTTGGCACAATGCAGTCAGGCAGGTAACGTTCTTCTGGCATCTGCCAAACCCAGACTCATCCATCAGACCGCCAGACAGAGAAGTGTGATTCGTCACTCCAAAGAACATGGTTCCACTGCTCCAGAGTCCAGTGGCAGTGTGCTTTACAGCACTCCATCCATTACTTGGCATTGTGCTTGGTGATGTAAGGCTTGCATGTAGCTGCTCGGCCATGGAAACCCATTCCATGAAGCTCCCGGCACACAGTTTTTGTGCTGATGTTAATGCCAGAGGAAGTTTGGAATTCTGCAGTTATTGAGTCAACAGAGTGTTGGCGACTTTTACGCACTATGCGCCTCAGCACTCATTGACCCCGCTGTGTGACTTTATGTGGTCTGCCACTTCGTGGCTGAGTTGCTGTTGTTTCTAAACACTTCCACTTTTCAATAATACCACTTTCAGTTGCCCGTGGCATATCTAGTAGGGAAGAAATTTCACTAACTGACTTATTGCAAAGGTGGCATCCTATGAAAGTACCACGCTTGAATTCACTGAGCTCTTCAGAATGACCCATTCTTTCACAAATGTTTGTAAGTGCAGACTGTATGGCTAGCTGCTGGATTTTATACACCTGTGGCAATGGGTCTGAATGAAACACCTGAATTCAATGATTAAGAGGTGTGTCCCAGTACTCTTGTACATATAGTGTATATTCAAACTAAACACATATATCCAATCTGAGAACATATATATCCAAACTAGAACACATATATATCCAAACTAAGAACAAATACATCCAAACTAAACACACATACTATATCCAAACTAAGAACACATGTTGTTGTTGTTGTTCATCCGCCGCAGCAACGAGGACCATCTAGTCATCCTGTGGGGGTAGAATTCTGTGGGTGCGAAGATGGCTGGGTAGTCCAATCTGCGCCCTGAATGTTCTTTGGCAGTGTGGGCATGGGATAGTGGGAGTAGCTGGAGGGTTGCTGGCATGGTCTTTCCTGGCCTGCCTGCGGCTCTCTGCTGCAGCAGTCCTGGCGGCCTCACATGTGTTTGCACCATTTCGGACAGCTGCATGCCACTCTCCTCTGTTCAGAGCTTTCTGTTCCCATGTGTCGTAGTTGATGGTGAAGGCCTTTAACAAAACCTTCAAGGTGTCTTTGAAATGCTTTTTTAGACCACCATGGGAGTGCTTGCCTTGCTTGAGTTCAGTTTCTTTCAAACTAAGAACACATATATCTAAACTAGAACATATATATACAAACTATGAACACATATATCCAAACTAAACACATATCCAAACTAAGTAACAAAAAAAAATCACTGTCCAGAGAATGAACACCGGCTAGGATGACTGTTAGAACTCCCGGTCAGCATGGGCTAGCATTAGCTTAGCCTGCCCTGCTTCTGCGTCCTGTCAGAATGCCCTCAGTGTTTCCTCTTCGGACACAGCTAACAGATATCCGATATGTTGACATTTTCCAACTCATGTTGGCCAACTGCTGATGCCAATACTGATATATAGGCACATGCTTTTTTCCCACCTAGTTGCAGACACCGTCAAGTCTCTCCTGTAGTGGACTGAACTGAAGCTGCTACACAGACCATGGAAGCCGCACACACCCGCATGGGCATCACGCTACCAACCTCTATTTTTACGCGACTGGTCTATTTTTTTTTTCCTCTACTCAAGGGTACAAGGCCCTCCAACAGGTAAAAGCTACATATGTAGAACTTGGTAAAAAATGAGTGCAATCTGTTTCAAAATGATTAGAATAAAAGTCTTATTGTACCAGAGGCAATGTGACACAGTAATGCAACCTTGTAAGTTTTTTATGCAAATGGTTTGCATCACGTTTGCATAACTAAAGTGTTATATTACATGCCTGTCATATCAGCATTTCAGGCTTATGCTGATATTTTGAAGTCTTTATGGGCTGACACCAATGACATGCCGATATCATCGTGTATCCCTACTATGAAAGCAAGCTTACCCTTATTAATGAAATGCCTTGCTTTGCTGGATCAACACACAAGTGGGAAATAAAAAATACTTATAAAAGTACTTAGAGAAATCAAAGTAAAAATTATCTGATGAATATGCTGTGATTAGTTAAGTTATTGTTAAACAGGCTGAATGTTATTTTCTGTATGCTCACTGTAAGCAACTGTACACTTACAGTTGCAGCCATGCAAGTATAGTGCTTATAAGAATATTATGTTGTGCTGATGAAGGTCTATTGACCGAAAGCTTAGCAGTTTTTTTATTAAGTCATTCTGCATTGGACAGAAGTGTACAGACTGCTTCTGTTTTTCTTATGTGTACTTACAGTTAGTATAGTGTTAGTATAAAGTTAGTTTAGAGTTAGTATACAGTTAGTGTAGTGTTGATAAGAATATTACAGCTCAGCATTACTCACTATTATTATAGATTAGAGTCAGTTTTTACAGATTTATGTTAAATAAATTCACTAATGCACAGCAATTTAGTTAGTAGTGTCGAGCCCAACTTAACCTTACCCCAGGCTTTCAAACTGACCGGCCAATGACCAAAACAAAATCCATGAAAGGTTTGGAATAACAACACCTTTTGATGAAATTGCAGATTTTAACCTCATCGATGCAGGTAAGGGAATTTGAACTCTAAGTTATATTGCATGAGAGCTTTGGTATAAATTTACATGTTGCTACCATAATTTGATACACCATTTCTATGTGCTTTGGTTGTTCAAACATTTCCCTTGACAAAACAATCTCAAAATCCAAGGAAATCAGATTAGCATGTTTCTACCATTAAGGGAAGGGCTATGCAAAACAGACTGATATTCAAATGCACGCCAATTTTTTTTGCTTAGTTCACATGCTATCTTCAGGTTTTTTTCAAAGGCATCACTTACCCAAGGGTGGTTGTAACATATCTCCGTTTCTCTCACAGGTCCCAATCGGTTGGATGTCGGATGAGTCAACTAGTCGCCAGAAGTCATTGGTATTGTCACTGCCATCCAGACGCAGGCGCAGACGAGTTCCCATCATGCCCATTACCGTTGCAATACACACAGAGTTAGAGTTGCGGGGGTCACGAGCCTCAAGTTTCATCCCTGCCTTGAAGTCATTGGAAGGAGGCAACCTGGCCTGGAGGGAATCAGACAATGTGTCCCTCATCAACAATCAGTTATTCTCATGCATTGTAAGGATGATTATGCTTAAATATCTGTGTTTTTGGATGAGTGTTAGTAAATGATTTGCTACCTGTCTGAAGCAATTTGGTGAGGCGGCAACAGACGATGTCTCCTTTAGGTACTCCTCCCAACTGAATGGTTCTGTATATAGACGTGGAAAGACTAGATTATATATTACAATTTGTAGTTACAACTGTCTGGAACAGACCACAGACCACTTTGAAGTTTAGAAGAGATGGATTGGGTGGAGTTACTACATTTTAGGGGAATGCTCTAGACTGAATTAAGCCTTAACAAACTGTGTGTTCCTGAAACATCTGAAACAAATATTCTGACAAGCGGCTAGAGAGGGAACTATTCACTCAAAAGACCGTAGACTCGGCTAGTAAATGAAATCGTCTCAAGGGCCAGAGCCAACCATTAGATTTGTCCAGAGCTGAGCCTGCCGTGACGCCGCTTCTCCTCTCCTTTTTTTCATCTCTTTGGTCTGAAATTAGAGGCGATAAAAACACTCATCAGCAATTGGGTGCTATCAATATACAAAATATTATTATTACGATTGAATACGCATGCAGTGTTTATCTCCAGTCAGAACATGAGGAGATGAGCAAAACAGCAACAAAGCAACACATATTCTCATTCCTTACCAATGTCATATCTTGTTTCATCATCGATACAACTACTTTTTAAATATTATACATTGCAGTGGTTTTCAAACTATGGGTCGCAGCAGGGAGCTAGGTGGGTCACGGGATGTTCCCAATAAAGACATTTTGTTTGAAGACTGAAATAAAATGTATACCTATTTTCTTTTTTTGTAATCAAACCTGTGTTTTTACCTAACTATGAAAATAAAGAAAACAGTTATTTTCATGCCTTTTGAGTCTATGCAAGAATTTAATTGCATTCTGAAAACCACTAAATGTGATGTTGACATGCCTTGTCTGTTTAATTTGATAACCAATAGGCCATGACTGAGGACTTAAAACGGGAATACTGCACTGATGAACAACATAGACAGGATTGTTAATCATCTCCATTTAAGTCACAACAGGAATTTATTGCTTATTTTACTGCACAAAATGTATGATGGGTCCCTGGCCAGAACGTATCTGCACAGGTGGGTCACAGCATGAAAAAGTTTGGGATCCCCAGACATTATGCACATGAATTAAAGCATAAGGAAACATTACAATGAAAATTAAAGACTAAACAAATTCAATGATCAGATCAGGGACAACAACAAAGTAATAACTGAAACAATAAAGGAGTGAAGCATAACTGAACCTGTTATACCCTACCTCTGTGGGGTGTCCTACCCATGGTGGCCAAAGGTTAAATATACTGCTCCAGCAAGGGTGAGGTCAGATAGTCAGAAACCTTCCCGGTTACCTACACACGTACAACCATGCACACATTCACTCACTGGGGGAGGGGGGGGGGGGACACAGACACAGCCCACAAGAAGATATGGTTGATCCATAATCAGCAGCTTGTGCACAGTCAGTACTGCAGGTCAGTCTAGAGGGATGGCAAATGAGTAATCTCCTTGCAGTGCAAACATTTCTTTCAAGATGTAATACATGAGTTTAAAGCCGTACTAATTATCACGATGCACTCAAATGCATTCAGATTACTTGAAGTGACGCTTACAAGACTTACCTACAAAAACCCATATATTTCAAAGTTTAATATCCATTCTAATCGAATTTTTAGACTGATATGAGCAATGTTAAATAATACTATCTCCACTCATTATATTCTAAGATGTGTGAAAATGTCATGCATGCTCATGTTAAAAAATGTCCCTGGAAAAATGTGTTCTTAATACTGCACAACAAGTTACACATAACCGATCCATCCACAATAATCCTTATGCACAATAATTGCCTTAATATCATTTCATCTTCATTTTAAATTAATCATAGTAAAAATGATAAAACTCTATGGACTGCAATGTGCTCTAGATTGAAAAAACATCCAGCAAATGACATCTGTTATTCTTTCCCCAAGTTTTGACTAAGCTCCTTTTACAGAGTTTGGAATGGCGACAACCTTGACAATTTGACAGTTCTGCTGGGACTTGGGCTCTCTAGGTAAAAAAAAACAAAAACAGCTTTTGCTCATCATACATTCTACTAATTCATATTCCCTGAAAAAACCGAGTCTAATATAATATTTGCATTGCAATTCCTGTTGCTACCACAATGTTTAAACTGAAACCCTAGTAGAATAATCTGGCTGTGGTTTATGAAAATATGGAGCATATAAGCCCTCTTCTTACAAAGCCATTATTACTTGTTGCCAACTTCAGAAAAAGCAAAGGATAAGCCAAGGTACAAAGTGGAGAGAGAAGCATTTCAAACAAATACATACAATAAGAAGAAATTATTAAAACCTTTCCCAGAAGCTAGAAAATGTCTCCTTACCTCATCTCAATTGCTTCGGCATTTGCAATTATTTCTGTATGTTACAAACCTTCCCCCCTCTCTGTCTTAGCTGTGAATCCCATTGAGTTGGGAGCCATAAAGATTCCTAGCTGCCATAAAAGCCCATTAAGAAGTGTGCATGTGGGGAAATGTGCTGGCTCACATGAAAAGGATTCCTGCTCCAAGACTAGCCCATCTCCAGACTGGTTCAATGTTTGCACTGGTCTGCCTCATTCAATAGGGTCAGACGCCCCCCAGCAGACCAGGAAGCACTTAATTTTTACAACCTCCATTTCCCTCAAGGCGCTGATCTTGAATTAGTGCAATGTTCACAAACCATAGTAGTAAGACCATCTGATAAATGACCTAAGACATGTGTCCTTAGATAAGTGAGTGCGGGCGCTGTCACAATGTTAAATTTATCCTCTGTTCCATTAGATAAATAAAACTAACAAAAAAAGCCATAATTCACCTAAAGTTAATGTTACATGGATGTTATTAAAAACATCAATTTGAAAAGGCTGATGACACATTTTCACACTCGGATAAATATGAGAATATACTTGATCACGTTAAGTATTGTCATTCAATTGGGTACCGCAAAAGAACCACACATTTCATATGTACATAAAGCCTCGCATTAACAGACAAATGTCATTAAAGTAAGGTCAAGAGGTTGTATTCGGAAATACGTTCTCCTTAAAGGGAGATGGTCTCACGATAGGAGGGATGCTAATGTAAACATTGGAAAGACTGCTAATTACTAAGAAACTCAAAGGTTCATCTGCATTGTTTGCGTAGGCTCACCTGTCATCCAGGTAGTACTGGAATTACGCACAAAGACATACTACACTCAACTGGGCTTCATTTAGATACAATACGAGCACGGTATAAAGGAAACATCGCAGTAGAAGGGGATATTTCGGTTTGCTAAATACGAAAGTTGTGTTGATTTAGAAATAATGTAAAGAGGCCTACGTTGTTTCAGGCAAACTTTGGAAAATATCCCAACAGCCATGATGCACGCGTCGCGTTGTCTTCTGACGATTCGGGAGTAGGTACAGGTCAAATGAGCGCTACGAGACAGAGGGGCGTGGTCTTCACGCTAATGGTTCGTACTAGTGGGCGTAACCGAGGATGTCAACATATGACGGTATAGCAGTGTACTATCAAACAGCACATTTCGTTATTATCATAACGGATCGATCGCACCCCCCCTAATATTTATCCCTTTGCGGGATCGGGATTTGTTGTGCCGTGCAAATATAAATATAACGTACCATCTCATCGTCATGTTTTGTTTTGTTTTTCGGGGACTGTGGGGGCTACTAAGGGGAAATGGCTGGCGAGGATGATGATGAGAGCCTGAATGAAATTTGCAAGCGTGACGCATTTTTAATTTGGGTTGCGATCACATTTTGTGGGCGGGACGGTGCGTGTGTGATGCCCACACGGGCTGCAGAATATGGGCGAAGGACGATATAACGCCCAGATGCCATTCTCCGTATTGATGAACGGAGCTCCCTGTGCTTCACAGTCAAAAGGGGGAGAAAAAAAAACAATAGCGAAAAGCACTGCTGCCATTAGCGCCCGCTGCAAGGCTGCAGAGTTCAACGGCGTTTACACGCGCGTGCGCGAGCAGACACACACACACACACACACACACACACACACACTGTAAATGTGGCAGGATAACGCACCGAGCTCTACGTCTGCAACAAATACACATGCTCTGTGTATATATACGTGCAATTCGGAATCGATAAGTCAAGCCAAACACTTCGTTCCGCAGCCCACACCAGCAAGTGGACGAGAGTGACACCAATAAAACAAGAGAATGATAAGATGGTGGTGAAATGCCGGCCGTACGTACCGTTAGGACAAGGTATTTGATGAGAGACTCCTCACTTTCCATCAGATGCAAGCCGCCATATTCGGTTCACCTCCGCGCATGTCCACAACGCAGGGCTGTAATTCATATTTTTCCGCTGGAGGTAAAACAGAAAGAATTACAATAATTTCACAGCCCCGATATATTTAAAACGCTTTGCAATCGCATCTTAATAATAAACTATACGGCACATGCGAACGAAAACACGAGCATCTGTTCGTTTGTCTTGCGGTTCAAGGGGAAATGAGAGAAAAAAAACTGATCGGTTTGGGATTGAAATGTAGATGATATACAACAGTCTAAAATAGTCGGCCTTGATTAAAACATTCGGGCTATAACTTAAGTTTAAATTGTTGAGTAACTATGTGGCGCCATAAATTGATAGGCTATGCTATAGGTTTTTTTGTCCTCAAGAATTAAGGCTCTATAATTCAATCTCATGTTTGCTTGAAATTTGATAACTTTGCCTTTAGGCAGCTATAAGTGCGTATGAGGTGTAAGAAAGAGGACAAAGAGACGCAGAGAGGGCAGATAAGTGACAAAGTCAAAAAGACAGAAAAAACTGAGTGACCAGCTGGTATCAGTTTGCCTTAGCTCTTCAATATCAGCTAATTAAGCGAAAAGAAACGAAAATAGGAAATGTCGCTTCATTCGTCAATCGTTCGTACGTACACACCCATGGGATTTTTTAGCACTCAGATTTGTCTGGCAGGCAATAAGAAAGCCTGATGGTCATTTGAAATCCCTTCCCCCTAACATCTATTGTCTGCGTCTTAGAGCGAGCAATCACCCAAGTTTGCAAAAACATCAGTGTTGGCTATTGGTGTCTACATTCAGGGTTGTGTACTGAACTCTTGAGACAACCTTCAGGGCTAAATAATTCCATGGGCGTGTAAGAACAATTTTGTACGTACGAACGTTTGCTGAATGAGGCCCCATTTAATTATATGTTGACTGGGCAGTGGGCAATCTGATCATTACAGCTTTTGTTGGCCAGTAGGCTATCTTACAACATTTATGGTTACTCGCCTGCCAAACGAGCTAGTACATGCCAATGATCACATAAAACAGGTGCCCACTGAAGAATACTCTGGTTGAGACCAGACGTCCCATGTCGTACTTGACGAGTCTGTCTGCCTGTAGACTGTCTCATAGGCTCTTTTTTTCTTAATTAGGCCAACAATATCATGAATAACTCAAATCGGATTCAACGGATTTAAAGTGGACAATGGATGGATTGATGGATGGATGGACGTGAGTGATGATGGATGGATGTTTTGAAATAATCTTGGCAAAAAAATATTTAGCGTTTTCGCTGATATGGCTTTGTTTCTACAAGAACAATTGAAAAGCCTTTTTCAGCAGAAGTTTGGTCTCCTTTGCCATTGCGGATTTAAACAGAGTAGCTAGCCCGGTGTCTAGCTGTGTGCCCAGGTCACATGGTACCTGTAACCGTATTAACTGTATGGGGGTGTGTGTCTATCTATCTATCTATCTATCTATCTATCTATCTATCTATCTATCTATCTATCTATCTATCTATCTATCTATCTATCTATCTATCTATCTATCTATCTATCTATCTATCTATCCGTTGTCTCTGTAGCAATACTTGAAACCCCTCTCTTTCTGTGTTATAGGGGTGATTAGCCAAGAGGCTTGATGTTGAACCCACGTTGTCATTGCGCAACAGTCTAAATTATCACTAAAACCTTGTTCATTCACTCAAGTATATTAAAGTAAAAAGACCTATTAAATCTAAGTGAAATGGGTTATAATTTAATTCATGCGGTAAATCTCTGGGTGAAGGGTGAAAGGAAGTTTGGAGACAAGGTAAAGAGTGTTTTCTTTTTGCCTTTTTTTGGTTTGTGACGACTGAGACAGTCTCTGCGAAGGAGGTTGCAACTTATTAGAAGTGTAGCAATTTTACACTGTATTCTGTTTTCACTGCAATGTTAGAAACACGTTTATTTAATCATCTGACTCGATAAAGCTTCTGCGGGACCACACAGAACGACCCGCCTTCTGGACCCGTCTTGGTTTACTGCAGGACGATTGGCTCAACGTAAGACGTCTCTCGTGCTATTGGCTGAGAAAGACGTCGCTCCAAGGAATGACGATTTTGCTGCTATAACCAACTGATGCTGAGGGTATGAACACGGAGACGTTTGAAGAACTGTTGATGATACATGGATACCCCCCGCCATGTAGGTTACCTGCGGATTTGGTTTCATCTCTATCAAGGATCTGAGTGAGTAGGATATATCTGTGTCACGGCAGGCGGGCTTTGCCCCCCCTCCCCACATGATGTTGCTCTGTCTTCCACATCAACCTTTTCACGGGTAGCCTGTGATGTTCCGTGTTACACTGATTGAGGATTATCGCACAGTCGGTGACATATCACGTTCTTGTAATGATGACATTGTTTTATTGAAGAAAAAAACCCAAAATTTTTCTACTGGATAATTTTTAGACAGAAGCTATTTGCGGAGCTTGTTGTGCAACAGTGTCGTGAAGGTGGCCGATGCACTGTGGTGTAATATATGCATTGGTTACTGTGTAGGCTGAGAAGCGTGTGGATAGCGTTGGAATGGTGGTGCGCTCCGCATCGCAGGGGTGAGAGGCGCAGCTTCGGTGCAGAGAGCAGCATTACTATCCTCTCGCTCGCTCGCTCTCTCTCTCTCTCTCACACACACACACACACACACACACACACACACACACACACACACACACACACACACACACACACACTAAACATGCAAACGTGCCCGTTTGGCTATATTTTTGAGGGTAACGATCGGCAATGGGCCCACTCTTTTTTTTCCAAGGAAAAATATTGACCCAACGATTTGGTATAAGCACACAAGGTGCATGCCAGAGTTTCTATCCATTCTATCCACATGCATTACAGACATGCTAATGTGTAAATCACCTTTGACTGTGATAAATAGGTGTAAGCAGCAACAATATCAATGGATAAAGGGTCAAGGTGATGTATCAAAGCATGATATAAATTGCATCAGCAGCTCTTACTTGTCTCTCAGCAGTGTTGTCACTTAGGTTTTGTTTTGGTCTAAAGAACATTTGTGGCATTCGTGTGGCCACATTTATGACGATTCGATAACGCTGATTTAGAAATATGTGTTTCCATGATTTGCACACATACAGCTTACAACAGGCAATTGAAATACTAGCAGCTAAGGCCCCAACTACCTACTTTATAGTGTACTACTCTGTGCCTCTGTTTCCCTACGAGATTTGAAAATGAATCTAATCACTTCCTAAAGCCAGTCCAATCTCTTTAAATGACTTGAATAGAAATGTTATAAAGCAAAAAAAAATGTTATGATGTATGAGTAGCTGAACTAATAAATCTACATGTCAGCCAATTATTTCAAAATCTAGCACCATGGGAGGAAAATGTTTTATTGGGGGCGTTTTTTTGTTTGTTTGTTTGTTTGTTTTTTGTCCATCCTAGCCAACAATGTGCATGTGGCAGCAACAGAGTTGAATGGTTGTGTTGCAAATAATTGCAAATAATGTACAGTTAATAGCGCCATGTAACCCTGTTACGCTACATACGTTAGCAGCAGGCGTAGCGTAATAGTGCCACCAGTCAGTCAGTACGAGTTAGATCTTCACTGCCATCCCTTCAAAGTCCTACAGCACAGGGTTAACGTGTGGGTTGTGGGTTGGAAGTAGATGGGGTGAGACAAGTATGTGGAAGTCGTGTCTAAATCATCTATGATTTAAACGTGCCCCGAGGGAGATGCCGACGTGCCGTACGTTTACATGTCCTAGTTAGCTGCCATCTGTACCGGGAGCACCACAAGCAGCCTCCAGCTTGTGCAAGGAATGATGGGAACCAAGACCTTGGAGTGACCCTCTCATGGCACATTTTAACCCTTCCTGTCTCCATTGTCTCTGTGGTCTCTCTCAGGTGGTTTTGCTGACATTTGGTGGATTGCAGCACGGAAAGGGCAGCCCAAAACAAACCCGATGAGAACAAGAGAGAGTAGGACGGAGAAAAGAGGTTGAAAATGCAAACTGATGTTGGGAAGCAGACAACTCAGAACCAAAAGAAAAATTGATCCGAGGATTTTTTTTCCCCAAAAAGCGAGGAAGACTCTGAAGAAAAGATTTAGAGACTGATATAGAGAGAAAGAGAAAGGAGAGCTGGAATAGAAGAGGAATGAAGATGGTGTTTGTTCAGACGCTTGGAGGACCTCTCCCGGACTCTGTCTTTGGTGTTTTCAACCACTCGTCAAATCTGTAAACCTGCCTGTTGCCTGGCGATTTCACCTGCAGGAAGAGTCGTCCCCTCGGTGATGTGATGAATAAGTTTGAAGTCCTCGGCATTGTGGGAGAAGGTGGGTATTTTGCACAGAGAGAGTCTGTCCGGCTGATACACCATACCCTCCTTTGAATTGCAGGTATCTCATATGTCACTGAATATTGATGCAACTGTTTGTCCATAACAGAAACTTACATGGGTTTGATGTACGGTATGATGATTCGTTGCAGCGGCTGTCTCAGTCGTACCCAACAGCCACAAAAGTAATGCTCTGATTTTTATCGTCTGATGGCAAGTTGCCCCCTTCTTAACTGTTATGGCTACTGTATGCTTACATTTGATATCTGCCCATTCTGTCAATCTAAAATCCAGTCCGTAACACTCACTTTGTAATTTGGTCCAAAACCACTGCATTATTCTCCCGGTGTTCCTCTGGACATCAGTCACTTCACCTTGGGGCCTAAGCTGTGTCCTTTGGCTCTCTACTGGTCAGCAACCGTTCCCTCACAGTATTTCTCACAATACGCTTCTATTAAATGGGCTGATCCAGCCTTAACAGCTGCACAATATTTTGAAATTGACTTCCCAGTATAAAATGAGAACAGCCTAACAGTCCCAGCAGGTGTGTGTGTGCGTGTGTGCGTGCGCGCGCGTGCGTGCATGTGTGTGTGTGTACTACAAAAACCTGAAACCAACTACCATGTGGGGACCTTTTATGGGTCCCCATGAGAAAAAAATGTCCATTTTAGGGTGGACTTGGGTTAGGGTTAGAATTAGGATTAGGTTAAGATTAGGGTAAGGGTTACGGTTAGGGCTAAAGGCTAGGGAATGAATGTAGTCAATGAGGCATCCCCACAAGTATAGGGTGACATGGTGTGTGTGTGTGTGTGTGTGTGTTTGTGTGTTTTATGGAATGCCATGATAGCTCCACTCCCAGTGTTGACATTGATGGCTGGTCAGAAAATGAAATAAATGAAGACAAGCTGAAAATAAAATAAAGCTCTTTAAACAAATGACACTTGAGTGTTTCAAATGCAGGCCACTCATCCGTCTTTGAACCAGCCATTGTTTTTTTCAGTGGGCCAAACGTTAATCCTGGCTGTTTCCAGCTAGTTGGAGGGGCAATTCGCCCCTCGAGTCTCTCTAATGTAAGAAGACAGTCAGAGCAGCCAAATGTTTATTCTACTGATGATAATCCACAATAACTGTGGTGTACATCAGCACTTGTCAGTGTTCATTAATCCAAAGCTAGAAACGCACAGACAGGACTGTAAGAAAAAAAGACAATGAAAGTTTGAAAGCCATTAGTCATGTCCTTTTCGGTTGTTTGTTTTCGGCCTGGTGTTATGGTGAAGTGTACAACAACCACCTGGCCAGTTTCAGTCCAGCCTTATACTGTTCAATAGAAATGGCAACAAAACCAAAAGTGAATTGCCATCAGTATAACTTTCACTTGATTTGTGCATTAGACTTTTAGGAGTTTTTGAGCCCACAAACCAGCGGTAGTATCAGGAAGACAAGTGTTTAAAATACACGTAGGCGATAAAGGAAGACAGGGTGTTCAGCTCAATTTTAATGGATGATGTGGAGAAGAAAGGCCCCACTGGAAGTTAACCTAACCTCTCTTATTTCATACATGTGCTTGAACCATTATCTGAATGTCAAAATCTGGCAGCAAGCAAGTTATTACAAAGTTGATGTTTTTGCTTCTTTTCTTTTTTTTCCATATGTGAATCTAGTCATTTGGGTCATAAAATGAAACGTATGGTTATTTACTCAAATTGATGTTAAGTATTAAAAGAGATACTGGTAGCAGTTGTGGATAGTCAGTGGTAAATATTACCAGCTCTATGTAACTGCGATGTGGATGGAAAGTAGTTCACACAATTTGGATGAAAGGAAACTGAAAACTTTCGAATTCAACCGACATCTCTGCATGGAGAGGGTTGGAAATGTGCTTAAATCAGCAATAGCTGGTTAAACCTGCTAGCTTCACAAAGTCAGTCTACAAAGTTCACATCTCTCATATCATATCATATCGTAACATATATCGTATCACATCATATCATATACCATATCGTATGATAACATATATTATATCATATCGCATCATCATATATCATATCATGTCATGTAATATCATATAATATCAGATCATATATAAATATCGTATCATATCACATCCTATCATATGCTCATGTCTCACATAGCAAAAACTTAACTTGCGAGACTTAGGCTGGCTTAGCGAGGCAAAATCTGCCCCCTAGGCAAGGCAAATGTATTTATATAGCACATTTCATGAACATGGCGATGCAAAGTGATTTACATAAAACATAAAAGCCATTAAGAGAAGCAACATAAGGCAAAAAAAACTAACACCAGAATCATGATTTGAAAGATTTTGATTTTTTTTTGGGGGGGGGGGTATGCTTTGGGATAAACCTCTGGAAAAAGCAATAGATTTTACATAGTAATATGTACGATATGATGCTGGCAACCAACAACTCAACAGGTGAAGATTAAGTAATGCAAACTGAAAAATTTTAATTAAAGATAAGTTGCTCATTCAAAGATGATGTGTAAAGGTAATGTGTGTTTATGTGCGTGCATGTGTGTGTGTGCATGTGCATGTGTGTGCGCATGTCTGTCTGTCTGTGTGGATTGTGTATGGGACTATGTGTGCTTCACTCTAGCCATATAGATGCTAATGTTGCATGTTTTATGTAATATTTTTTATCCATTTGCCTTTTCACCAGTCATTTTTAAGAGATATTTTCTAAACCTTAATTGTAGTGTTTATGTCTCCCACTTTCAGACAACCCTAAAAAAATCTTTCAGTCGCACTACTAAACTCATCTGTCCCCTTTTCCACTTCTCTCCATTGCTCTCCTGTTCTCTGTGGACTCAGGAGCCTATGGGGTGGTGCTGAAGTGCAGGCACAAGGTAAGAGAAGACTCCTGATATTGACACACTTACATTTGTTTAATGGAGAGAAAAAGTGGGGAGAATGATGAGCAAGTCATCATAAATGAACTGAACACTGGAACAAAGTTTAGAAAGGGGGATATTTCATGGTCTGATTTCACTGTGAAATTTTATGCACAATATCATCTGTATCCTCAGTTGCCTATGTATCTACCAACAGCGAGCAATGCACATTGTTCGTTTTGTTTTAAACTCTTCAAAAATGCAATTATGACCCTGGAGTTAGCTAAGATAGAACTTGTTTGTACAATATTTTAAGCCTGCAAAGAAAGTCACCACATTGACTCCTCACTTTCCATTGGCAGATGAAGCCAATTGCACTACCACAGTCGTTTCAGCTATAAGCAAGAAATATGAGACAATTGGCAGCTGACAAGCATTATTTATAATTGCCGTACTAAAGTCTCTGTACAAAACTTCCTTGCTAGAAAACTTCAGCTTGCTTATCCCGCACAGTTCAGAAGTGAATGGACTTGTGCATGACTAGTTTCTTAGTCACCAGTTGCTTTTGCGAACACACATGCACAGTTGAAGTTCAGTCACATGCTATTGAAGAAAATCTCAGAATTCATTTTCCTGCAAATAGGTTATTTCTAGTGTATCTGCCAAGGCTGGCCTTGGAAAATCTTGGCTTTGAGAGAATCTTTAAATGTTTGCTCTTAATTTACTTGATACTAGTGAAAGCAGCCATTGTCTCAGTCAATTGGCTTGTGCCATTCCATGCACACATGACTGCATGACGTTGATCCCCAGCTTGTGTTACTGTGTTTCTCATCAGTTTCTTTAGTTCACTCCCAATAAATGTTTTGTTAAGAAAATATAACATTTTCGGTTTCAAATACCAATTGGGCAGTAGAGGAGGACAAGTTTCAATGGTGCTGATGTCTTTTCCTCATGCACTGGATCTGCTGCCCGAGCAGCTGCATCATCTGTAGCCACTCAGGCGGATGAATAGAAGACAACCTGTTAACAATTACAGTACTCCTCATATGACCGCTGAAGCCTATACCTGTGGAGTGACTGCCTATGGCTCCTTGTATGGACTGTCTAGCCTTTTTTTTATTTTTTTCTTATTCCTCTTCATAATAGGATGCATTGTGGAGATTTCCCTAAGGAATATTCCAACCAGAGTAGTTGTCTTGATTTGCAATTTACAAAGCCAACTTACATTGGTAAGGGTTAGGAAGTCTCTGGTTTTCTTTTCAATCATTTGAGTCTTTTAGGCCTGAATGTTTTTTAGTGTGACACGGAGATATATATTTTCATACATATAGTGTATTATATAGCACATAATAGTGTATATAATACATATAGTGTATTTTAATACATATATTTTGATACATAATGTGGCGACATTGAACTAAAATCCAAAGTCATTAGGATGCTATATGCAGAACTTGCCTGGACTTGTATCCAAATATTCAACTTTGGGTGATTCTTTAAGGGAGTTTTCTGTCCCCAGGGTAGATTTTCAAGAAAAAAACGTTTAAAAAAAACCAATTATTGTATTTGTTAGAGTTAGGTTGTTTTAGCTATGAAAAAAAAGATTTGTGTCTCAATGATGATATTTTAATACTTTTTCAGTATGTTGAAAATCCAAATGTGCCAGAATTTCACTGTTATGGGCTTGTCCCCAACCCAGACTTTTTAACTTCTCCTCTATAATAAAGTAATAAAAATTGTTAAATTCATTAAAGCTTTACTTTGCATTTTCTCATAATAATTTAAAAATATATTTCAAATTCATATGGTTCATATATGTGTGCATTATTTATAGTTACATATCACTGTCCCTCATACATCCTTCATTATTATCACACGGAACATTTTAGAGCGCAATAACGTTTTTTCAAACAATAACAATTTGGTTGCCATGGAAACGAGAAGTGCCAGAGGCTCATGACCAGCCATGGCATTAGCATGACTTTCTCATGTCCACAAATGTAAGTAATTTGACGATTTATATATCCTGACCTGAGAGTCTGTTTATTAGGTGTCATTTCCAAACAAGTTACTAATTGAGTATTCTGGTTCAGAAATAATAAATTTCACTTTATTCACGTATATTCATTATACATTGTATGCTAGCTAACAAGTTAGGTTAACAAGCCAACTTTTCTCCAAAATTTTAAAATTGTCATTACCATCACGTGTCATTACCATCACACAACTGCCAGTGATGGTAATGACAATTAATGATGGTAATTACAACTTATCTGTTTATCATTTTAAAACCATAATTTATTAGCATAATTTACTATTGAACATAATTGATAAATACAAAACATAATTGATAAATAAACAGTGGCCAACACTAATTTACATTATTTTTGTTTGAAGTTGTCAACATGGTCCCAACAAAACCAGCTCAATGGTCAAAAAATACAGCGACAAAATCAAGGAAGACCCTGAGAAATATCAGCAGTATCTTGAAAGAGAAAAAGAGAGATACAGAAAAAGAAAAGAGACAGGAAAACTTAAAGCCATCCCACAATTATCAAAGCAGGAACAAAGATGCAGAAGACGACAGTGGAGAGTCACCAAAGAAACAAAAGGGCCAGTGATAAGAACAGAGAGACAAAGAAAGTTATATAGCTGGAAACACACCTCCAAAATCACGTATGGGCCAGGAACAACATGAGCCTTCTGACAATTCTCATCACCAAACACCAAACAGTCATATGAGAGGACGGAAAAAAGTTAGAGCGAATAGAGCAAAAGCTTACCGTGACCTTGCTGAGTCTCATCTGATGCTTGAAGATGCGCTGAGAAAGGTGGAGAAGTATAAAAAATAAAAAAGATACCAAAGGCTCTCTGAGAAGGGGAATGCTTTAGAATCCCCCAAATTAAAGTAAAGCAACAAATGCAGCTAAAACCAAAGGCCCTTCAAAGAATACTACTGTTTCACAACGTAGTGCTCTGAGTTGTGAAAAAAGTATCAGGATTGTGACACAAAAGAAAAACAAGTAGTGTAAAAGATTCTGGCTGGGAAGATTCTAAAAAAGTACCTTTTGGCGAAAGAAGCAAAACCAACTTGGCTTCTCAGCCAAGACGGTGCGGAAAACTGTGAACAGCCTGCTAGTCTTCAGTTTCATAGGAAACCCTACAAAAACACAGTCAGTGTGGAAACCACTAAGAAAATCAAGACATTGTTGGAACGAGATGATAACAGTAGAGCGACAACAGGGAAAAGGGAAACACTCACCCAAAAGAGGGTGAAAAAACAGACGCATTTTCTAAATGACACACTTTACAACCTTTACTTGGAGTTCAAGAGGGTAAGTCCACTGGTGAGGCTGTCATATGCCAAGTTTTGCGAAAACCGACCTTTTTGGGTTGTGACACCTACCTCATGCAACAGATACCTGCTTATGCAAAAATCAGCCAATGTGCAATTTATGGCTGATAAGCTAGTGTATCATAAAGTAATACTAACCAAAAAACCTGACAGGTTGATGGAGACCTTATGTTGTGAAAAGCCAACAAAAGAATACGTATACAGAGAGTGTAACCTCTGCAAAGGAAAGGAGCTGCAAACTGGTGATTCTGATCCTAGCTTTCAGACCTACTGGTTTAACTGGAAAAATAAAGTTGAAGAGTGTGAGAAGACAAACAGAGATGGCACAAAACATAAGTTCGGTGTACACTTATCGACAAAGGAGCGGATATATGGTACCCTTCAAACTCTTGGAGGACTTCATAACTGCTTTAAAAGAGAGCTTTGCAAGACACGTCTTCAACACCAACCATCAGTACTCCACACTGAGTTGTCTGAAGCAAAGTGTTGGGGAGAGTGAGATTATTCTTCAAGTGATTTTGCTGAAAATTATCTCTGTAAATACTCATCTGAGATTCAAGCTGTACATTTTGATGACTCACACAAGCAAACATCCCTCCACACTGGCGTTGCCTACACAGGAAAAGGGATATCATCAGTGTGTTCAATTTCCTCATCAATGAGGCATGATCCTTCAGCTATATGGGCACATCTCTCTCCTGTGCTCTCCCACCTGAAGGAAGAGAACCCCTCTGCAACCACCCTCCATGTCACAAGTGACAGCCTTACAACCCAGTACCAGTCCAAGAAGGATTTTTATTTACTTTCCACAATGCTGTTTAGGTTTGGGTTCAGCAGTGTGACCTGGAACTTTCTAGAGGCCGGGCATGGCAAAGGGTCTGTGGATGGAATTGGGGCAGCAATTAAATGGAGTGCAGATGCTATCGTTGCCCATGGAGTAGGTCTAGCAAGTGGGGAAGTCCTCTTTAGTGTCCTGTCGAAGGAGCAATCAAAGATTAAGCTCTTCTATGTTGCTGAAGAAGACATTTCAGCTATGGATGCCTTGCTACCAAATCAACTGGAAACAGTTCATGGAACAATGAAAATACATCAGGTGGAGTATTTTTTTATATTCATTTGCTAAATTAGTCTTTGTTTACTCTAAATGTAGCATATTCTTTAACACCCAATTGTTTTCATTTTTGTACAGATTTTCACCAACAATCCAGGTCATATCAAGTGGTGAGTACTCAGCTGTTTCTGTTCAGCTCCAGAGGAGTATAAATGCTATGGCCCACAGATGTAGGCCATTCAACAAGATGGGCCAAGTATTACCCCAGGACCTGCGGTCACCTGAGATGGACACACAGCCATCAACATTTGTCCCAGTTTCAGACATCACAGGTCAACTGATAGGACAATAGTGTGTTGTTCAGTATGACCAGGAAGTGTATCTGGGAATCATTCAGGACACAGAAGGTCCCCCCTTCCCTTTTTTCTCCCCAATTGTAACCGGCCAATTACCCCTATCTTCCGAGCCATCCCGGTTGCTTCTCCACCCCCTCTGCTAATCCGGGGAGGGCTGCAGACTACCACATGCCTCCTCTGATACATATGGAGTTGCCAGCCACTTCTTTTCACCTGACAGTGAGGAGTTTCACCAGGGGGACAGAGCATGTGGGAGCATCACACTATTCCCCACAAGTTCACCCTCCCCACTGAACAGGTGCCCCAACTGACAAGAGGATGCGCTAGTGCAGCGACCAGGACACATACCCACATCCAGCTTCCCATCCGCAGACACGGCCAATTGTGTCTGTAGAGACGCCCGACCAAACTGGAGGTAACACGGGGATTCAAACTGGCGGCCCCTGTGTTGGAAGGCAACAGAATAGACTGCCACACTACCTGGATACCCCTTAGACACCCAAGGTTGTGCCCTTGTGAAAACGATGAGCCGCATTGGCAAGAACTATTTCTTTTGGCCTATGAGAGATGATGTTCTGTGGTATCAGCCACAGGATTTGCTTGGACTTGTCCCAGAGCCCCAGCCGGTCACAAAAAGGCACATGATGCTCCTAGTGAATGTATGGGAGAAGTTGTGCTCCCTCAGGGAATGAAACTTGCAACTTGTGTATCTCAGCAGCACACTCTGAACTGTTGAAAATGCTTTTTGCAAAGTATTATTTGAGTACTATTTTTTTGTTAATTTACTACCACACTCCTTAGTTTTTCAATTTTGCATATTCCTAGTTAGTTCTATGTCTCAAACGAGCCAGCAGGGCAGAAGAAGACATTGTTACATAAGCAATGCTGTGGTAGTTTACCAAGTTATTTATTTTCAAGGAAGGTTACGGTAAGTGTTCATAAGATGTTGTTTTTAAAAGGTACTATTTTGTCTATCTTTTGTTTTTCTTAAAAAATAACACCATTGTTTATTTCATTACCAAAACTGAGGGTTACATAACTCATAAGAGCCTCTCAACACCACGCAAGCACGCACACATTTATGTGCATATACTCATGGACATGCATATGCACACACATTACAGCTTTAATAGAGACAGAAAGATACACTAGGTTAATCACATTTGAGCCTGTTGCAGAAAATTTAATAGATACCTATTGTAAAACAGGAACTTCTGTTGTTTGAATGTGCTCATGTTTGGAGAGCGGTTGGCTATCAATGGTTATGAAGCACATGGCACGATGTTGCAGGACAATAGAAGGAAGCTTTGTAACATTATCTCCTTCGTTTTTCAATTTTGCATATTGCTAGTTACCTTTTTTATGACTCAAACGAGCCAGCAGGGCAGAAGGGGACATTGTTGCATAAGCAATGCTGTTCTAGTTTACCAAGTTATTTATTTTCAAGGTAGGTTACTGGAAGTGTTCAAAAAGTGTTGTTTTTAAAAGGTACCATTTTATTTATCTTTTGTTTTTCTTAAAAATAACACCAGTGTTCATTGTTTGTCATTACCAAAACACATAGTCATTAGAAAATGCTGTTGTTGTTTTTTGGTTTTTTTTGTTACCATGGGTCTTCCTCAATCATTATGGTGAAGTGTTTAAAAGTCTAAATTTGCATTATCCAAGAAAAAACAACAACATTGCAGTTCAAATATTGTGATTAGTAAACAATATTTCATTATTGAGCCAAGGCAATATATTGAGAAGTTAGAGAGAAAATGTCATTAAAATTTATTTTAAATGTACTTATAAATATTTAGAACATGCTTCTCAAAGAGCATTTGTTGTATTTACTGGAATGATTGTGAAAATGTTGCTTGTCATATCATTTTGAATTAAAATCAGTTTTGTTTAGTTGTGATGGTAATGACATTTGGATGTTACAACTTTGAAAAAAGCATCATAATATCAAACTTATTTTGTAGGACGATCAAAGCTATGCTACGATATTTGTTCCAGACCACTTAATAGAGCTTTTGAAAAAGAAAAAAGAGATTAAGAAATGTATTTTTTCAAAATTTCAAAAGCCAAAAGTGCCCCAAATTGAAGAATCACCCTTATATATAATCCCACTTCTTTGAATTTTGTAGTCCATTTCTGACTCTGAAGCCCCAGTCACACCAGCGTAGGTAAGTATGAAATTTTGCAGCGAAATGGGTCATATCAACGAATTCATTGGTATGAGCAAATTCGCTTTTGGGTGCAAAGCAAATTCAAATTAAAACAAAAAAAAAGGGTGGTACAGTGGCCCAGTGTTTAGTGCTGTCACCTCACAGCAGGAAGGTCCTGGGTTCGAACCCCAGGGTTGTCCAACCTTGGGGGTCATCCCAGGTTGCCCTCTGTGTGGAGTTTGCATGTTCTCCCCATGTCTGCGTGGGTTTTCTCCAGGTGCTCTGGTTTCCCCCACCATCAGACGTGCATGTTAGGGGTTATACTCCTGTTTGTGCCCCTGACCAAGGCAATCGAAAGATAAACTGGAGTTGGTCCCTGGGTGCTGCCCACTGCTGCCCACTGCTCCTAGCTACACAGCTAGGATGGGTTAAATGTAGAGCATGAATTTCCCCATGGGGATTAATAAAGTCTATCAAAAAATCAAAATCAAATACACCTTGATGCCTTCACATCAAGTTCAAAGTTAGTAAACCATGACACAAATTTATAGTTGACCTATAATAGAGCTGCTGTGACTGCGCCGACCTCTGACGGGGTGGTCAGTAGAGAGAGTAAATAGGGGAAGCTATAATTTTACCAGCATGCACCACCAAGTTTTATACCACTGTGTTCTGCCAAAATATAAGTTGCAATGCAAAAAATATGCAGCATGGTCTGTTTCATTCATTTACATGTTTTAAGTGTTTTTGGTAGCCAAGCTTCCCATCCCACCTATTCCATAAGGGAACACAGAAGAATGTAATTTTGCTGGTTTCTGGTGTGACCGCAGCCTGAGGAAGGGTAGAGATCACCCACATCAATGTGTTATGGCAATTTATTGGCAAATGCAGGTCTTCGGTTTTCATAATGTCTCTTGAGCTTTTTTGGACAATAATATTATTGAAAATATCCAACCTGTCAAAATACTATGCTGCACTTAAGTTATCTTGCATAGTCAAAAAACGTATTCATTCTGCACTTGCTAGAAACAGTATGTCAGACATATTTTTAGACCTGAACTTCCATAAGCTTGATGTTAAACATGCATAGTAGCTCCAACACTGAAAACATAGTAAACTTAAAGCACATTCGGACACAGAAACACCACCATTGATACTCATTCAAAATTATTATTGATCAGTTTTGGCTCTTACAAGAGGTATTACATTTATAGAGTTCAACAACATTTTTTTATAAAGTCCTGAAAAAAAAGCATCAGACTGAATTCGTTAACACCATTTGTGTCGTATGGGATGAATTTAACACCTATATGCCCTGATCCTGGCTTGATGAGAGAGGAATGGGGTTAACAGCAGATTACTACAACTATTATTAGCATCTGCATTAGACCTCATTCTCGTTTATAGAGTGACAATACTGACTTTAACTAAGGAATTAATCCATCTTGATGAGAACAGCAGGTCTCTAGAGGTGAGCCAAAATCAATTACTCAGAGGAATCAGAATCATCTTTATTTGGCCACATATGTTTGCACATACATGGAATTTGACTCTGGTTTAGTGGTTCTCAATGTACTAACATAGAATAACAAGAGAACACATTATACTGTCCTTTTCAAAATTCGTAAGGGATGATGTGTCCTGATGAGTTGACTTGATCTAGACAGTGTTGGATGAAAGCTACTGTAAATATTAATAAAGGGATTAATGCTTGAGCAAACCCTGTAGAGTGATTCATGAGTAACCAACACCCCAGTTTTTAGCTTTAACAAATATTGTTTGTGAATAACTGATTAATAGTATTATCAATTGCATTACTTTCCCACTGTAATAAACAGAAAAAACACCGATACACAACATTTTCCAATGCAAAACCCTTGCAGCCAAAGGCTTCAATTTAGTGTGGTTCCTCCCATTTGTCCTAGTTACTAGAACTACAGAAATAAAGCCATTTCAGTTTAAGACAGTATTGGGCCAAGATTTGCAACAACCTGTCAAAAAACTGAATTTTCATTTAGTCATTCACTTTCCATACCCACTTAATACAAATTAGGGTCATGAAGGGCCAAAGCCGATCCCTGCCAGCATTACACAGAAGACAGGGAGACACCCTGGACACCTGCTATTCATAGCTATGGGCAATTTACTCTCCAAATCCCCTAACATGCACATCAAAGTTAAGACCCTCCTCGTTTCACAGAGCCTGTTTGAGAGGGCCAAGAGGTTGTTGAGGCCTTTAGAAAACGGCTGCCAATTTACCCTTATTTTCCTGTTAAAACTCATAAGTCATAAGCCTACTTTTTACTGTATCAATTATTGTGGTAATAAAAGAGAATATGTGTAGTTTGAGATCAGTGAAGAGTTTTTAAATAATCAAGCATTCACCACCTTAATTTTTAACTTTCTTATATGAAATAGGTTAGCATTTAAGCTCTTAAAGCTTGAAGTTAGGTTTGCCACAACAACAAAAATTGAATCAACCAAATTATTTTTACTATTAATTTATTCCGAGTGTTTGTGTTTGGTTCAAATGTTTCGCCATATGTCATTTTAATACACAGCAAACCATTCTGAACAAAGTCAAAAGAAATAGTTCACAATGCCCTGCCTCCATTAGGTTAGGTTAGAACTGCCTTTTTTGAACAACAAAACTAAAATATAATGATTAAAACATACATAGATGCATTGAAAGTGATAAATGAGGCATGTCATTTCAGGCGCCTTATTTGATGCTTCTATGGACATCAAGATGCTTTGAATGCATTTCTGCCTTAAGATTCTGTTGTCTTATAAGAAACATTGCTTCCTCCACTGAATTACTTACTTTTGGGTAATTAAATACCATTCTTGGCAGGTTTATGAGCATAAGGTTCATGCATTTAAATAAATACATTTAAAAAAACAACAGTCTGCCATATACACGTGGAATGAAGGCTTAAAGATGGAGTTGCACAAGCTACTGCCTTGGTCCACAGTAACTAGGCAACACCTCCCTGGGCTATCTCGCATTGGCAGCCAGAGGGACAGGCAAGAGAGCAGGCAAGTCAATAACGGAGGAGTAGGCAAAAAAAAAAGAAAGAAGAAAGAGATTTTGAAATATTTATTGGGATTGCTGTTCTAATGCATTTCTCTGAGAAAGTTTAGTGTACATCCTAAAAGATGGCAGTGCAGCTCAGACTAATACACTATAGCATCAAACTGTAAACCTCGCCATTGCCTTCCATTCATTGGAAACGCAAATGACAGTGATTTTAGGTAGGTGGCTAGTAGGGGTAATGCGTAAATCGCTTTGGATCTGCTAGATAAAAAAAACAAACAACAAAAACAAAATCTCAAGACAATGACTGATAATGGGAAATTATTTTTATGGATATTATTTTATCGCCAAAAAATAATGTTCTGTTTTTGTCTTTTAATCCCTCAAAATGGTGACACCCCCCCCCCCCAAAAAAAATCAGTTTTAAGGGACAATTATGCCAAGGGGTTTGTGCCTGTGCAATCAACAAACAATGAAATCCTCACTTCATGAAAATCCGTGGTCTTCTCATTCTGCCCGATCCGTACCGGAAACCCGGTTTGTTCTACGCATGTGCCACGTTGCTCTACACATGCGCTGTGTTGTTATTGTTGGCTCGTGCAGGTGCAAGGTAAGCATGGTTAAGGTTAGGGTTACAGGTTGAGGTTGAGGTTGAGGTTAGAACAAACCGGGTTTCTGGTACGGATCACACACGGGAGAAATTTGCCCCCAGGGCTTTCTGCCAAATTCATTGACCTTGCCTAAACTAAACCTAACCTTACATAATTTTAACCTCACCCCACCCAACCTTAACTTAACGCTTACCTTATCTGATTGCTAACCTTAACCTAATCTCACCGTCAACCAAATCCTAACCTCAACCGGACGCTCTTGTAAGACCGGAAGCTTTCTGGCAGAAAGCCCTGAAGACAAATCAAATAAAGTTGAATCAGTTCATCTGGATACGATGTTTATTGACAAATGTTTCATCACTCATCTAAGTGACCTCTTCAGTCTAAACTGACTGCGGGTATCCCCACCCTTATCAACAATAGTTGCATAACGACCGAAACCAATGATCAGTTTTGTATGCAAATATGGGCGTTACCATTGACTAGCATTTCAATGGCCATGTGTACTATTCCCAGAGGATTTGGGAATGATTGCAATCACAGCATTGTAAGATGGCAACAGGTGTACTCTTAAGCACCCCCCCGTTTCAGGGATGGTCGTTCCCTCTTCACAAAGATACCCTCTCTGACTCCCCATTCAAACCAGTGTTCCTCCCTGTCATGGATGTGCACATCCTCATCGTTGAAAGAGTGGCCACTGGCCTGTAGATGGGTGTAGACTGCAGAGTCCTGGCCTGACGTGTTAGCTCTTCTGTGTTGTGCCATCCTCTTGGCCAGTATCCGTTTAGTTTCCCCGAAGTACACGTCACAAAAATCCTCCTGACACTTAACAGCGTAGACTATATTGCTCTGTTTGTGTCGGGGGACCCGCTCCTTGGGGTGGACCAATTTCTGGCGTCATAAGTTGGGTGCCACGGTGGCCCAGTGGTTAGGGCTGTTGCCTCATAGCAAGAAGGTTCTGGGTTTGAACCCCAGGCCGTCCCAGGTCCTTTCTGTGTGGAGTTTGCATGTTCTCCCCGTGTTTGTGTGGGTTTCCTCCGGGCACTCCGGTTTCCTCCCACCATCAAGACATGCATGTAAGGGTTATTAATACTCCTGTCTGTGCCCCTGACCAAGGCAATAGGAAGAAATAACTGGAGCTGGTCCCTGGGTGCTACACAGCAGCTGCAAACTGCTCCTAGCTACACAGCTAGGATAGGTTAAATGCATAGAGTAAATTTAATTTGTATGTATGTACAAAATTACTAATAAAAAGTATTCTATAAGAGTGCTGTAAACTCACTGCCAAAGAATAGCTAGTTGACTGGCAGTAGCTCGAAACACAATATGTGCGTGATGGTGACCTGAGTTGTTCATAGATTATTAAAGCTAAATTTAAATTAACTGGTGTTTAAAGTCAAAACCAGTTCTGATAGTTAAGTTTTAAATGTACTTAATTCATCCTGAGTACACAAGGGCTTAAGGCAAGGGTCTATGTTTCACCCTATTTACCTATATGTTCTTCTGGTGCATTTTTCTCTGATTTTAGAAACTATGTTCCCGCTACCCTATATAGCTGGACATGAAAAATTAAAAAGATCCATGAATAATGTACTGAGGATGAAAATCTAAGCATCCAAGGGCTTGCATCATGAGATCTCCATTAAACTGGCTTTGAAAGCGGAACACAAATTCTCAAAGTTGAAACCCAACTGAAGAAGAACAATAATTATCTGATTCAAAAATCTGCTTTAAAAAAGAGATTGAGATTACAATTACGAATGTAGCTGAGAATGAACGTGCACCCCAATTTTTGTCACATTTTTCTGACCTCGCCTAACCAAAGTTTATTTTTGATCCCAACATAGAAAAAGAACAGTTCGCCAGATTGCTAGATGTGTTTTGTTAATGGTATTTTTGCTTGACTAAAGGTTCCTGTCATCTTAAATGAATCCCTGCAACTGCTTAGCTTTCATCCTTGCATCAGTTTTAGTTTACAATTGAATTAGACATAAGAGGAAGAAATGTATTCCAATATTATCTAAACTAAGTATATATTTGAACTTTATTTTGCACATTCACCCACACACACTTTCTATTTTCTCGGGGCCGTGCCTATAGTCCCCGGGTCCTATATTCCCCGGGTCCTAGGTTCCCCGATCGGGGAGCCTAGGACCCTTTCGAGAAAAAAAGGGTCCCATATTCCCCGTTTTCCCCTAAAGAGGTCCTATAATCCCGGTTGCAATAGACACCGGGGAACATAGAACCCTCTGTTGGAAAAAGGGTCCTATATTCCCTGCTGTTTCCAGGGGAACATAGGACCTTTTTCCAAATAAAGGGTCCTATATTCCCCGCTATTGCCAATCGAGGAACAAACCGGGGAACTTAGAACCCTTTTTGCAAATTATTTCCTTAACGGGTCCAAAATAATAAAAACTGGGGTCATGGCTGAGTTGTAGGCTACGACAATCTATTCCTCCGCTGATTAAATTAGGCCGTATTACCATTGTTGACTGTTGTATATCGCAGGCCACCTTGAGTGCGTATCCAAATTCGGCCTAGAGGAGGCTGTAATTTGCTTTATTGTTATTTCTTACCAATATTTACTGCAGTAGGCCTAGTTAGTTGGCTCTCCGGCTCAGCATGGACAGTCGGCAATCAACGCAAGTTTGTCTTGCAGTAGGCCTGCCTACCAGTATAACCTAGCCATTTCCACCTTCGCTCAAAGTTCAATTTGCACAGCACTGGACACTTCAGCCACTTTCTTGTTACTTTGCAGTTCGTTTTCCATATTAAATCACTTGGCAGACTTTCTTTTTCAAAAAGACTTTAATGATGAACTTTTTAGGCAGAGAACTTAGACCAGGACTTGGAATTTAGGACCAGCACAAAGTATTCATCAACGGGGGCCGCCTACCTTACACAATAGGCTAATTGCCTAATAATAATATGTGCTTCTCAAAAAACTAAAGGCTTGTGGAGGTGCTAAACCAAAAATATGAATCAAAGACGAACATCAAAGGATGTAAGGTAACACTCACCAAATGGTAAAAAAATAACAGAGGCAGTCCTCTATTTCACCATTTTATTGTTTGGCATCAGTCATTAAGGTTTCTGAAGAAGACTACCCGGCCAAGTTAATGACTGATGCCAAACAATGAAATGGTAAAATAGAGAATTGTGTCTTTTTTTTTCATTTGATGAGTGCTACCTTACATCCTTTGATGTTCTTCTTTAATAATAATAATAATAATAATAAATAATATAATAATAATAACAGCCTAATAATAATAATAATAATAATAATAATAATAGCCTAATTATAAAAGAGGCCTAATAACAAATAACAATTACAGGCATAATACTATCAATAGTAACACTGATAATAGGCTATTAATAACAAAATGCTTCTAGTAAAAGCTTGGCTGAAAAAGGGTTGGTCTATGGCAGAAGCCCCCCAGAAAAGGCATGGTCTAAAACAAAAATCTCCAAGGCCTAACTAGCCTAACGTTAAGGCTTTTTTCTTCTTCAAAAAAGCAAAATGAGTAGTCCTAGTCCATTAGGCTACTCAACAAAGAGGGGCTAAAACCTCTACTCAGCCTATCTGAAAATGTGGTGGCTTACAGCCCCCCAATATGATTCCAAATCTCTGTGACCAGCATCCAGTTGACCCTTGAGCCGCAGGAGACGGGCCTCCAACCTCCTCCACTTGGGCTTCCGCCTTGGGGGAGCATCTCCGCGCTCCGCCATCTCCAGCCTTTCCTCTGCCAGGGTTTGCTGGTCCTTAATGTGGCGCAGAAACATCCAAAGGGATGGGTGGCGCACTTGGACCGCATCATTTAGAGTGCGATGATAAGCTACAAAAACAAAAACAAGAGGTTAATCATGTAAACTGTTAAAGAAATGTGAATATGCTGAACATGTTGACAGTGGCTTGATAAACATGAATGCATAATACAGCTTTATGAATGTAGGCCTTTGTGTGATGTAGACCTCCAAAAATTATGCTGGATTGTGTTAAATTGATTTTTAAAATGAAAGTTAAATACATAGCCTATGGTGAATTCCACAGCTAATTGATGGAAACGATGTAGATTTATCAAGCTTTAAGAGTATCCAAAGCAATGGTTGACTGTGAGTCCTACACCGATGCTATATTATTTTTTTAAATAATGATACAAATAATCGACTAAAAACAGTATAGCCTAATTTACACAACCATAATCATACAATTAAACTTGGCTGAAGGGGCGGGGGCACGTGCTGAACGTTGCATCCATATATACGGTTCCACAGCCTCGCAGCTTCCTGATGTTTCCCTCTGTGGCAAACACAGCGATAGCCCACTCGTTGTCTTGGTGCAGGAGGAACTGTTCCCTGTCCCGTTTCAGCCCATGCACCTTCGATGACGACATCCTCAAGTGTAGCTGGAATCGGGGGCATGACTGCTGTGCGTGCTCTGGCCATAACAGTCCTTACAGACTGGAATCCTTGTGGTGGTGGTCTGTCGCCGCCACCCTGGATTTGACGTTGCCGACGCTGCAGGACCCTTTGCGCATTATAGATCCTTCTGATTGGGACTGTTGACTCCCTCGCAACTTCTGCAATCACCCCCTGTCGGAATTCTGCACGGTGCACCATTTCTCCGTCAGGGGGTTGCACGTGTTCCCCAACATTGTGCACAATAATGTTAGCATCCACGTCCTCCACTTCAAATCTATTTGTGATCAGTGGCACTCTACAGTTCCACCTCCAGCACCTCCATCTAATGGTGTCTTGATTGGTGCGGTGCTTCTGATATCTGAAGTTCTCATGTACCAACACTTTGCCCCCTCGATCACCATCCATAACTATCGCCATTGTTTGTCTTCTTGTAGGCTAGTAAGCACATGACAGTGAGTCCACGAGTTATCGCCGATAACAACCGATTGTTGCAAATTGTTGCAAGTTGTTCCGAATGTGGCGAGTGTTTAGTGAGTGCTGCTGAACATGAAAATAGATCCTCTTATGTAGGCTGTCACATAACCAGTCACTGGACTGTTTTCATTGGTGTCTCAGCAGCAGAAGTCTCAGTAGCCGGAGTTGGAGAGTCACAGGACAAGCAAGAGACATCTCGACCACATAGAGGATGCTGAGTCAGTAAAGCCAAGACTTCGTTTAACCGAGCCTTACGTTTACATCGGAAAAAAAAAACTAACGCCCATGTCTTAGCTTAGGAATGTTCGACCTTGTTTATTAAAATCCCTATTATCGACTCAAACCTGTGTTGGGAGCTGCGTCTTATCTGTGAACTGTCTAATATTGTTTCATTGGGAGGAACGATGAAACAAATCAAAGACAACGATGTCCAAAGTAATTCAAATGACATGACATATTCAAATGACGCAGAGGTTTATTGTCAGTTATTTCTTATTTATCATAATTTTTTACATTATTATTTATTTATTATTTAGATTATTATTATTATTATGATTATTATTATGGCCCTGTGATGGACTGGCGGCCTGTACAGGGTGTCTCCCCGCCTGTCGCCCAGTGACTGCGGAGATACGCAGAAGTTTTTGAATTGTTTGTTTTTTTCCCCCTTTTTTTATTCTTTAGTGTTACCAATTTAGCTGTCAGTGGTTGTGTAGTAATTATATGTAAAACGACACAGCCTGATGTCTTTGTTACATTTGATTAGTTGTTTTCTACAACCGAGGTAGGGCGTCCTCTTGAGCTGCTCATGGAGGTCACTCAGAATTGTTGCATGGCATACTTATATAACAGTCACTTAATTTGTCTCAATCTATATGTAGAGCCAGAGACCCAGACCACAGCAAAAAAAAAAAAAAAAGCTCTTTAGCGTTACTCGAATGAAGTGGTTATTTTTACATTTCTCCACTGAAAGCAGAGCAGGAGAGGAAATGGCAAAGGGGGAGAGAGAGGAGCAGTGAGTGAGTGACTGTTTGTCTGTGTGCCTGTAAGTGCAGATGGAGAGAGAGAAAGAGAGAGGGGAGGGGGAGACGAAGAGAGCGAGTCGAGAGCTGATGTTGCTAAATGGGTCAGCCTGCAAGAGGACTCCATTGTGAGACTAGTCTTCCTCCTCTGAGCGCTGGGCTCGAACACGACTACGTGACTCAGTGGAGACTCCGAGCTTGCTAGGAGGTGATGGAAAGCACTCCAGATTGCATTTTGCATTACTGTTCTGACGACTGACTCTTGCTAGGCTCCTTCATCAATTATTTAGGCTATACTTTAGGTTGTGCATCTGATGGCAGATTTCACTGGTCTAGATTGTGTGTTAAATTGCACCAATGCTAACTGTGTGTTTTAGCATCAGTTCAGCTTTGTCACTTCACGTAGCGTGTGTAATGACCTACTTTTCACTCTCACAGATTATAACACCGTTTCTGAATTAGCCGTGGAACTTCGGCATGTTTATTTCGCTCCATGCATAACGTGCACATCATCCGACTGACCCTCATCTACCTTCCCGCTCCCGTGGCTGCTCTGTTTACTATCCCTTTAATTCCCTGTGTCCTTAAAGGTGTATTCCCCTAATACTGAACATCACATCCCTCCAACATCCCCAAGAAAGTAAACATTACATTCCTGCTATAGGATAGGGGTTGAAGTTTCTTTGTAACAAATCCCACTAGAGGTATCACAACATAAACATTTTTGTTTTTGTCTTTTTGAATTAACGGCATACAAAAACCAAACTAATGCTCCACTACAACACAGTCCAAGGTGTTATGTTATGGCACAAAATCATTAAGGTACTCTGGCCGCTTCACGGCAACCCTTCTTGGGTAGCGAGGGGCGCCTGAGGTCACTGGGCCTGACGTTGGGTTGGGTTCATCATTGTAAACAAAGTCATTTGGGTCAGTCTCACTCCACGTGCTGTTGTCCTCTGCCAGTGTACCAGTTGGACCAAGTGTGGGGGACACTCGCTTGAAGTGTGACGCATTTCTTGTCACCACCTGCTGCCCCCGTTGAGCAGTGATCATTGTTCCTTTTGCTGCAGTGACTTGAAACAGCTCCGGATGGAAAAGGGACTGGAATTTGTTCTCTGGTCGCAGTCTTTTCACCAGCACATGGTCACCCACTTTCAGAGCAGGGGATGGGCGACAGAAGTGTTTGTCGTGATGCCCTTTCATCTTTCTCTTTTGCTTGTGTGTCTCTGGCTCTCATGAGCTTGTCTGGAACTGTGTTTTGGACATTGGGTAGTGTTGTGCGCACCTGCCTGCTAAAGATGGCTGTGGCAGGTGGTTTCCCAGTGGTGCTGTGTGGGGTTGTTCTGTATGCTCTCAGGAGGCGATTCAGTGCTTGTTGAGTGTTTTTGCATTCAAGTGTGGCAATCTGGATCGTTTTTTTCAACGTTTTCATAAAGCGCTCAACCTCTCCATTTGCTTGGGGCCAATAAGGGGTTATCTTTCTGTGGCGGAAGCCTAGGTATGAAGCAAACCTGGAGAAGTCCTCAGAATTGAAAGGAGGACCATTGTCACTCTTGACAACTTCTGGGATGCCAAATAATGAGAACACGCTGTCTAGCTTTGGTATAACAGCTTTTGCAGATGTGGTGGACACCTTCTCCACCACTGGGAACCTTGAATAATCGTCCATCACTACAAGTAAGTACTCTCCATTTGGCAATGAGCAGAAATCCACACTCACCTCAGTCCAGGGTGCAGCTGGAAGGGGAGTCATCTGGAGTGGTGCATGAGATTGTGTTGTGTTTGTCACTGCTTGGCAAGCAAGACAGGTTTTGACGCAGTCTTCTGTCTTTTGGTCTATACCAGGGAACCACACTTTTTCCCTCAAAAGTTTCTTTGTCTTTACCAACCCCCGGTGGCCTTCGTGAGCAATGTCAATCACTCGGTTATGCAGGGATGAGGGTATTACCAGCTTGTTACCTCTGAGAAGGAGATCAGATGTGGACACCATGAGCTCTGACCTCTGTGCATGAAAACATCGGAGGAGTGATTTTTGGGCTGGAGACATGTCTGCTGTCTGTTCCAGAAGAGTGTGCCACTGTCCTGTTCTGGCCACAGCTATGACCCGCTGGAGGCATGGGTCAGACTGTGTGGCAGTGTGGATCTCCTGCACTGTCATAGCGCGGGGAACATCATGGTCAATGATGAAACGCACGTGTGCTTCAGCCAGCTCGGTGGCATGTGTGCTATTCGACTCGTGTGTGGGGACTGGGTGTCTGGAGAAGTAGTCTGCTGGGTTACCAACACCTGCCTTGTAGATCACAGAGAAGTTGAAGTTCTGTAGCTTTAGTAGCCAGCGTTCAATTCTGGGAGGGGGAGAGGAAGATGGCTTGTTAAACATGGGCACCAGCGGCTTGTGGTCAGTAACCACTGTGAATGGGCATCCGAGTAGATATAGCTGGAAATGAAGGCAGCCCCAGATTATAGCTAAAGCCTCCCTCTCAGTCTGTGAGTATCGCTGTTCTACAGGTGACAGTGTTTTGCTGGCATAGGCAAGTGTGTGCAGTGTACCATCAGAGTCAGTTTGGGTAAGAACAGCCCCTAGGCCTACAGGGCTTGCGTCCACAACAACTTCTGTGTCTTTCGATTGGTCAAAATAGGCCATGACTGTGTCGCTGCTCAGTGCATTTTTGAGTTTGTCAAAAGTTGTCTGGTGGGTTGGGGACCAGTCCCACAGCTGGTCTTTCTTTGTGAGCTCTCTGAGAGGCTGTGTCAGGGTGGCTAGACCTGGAATGAAACGACCACAGTATGTGACAAGGCCAAGGAAACTTCTGACCTCTCCTGGGTTCCGTGGGGCTGGGGTCTCCTTGACTGCAGCCACCTTCTTGGGGTCCACTGAGATGCCTTGATCTGAGAATACATATCCGAAAAACTCCACCTTGGTCTTGTTTAAGTCACATTTGTCAGCATTGAGTGTGAGGTTACATTCACTGAGACGCGTAAGGACCGCCTCTAGGCTCTTGTCATGTTCTTCTTGGCTAGTGCCATACACCAGCATGTCATCACTGACGTTCAGAACACCCAGGATGTCAGACAGTGTCTCTCTAATGGTGTTTTGGAAAATCTCTGCCGCTGAAGATATCCCAAAGTTGAGTCGTTTGTAGCAGCGCCTCAGGCCCACATGTGTTGTGAAGGTTGTTATGTAGCGGGAGTCAGGATGGAGTTCAATCTGGTGGTAGCCAGCTGTCAGATCAAGTGTGGAAAACACTTTTGCCCCATTGAGGTCTGCTAGAATGTCATCCACTGTGGGAGTGAGGTGCCTCTCACGCTTGATGGCTTCGTTTGGGCGTCTCATGTCAACACACAGTCTGATTTTTCCTGGTTGTTTGGGCTTTGGAGCTACTGCCACCGGAGAGACCCATGGCGTGGGGCCTTCAACACGTTCGATGATGTCTAGCGCCTCTAGTTTCTCCAGCTCCTGTTCCACTAGCTGTCTCATGTGGAAGGGGATGCACCTGTGTTGTTGAGCCACTGGTTGCACTGTAGTGTCAATGTGGATTTTCACTTGGTGATCCTTGAGCTTTCCAATGCCTTGAAAAACGGTGGGGAATTTTTTTTGGAGCGTGAGCGGCACACGTACATTGTTGACCAGGCGGACTAGGTCGAGGGCAACTGCTGTCTGGCAGCTTACTACAGGAATCGCTGGCTTGTCGACCACGAAGAATGTTTCTCTGACAATTCTGTCTCGGAAGCCGAGTTGTGAGCAGAATTGCCTGCGCATTGGCAGAGGCGTGCGGGAGCCATAAGCAAAAATCTGGACTGATGTGTTCTGCAGTACTGGGCGGGCTGGGAGTGATTGAAATGTGCAATAGTCTATTACATTGACTGAGGCTCCTGTATCTACCAGCACTTCGAGAGGCAACCCATTTATCCGAATGGTCTGTTTTGGCGCTGTGATAGCTGGGTCTTTCAGTGTAAAAAGATATCTGGGGGAATGGTCTGTGCTGTCTTCATTGGGACGCGGTGAGTGGGCATTTGATTTTGAGGTGTCATCTGACTGTTGACATTGTACATAGTTCATACTTTGTCTTGGGTACGACCGGCACATTTTTGAGAAATGATTTTGTTTGCCACAATTGCGACATGCAAGCCCACGTGCTAGGCAGTCACCTTGATGAGGGAATGAGCCGCCACAGTTGAAGCACTCACGTCTGTGCGCGCCTGGGGCCGTATGTGCAGGCTGCCGGGCAGAATGAGCAGGTTGCCTAGTCCGCTGATTCCTGCGCTCTCGGTGGCGCAGAGCCAAAATACCATCCGAAACGGTGTCTGATCGTTTCTCCATTTCACGTGCTTGTTGTTCAGACGCTTCTTCCAGCCTGGCTAGTTCCAGGAGTTTTGTCAGATTCACCGTGGGATCAGTGAGAGCTTTTCTCCTAAGTTTGTGCGATACGCAAGTTTGCACAATGAGGCGTCTTATTTCTGCGTCAACATCAGAGAACTCACAGGATACTGCAAGTGTGCATAAACGGACATAGTATTCCCCAACGGTTTCATTTCCAGACTGTGCAGATTGCCTATACTTGTACACCTCAAAATCCACATTCCTCTTTGGTGAAAAATGAGTCTCAAGTGCCTTAACGGCTTTATCAAAGTCTTTAGCGACTCCCTTATCAGGCAGCGTCACAAAAATGTCATATACCTGTTCGCCCGCATAATGAAGTAGCATGGCACGTTTCCTAGTATTGTCTTTGATGTCCATGGCCAACAAGAAATTTTCGAAATGAGCCGTCCATTTCTCCCATCTAGGTCCCAACGTCCCCGGGGCACCTCCATGGATATCAAACGCCGGGAATGCGTCGCTCGACGCGAAAAACTTTGCCATGATGAGATGGCGGATGACGTGGATGAACTTGTTGATTCGTGCTAGCTAGCTCAGCTAATGCAGTTAGCTGAACGTTACTACCCTTTTGTTACTACTGATTAGAGTTTATAATTCAATTCCGCAGTGCAGATTCCGTCAATCCACAAAGTCCTCGTCGCCATTGTAATGACCTACTTTTCACTCTCACAGATTATAACACCGTTTCTGAATTAGCCGTGGAACTTCGGCATGTTTATTTCGCTCCGTGCATAACGTGCACATCATCCGACTGACCCTCGTCTACCTTCCCGCTCCCGTGGGTGCTCTGTTTACTATCCCATAATTCCCTGTGTCCTTAAAGGTGTATTACCCTAATACTGAACATCACAGCGTGCTAAAAAAAAACCAAAACACAAAAAAAAATTAATGTAGTTTGTATGGGGTTTGTTGTAAAAAATATGACGTTTAGTAATGACTACAGCACATGATAAATAAATTATAACTTGGCTTGCCTGGGAATTACATCTCTCTTCTCTGTCATCTTTACGTTGCTTTACTGGATGCACATTCTGCTTTCTAATAATAGAAAGAAATAATAATAAAATTGTATAACGGCTAAACTTCACCGGATTTTCATGTAATTCAAAATAATGATTCAGCATCATTTTAACACTCTAAACAACAGGTGCCTGCCTTATGAAAAACCAGCTCCTACTCAAATAAGTGATGCCGCAGTAATCTTGCCTGATCATATTTGCTCTATGTTGGAACAGTATGAATAACTGCTCAGGAAATAATTTAAATCTAAACAAAGGAATCTGGTGTCCCGGTAGCGTAGCAGTCTATTCCGTTGCCTGCCAACACGAGGATCGCCGATTCGAATCCCCATGTTACCTTCAGTGTGGGTTCGTGTCCCTACTTACACACTTGTTCGTGTCTGCGGGCGGGTGCCGGATGTGGGTGTGTCCTGGTCGCTGTACTAGCGCTTCCTCTGGTCGGTCAGGGCATGTGTTGGGGGGGGATATAGCACGATCCTCTCACGCGCTACGTCCCCCTGGCGAAACTCCTCACTGTCAGGTGAAAAGGTGAAAGAAGCGGCTGGCGACTCCACATGTATCGGAGGAGGCATGCGACAGTCTGCAGCCCTCCCCAGATCAACAGAGGTGGTGGAGCAGCGACCGGGACGGCTCGGAAGAGTGGGGTAATTTGCCGAGTACAATTAGGGTTGCCAACTACAGGCGTAAATTATGGGGGGGGGGTCAGCGGGGACATGTCCCCCTCAATATTTAGAAGAGGTGAATTTGTCCCCCCCCCCAAAAAAATATATCATGAATGATAATGTTAACTCCCTCGCCAAAAAAGGTAAAATAACACAGACAATCGAACTACTTAAAATGTCATTCATACTTGTTTTCCAACGATTTCATACACTCCTATGTATTGTATTTAGAAATCACGTCAGGACACAGCGCTGTCGCTCGACACAACCGCTACGTTGCATTCTTTATTTAGACTGACACAGCATCACAGGCAGACCCGATCAAACAACCCAGAGCCCGCAGGCATCACCAATCGATCCCAGCACAATAGAACAGCACCAAATCAAATGCAACACTGTCGATGTGTGCAGACATAACATCCCCCCCCCCCCCCGGCAGGATTTCAAACATGAAAGGTTGACACAAAGTCCTCTAGGTGGCCAGGGCGTAAACGTGTGCGAACAGGTCGCGGGGCGGCCTGAGGCTGGGCAGGCCGAGGTGGGGAGGGAGAAGGCAGGGGAAGCTGAGGCCCAGGAATGTCTGGGGCACGTGTAGGAGTTGCATGAAGCCCAGGGGCGTCTCGCCATGCTGAGGGAATGGCTAAGGTTGTGTCACCAGCTGTGTGTGGCGGAGCTGACACCTTCCGTAGATGACTGGAGTGCCACTGAGTGCCATCGCTGAGGAGGTAAGTGGCTGGGCCCAGCTGACGGGTGACTTGGAGAGGAGAGGACCAGTATGAAGCCATTTTATTGTCCCTGTGGGGCCTGCGGACCCTGACCCAGTCTGACACATTGATGTCTGGCACCCTAGTTCGTTTTGACTGGTCAAACCGTTGCTTCATCCACGTCTGCTGACGAGTGACTGAGGCTCTGACCCCAGAGGGAGTGCCTGGGGTGTGGAGGGGCGGAGCCTGTCAAGGGGCATGCACAGTTCCCGGCCTAGCATGAGAGAGGCTGGGGAGATGCCTGTGGTCGAGTGCTGTGTGGCCCGATAGTGCAGCAGAGTGTGACGGATGGCCTGCGTGAAAGAGCACCCTTGGGCCATGTGTGCTCTGAGGCCGTTCTTCAGTGACTGGTGAAAACGTTCAACGCCGCCATTGGCCTGGGGGTGGTAGTATGCAGTGTGTATATGACGGATGCCCTTGCTTTCGAGATAAGCAGTGAACTCAGCAGAGACCAGCTGAGGGCCGTTGTCAGTGGTGATGGTCTTTGGGAGGCCCCAGCGAGAGAAAAGAGAGTCCAGGAAGTCGATGATGATCTGTGAGGTCACAGTGCTGGAAGTGGTGAGTTCAGGCCATTTTCAGTGTAGATCGTAGGCGACCACCATGAAGCGTTGGTGGTGGGGAACTCCATGGATGTCACCACAAATGTCCAACTGCAGGTGTTCCCAGGGCTGAGAGGGCCAGGCGAGAGGTTGCAGGGGTGGGGGAGCCTGGTGGCCAGTCTTGCCACTCACAAGGCAGGCAGAACAGTCCTTCACCAGAGCCTCAATATCTCTGTCTATCCCCTGCCACCACACCAGGTCTCGGCAGCGCTGTTTCAGTTTCACAATGCCCAGGTGGCCTTCATGCGCCATATTCAAAACACGTGCACGGAGAGCAGCTGGGACCACTGTGCAAAACCCACGTGCCACGCAGGTGTCATTCCAGCAGGAGAGCTCCTGTCTGACTCGGGCGAATGCAGCCAGCTCCTCTGGGACCTTGTGAGGCCGGCCGTTCTGGATGTAGGTGCGGAGCTGGGAGAGGACAGGGTCCTGTTCGGAGGCTGCCCTCAGCTTCTGCAGAGAGACAGTGGCCTGAAGGGGTGTGTGTAGCATTTGGACAATGTCCTTTTCCACACAGTCAGTGTCCGTCTGTGGAGCTGGGGTGGAGACAGAGCGAGAGAGCAGGTCGGCGACAACATTGTCTCTGCCTGGGGTGAACTGCAGGCTGAAGTTGTACTGGCGGAGGCGGTCAGACCAGCGGTGCAGCCTCAGGGGTTTTGGGCTGTCCCAGATGTGGACAGCAGCGCTGTCAGGGCCTGGTGATCTGTCCTGAGGGTGAAGGAGCGGCCATAGAGGTAGAGGTGCCACCTTTCACAAGCCCAGATACAGGCTAACGCCTGACGCTCACCCACGGAGTACCGCTGCTCGGTCAGGTTGAGGGCACGGGAGGCGAAGGCGATGGGCTTCACCACACCGTTCTGGGTTTGAGACAGCACAGCCCCTATCGCTGTGGCTGATGCGTCACAGGTCACAAAGGTGGAGCTGGAGATGTCGAAGTGAGCCAACACTGGTGGTGAAGTCAGTTGAGTCTTGAGATCACGCACAGCGTCACTGCATGCCTTTGACCACACCCATGGCTCGTCCTTACGCAGCAGCTGGCGCAGGGGGGCTGTGGTCGCAGAGTACTGGGGAAGAAACCTCAGGTAGTAACTTGTCATACCGAGGAAGGAGGCGACCTGGGTGGCCGAGCTGGGCTCAGGGATGGCCTGAATGGCATCCACGTTGGATTGTAGTGGAGTTACACCGCTCGCTGACAGCCGGAACCCCACGAACTCGATGGCTGGCACAGAGAGGACACATTTCTCAGCATTGAGAGTTAGCTTGTGCTTGGACAGGGCTGCGAAGACCATGTTGAGGCGCTTGTCGTGGATTTCACTGGTGGGCCCGTGTACCACTATATCGTCCAGATAAATGGCCACGCCCAGTATGCCAGCCAGCACGGAGACCATGATTTTCTGGAAGCAGCTAGGGGCGGAGCTGAGACCGAAAGGCATCCTGGTGTAGCGAAACACTCCTGCATGTGTCACAAAGGCTGTGAGGTTTCGGCTGCTGGGGTGGAGGAGCACCTGTAAGTACCCCTGTCTGAGGTCGAGCTTGGAGAACACCTCAGAGCCATAGAACTGAGCAGTGAGTTCTTCTGAGGTGGGCAGTGGATACTTATCAGGGACCACTGCCTTATTTACTGCACGTAGATCGACGCAGACACGCAGGCCCCCCGACTACTTCTTAGCCACCACAAGGTTTGAGACCCAAGGTGACGCGTCCACCGGTTCAATGATGCCAGCTTCCAGCAGTTGTTGCAGCTCGGCGGAGACCCCATCACGGAGAGCCAACGGGATGCGGCACAGTGGTTGGATGACAGATTTCACAGCAGGGTTGAGGAAAGGTTGATGGGCGAAGGCGGAGAGGCAGCCCAGCCCCATAAACAGCGATGGCCACTTCTGCTGCCAAGGTGTGGCAACAGTCAGGATTGCTGCCCCCCTTGTGTCTAAGAGGGAGAACCCCAGAGCGGAGAACAGGTCCAGGCCCATCAGGTTGGCCCCACGGGGTGCCACATGAAAAACTGCATTGGGCATCAGCTTGGTTCCATAGCGGACAGTCACTTGGAGAGAGCCAACCAGATCGATTTTGGAGTCACCATACCCACAGAGGACAGCTGAGGGTGCGGACAGTGGCAGTGAACCGAAAAATTGACTGTAGGTATCAACATTCAGGAGAGACACACCTGCACCGGTGTCCAACAGCAGGGGGATGCGCACATCATTAATGTTGACTGTGCATGATTTGAATGACACTGGCCCAGAGCTCACCTTGTGAATGACGGCGGTTGAAGACTGGGGGGTGTGGCCCTCTGACCCAGCCGGGGAAGATCGACAGACGTTGGCAAAGTGATTTTGCTTACCGCAGCTACGGCATGTCTGGCCACGGGCAGGGCAGTTCTGAGCCCTTGAAACATGAGACCGAGATCCACAGTTACCACAGGACTGTTGAGGGCGGGGCCGAGAACGCCGTCGTTGCAGTTGCAAGACGTCCCCAGTGGAGTCGGCGCCCGCCTCGCTCTTGCTGGGTTGCGTCCAGAGGGGCAGCCGTGAGTAGAGGGAGGAGTCGTTGGCAGCTTGACTGGAGGTGGCCACTTGCTGTGTATTTAGCATAGCAGCACACTCAGCTGCTCCCTCAACCTGTAGTGCGATGGTAATTGCTCTGGACAGCAGCAGATCGTCTTTTTCCAGCAGGAGAGTCTCACGCACCTTTGCGTTGTTGGTGTGTTCGATTAGCTGGTCGCGAACCATCTCGTCCTGAAGCGCGCCAAACGTGCATGAGCTAGCTAGCCCTCGCAAATTAGCTACATACTGCTGCACAGACTCACCAGGCATTTGGTGTCGCTGACGGAATATAAATCGCCGAAGGAGGGCACTCTGTGGAGCAGCGAAATGGGTGCTCATAAGTCCCACAGCTTCGTCAAAGTTTGTGACGTTCCCCAGAGTCCCGAGCACACGATGACCCTCTGCTCCCAAGCAGTGTAGCAACAGAGCCGTTTTCCTTGCCTGGCTCACGTCGTCGAGCCCTGAGGCGATGATGTAATTTTCAAAACTATGTAGCCAGCGAGTCCATGGTACCGGAGGCTCGCCAGGTAATGCCAGGAAGGGGGCAGGTGGTGGGAGAGAGATATCAGCCATCCTCGTCGCCAATATTGTATTTAGAAATCACGTCAGGACACAGCGCTGTCGCTCGACACAACCTCTCCGTGGCATTCTTTATTTAGACTGACACAGCATCACAGGCAGACCCGATCAAACAACCCAGAGCCCGCAGGCATCACCAATCGATCCCAGCACAATAGAACAGCACCAAATCAAATGCAGCACTGTCGATGTGTGCAGACATAACACTATGCTTGGACCATACCATTTTAACCTTGCCACTGGGATTTCCGACCTCGTTGCTGTCTTGCAGTTGCTCCTGACAACCAGGAGACCGGAGCATGAATGATCATGTAAGCAAGTGTAAGTAACGTAGCTAGCCAGCTTGCTTGTCTAGCCCAGTACACCACCCTTTCTTACCTTTGGGGTTTTGATTTTCTTACGTATTTCCGGATGAATTATAGCCTTATCTAGTTTATAACTTGTGTTTATCAGTTCAGACCCCCTCACGAACTAGCTAGCTAGCGCTTGCTAACAGCAGCCCCTAGACGTTTATGTTTTAATTTTAAATGAACTTGAACTGATAATTTCGGGCACATGAGATAACATAATAGGTACATCTACAAACCAATTTGTACCAAGGGTATTGTCTTAGTTCAAATGCATCTACTACTTTCATTCACAAAGTCAACATGAGCAAGAGGAAAGTAACAGAAGATATCCGATAGGCTAGCCTATCTGAAAGTTGTTTTTCTTTTACATAAATAAGACATTTCCACAATAAATTGATGTAGAAAAAGAGCAAATTGGTGCATACAAATTCACCAGAATGCAGGAAATTAAATGTGTGATGCTCAAAATTTCCAGGGGGAGGACCCCTGACCCCCCCGCTAAATGTGTCCCCCCAATGCTCAAATGAAACTTACTCCACTGCCTGTCCCTTATTTCCATTTCAGGGAGTTGGCAACCCTATGTACAATTGGGGAGAAAAAGTGGGAAAAATCCAAAATAAAAAAAAAATCAAACAAACGATGGAAGCTGGTTCCCATTCCATTCAGCAAAGAAAGTGGCTCATATGAGCAATAGTGTCAACTTAATATAAAATTGATGGTTTTTAACATGAAGTTGCCCAAAAGAGAAACAAAATCAATCTCTTACTATCTGAAATTCAGAGCGGTATTCCAGCCTCTTGCTTGAACAGTATTTGGTTGGGAACAGAGGAAGGTTAGCTCTGTTTGGACGAACATGGCTAACTTCTGCTGCAGAAGCTTCAAAAGTGTCACGTTGTACCTATTTTCGTGTAATGTGGTGAAATGTAAGGCGCTCTTTCATCACCAGAATATTAGCATGTCTGGAGCTATTTATAGGTGTGCTGGATTTGGCGGGCGGCTCAAAAGGTAAATCAAAGGATGTCAGAAAAGGTTAAGAAGACATGAGGTAGCACGCACCACTGACGCATGGCGTACCAACAAAAAACTGCAATTTGTACCCTGGGAATGAACCCATATGCTGTAGTCCCACTTTATTTTCTTTATCCTATCTATCCTGTTTACAAAAATGATCTAAAAATAAAGAGAAGGAGAAAAATAAGTAGGGAGAGAGAGATTATTAAAAAAAAATCTGTCAAGAAACGTTCTCGGCTGTAGCATCCTGCTAACGTGTTCTGACTTAGTTTGTCCCAGATCACTGGCTCCTCTTCCAGTCCAGTGGTAAACACAGGCAGCCTCTTACAGTGTGGTCCTTGTTGAAAGTGACAAAGAGCGAGGCTGGTTTGTCTTCTGATCGCTACTGTCTGCCAACAAAAGAACAATCACCCCGCAGAAAAGGACAGAGAGAAATAGGCCTGCATGCTGTAATCTTTTGGGCCCTGGGTGCTGATCTCTTACGTACAATGATGTGGTCCAACATGAAGATCAATCCCTTTGACAGTTCCAGTGCACCCGTAGACATCTTGCTCCTTCTTAAGCTTGTCATCTGATAAACAAGTACTTACTGATATGTGTGGAGTCACCAGCTCCTTCTTTTCACCTGACAGTGGGGAGTTTTGCCAGGGGGACGTAGTGTGTGGGAAGATCATGATATTCCCCCCAGTTCCCCCTCCCGCCGAACAGGCACCCTGACCAAACAGAGGAGGCGGTAGTGCAGCGACCAGGACACATACCCACATCCGGCTTCCCACCCACAGACACAGCCAATTGTGTCAGTAGGGACGCTCGACCAAGCCAGAGGTAACATGGGGATTCAAACCGCAGATCCCCGTGTTGGTAGGCAACGGAATAGACTGCTGCGCTACCCAGACACCTCTCCATATGTATTCAATGCACTTTCACTAGATGTTTCTAAAGATTGCTCGTGTTTCCGCCCTTACATGCAAAAGACTTGTTGCACTTGTAGCAACGAGCATTGGCAGCATCCATGGCCGGATTAACCCACCAGGGGGCCCCGGGGCACACATGTCCATTGCCCCCCCCCCATAAGATAGGCTATGCAAACAATACTAAACATTGTTAAATCTAAAACTGGTAGTCGATGCTATGCCAATCTGCATGGGATTCGGATGGCGACTACAAAGTACAACACAATTTTGAATCACAAAACAAACAGAGAAGAGAATAGCAGCTCACAGCATCGCAAACATATTGCGAAGCCTTCTTCCCACTTACAATGGCTTACCAACCGAAGTTTCAGAACAAACAATTTAGTGGAATATGGGCATATTTTAGTAAAACTATCAGTTTAATTATTTTCCAGTATGGGCATTCTAGCTAGCACATTTGTTTAACTATACACAATGAAACAATGACGCTTGGGGCCCTGCAACAGTAGAGACTGTAGCTTGGGGCCCCTGCATCAATAGAGATTTTGTAGCTTAGGGCTCTGCATCAGTAGAGACTATAGCTTGGGGCCCCCGCATCAATAGAGACTAGCTTGGGCCCTGCATTGTGATGCAGGGCTGGAACAAACGTTCCTTGTAGGGTATGATTGGGGATCCCTACCATACGCGAACACAACACCCCTGACCTTTTGGGACCCCTTGTGGTCTGGGGCCCCGGGGCACTCGCCTGGCATGCCTGGTCCATAATCCAGCCTTGGCAACATTGACTCTAGTGAAACATAACCAGATTTTTGACCATTTAGTTCTCTCTCCGCCATTGTCACTAGGAGCAGACTCTGTGTGTGTGTGTGTGTGTGTGTGTGTGTGTGTGTGTGTGTGTGTGTGTGTGTGTGTGTGTGTGTGTGTGTGTGTGTGTGTGTGTGTGTGCGTGCGTGCGTGCGTGTGTGCGTGCGTGCGTGTGTGAGAGAGAGAGAGAGCGCTGGCCCCGCCCCTGAGCTCACACATATGCCAGGCTCCAAGAGAGATCTCTTTTCTGGATTGGGAATAGCGAAAATGCATCATGGAAAAATTTCTTTATCTTACTGCAAGTTAGAAACAGAGTTGGTGAGGTAAATGGTGGAAGATAACATTTGTGTAGCCTAAACAGATAGGACATTTCTATTCTTAATTTCTCCAATACCGATAGCAGAACCGTTAATGTTGGAGCTTATCAATACTACGTTCTTTAATAATTTAGCACTGGTGCCTGTTTAATACTGGGTTTCGGTACCCATCCCTAACTGTCCATCCCTAGTTTGGTTATATAAGCCTACTATATACGCTGGCAGACATAGCAAAATGTACCCTGGCTCTGCCAAATGGCGGAAGCTAAACAGGTATGGACTTGGCTAGTACTTGGATGGGAGACCTCTTGGGAAAACCGAGTTGCTGTCGGAAGTGGTGCTGGAGGGCTAGTAGGGGGCAGTCTTCCCTCCGGTCCTAATAAAAACAATGAATATCTAATCCCAATGCCCCAGTGCAGTGATGGGGAAACTGTGCTGTAGGAGATGTCGTCCTCCAGATGAGAAATGAGGTCCTGACTCACTGTGGTCGTTAAAAATCCCACGGCACTTACCACAAAGAGTAGGGGTTCCTCAGTTTCCTGGCAAAATTCCCAACCTGGCTCTCTCCATCTGGCCGCCTCATCATCGCCCCATGTAATTGTCTCAATGATTCCTCCCTCTCCACCATCAAGCTGATGTGTGGTGAGCGTTCTGGTGCAAAATGGCTTCCGTGCTTCACCCAGGTGGGTGATACACATTGGTGGTGGTTGAAGTGAGTTATCCCCTTCACTGTGAAGTGCTTTGGGTGTCTAGAAAAGCGCGATATAAATGTAATAATTATGATTATTACTATTATTATTACTTACCACCGTAAATAAGTTGTATGTTTTCAGTGGTTAACTTTAAATTGAAATCCTGATGATTTTCTTGCAAACAAGAGTCCTTTTGATAGTTTCTGTCCTTGGCAGATTATTAGACAATAGCCGATCAATGAATATCCAAATCATTAATGCTTTTGTAGCTTCTCATTTTATTTGTTATTGTGTCAGGTACGATTTCAATTGGATTGTGGTAATTGAGCCTGTTCTTTTTAAAGTTTGTATGTGTATTATTAGTACATCAAAACTGACCCACAGAGATCCTGAAGTAGATGTTGAAGCGATGGAGATAGCCCCATGGCTCCTGGATCAGCCTATGAAATCCTCCCTGATTTTGACGCGCTCTCAGATTTGGATGTAACCTAAAAGGCCCAGTTTCAATTTTACCTTTATTTCTCCTCAGAAGAGAGAGAACCACAAAGTCATCCTCACTGGTTGAAGACAGGCTTTTTGATTTTTTTTAAATTTTATTTTGATATACTTTATTAATCCCTGTGGGAAAATTCATGCTCTGCATTTAACCCATCCTAGCTGTGTAGCTGGGAGCAGTGGGCAGCTGTCGTGCAGCGCCCGGGGACCAACTGCAGTTTGTCTTGCCATGCCTCAGTCAGGGGCACAGACAGAAGTATTCATTCTGCATGTTAATTAATAACATGCATGTCTTTCTGATGGTGGGGGAAACCGGAGCACCCGGAGAAAACCCACGCAGACAAGGGGAGAACATGCAAACTCCACACAGAGGACGACCTGGGATGACCCCCAAGATTGGACAACCCCGGGGTTCGAACCCAGGACCTTCTTGCTGTGAGGTGACAGCGCTAACCACTGGGCCACCGTGCAGCCATTTTGTTTTTGGCTGCGAATTTTCACAATATATTATGGAAAAAAAGCCATTGGACTCAGTGTGCAATTTTGCAGTGCGTGATGATTTTCCCGGATAACGGATTAAAAAAATGCATTCGAGAAATTCTGACTTGGTGTGCAAAGGCCAAACTAACAGTGTCCTGGAGCACATAAAATTATGTTAAAAAAAGAAAAGAAAAAAGATGCATGTGTGTCAGCCCTGTGATGGTCTGGCAGCCTGTCCAGTGTGTCTCCCCACCTACCGCCCAATGACTGCTTGGATAGGCTCCAGCATCCCCGCGACCCTGAGAGCAGGATAAGGGGTTTGGATTATGGATGGATGGATGGTTGTTAAAGTACAGTTATGTCCGGGGATCCCATTACTTCAAATCTTCCTCAGCCTGTGCTGAGCCTCCATGACGTCAGAGCCTTTACACAAGTAATCCAAGGGATTTCTCTGAGTGGTTAAAATAGTTTCAGTGGGGGTGTTTATGAAATCATCAATGATGAGACAGTTCTGCTTAAGCTTCAACTTCTGCAGATGGAAATCTAGAGCGTATGAGCTCTTTATTTTCCATCATGAATCATTAGTTTATATTTACTATATTTACCTAACTTTGTTTTTACCATGCACACACTTTTTCTTTAAATACCAAACACAATTATTAGAATTGTCTTCGAGACATTGTCTGTTTGAGTGTTGGTTACTTTCTGTGTCTACAATATGATTCGGTGATTTCTTTATTACTTAAACAACTATTTCATAAGAAATACATTAGATGAATTGTAAATAAAAACACTTTCAGACTTGTGTTCCAAATTTGAATTCACACTTAATTATTATACTTATTGTGGCATGGTGGCGTAGTGGTTAGCACGGTCGCCTCACAGCAAGAAGGTCCTGGGTTTGGGACAACCCCCAAGGTCGGGGGTCCTCTGTGTGGAGTTTGCATGTTCTCCCCGTGTCTGCATGGGTTTCCTTCAGGTGATCCGGTTTCCTCCCACAGTCCAAAGACATGTAGGTCAGTTGAATCGGCCATACTAAGTTGTCCCTAGGTGTGAATGTGTGTGAATGTGTCGGCCCTGTGATGGTCTGGCGGCCTGTCCAGGGTGTTTCTCCGCCTGCCGCCCAATGACTGCTAGGATAGGCTCCAGCATCCCCACCACCCTGAAAGCAGGATAAGCAGTTTGGATAATGGATGGACTTATTTTCATAAATGCAATGAAAGTTAAAAACTTGTAATTCACTAATTGCCAATAAGGTTTGGAAATGCATTAATTTTCTTCAATACAACAATGTCATACAGCCTCTTGAATCCGTCACTGCAAAATCTTGTGCATCACAAAGTGCTGCATCTGTGCTCTTTCCATACACCTTGCAGACTTGGATAACCTTTAGAACACATCCCACAGATTCATCCCACAGATACACAAATTCACAACTACTGATGTTATAGGTGCCTGAATACCTTTTGTGCAAATGTTTGTATTTCACCCTGGATTGATGTTTGACACATGTTTTTGCAGCATTAGATGAATAGATTGTCAAACTGTGCATCATTAATTTAATGTCTTGGAAATTAAACTGTTTTCCAATCTCGGGTAAATCTTTTAATTGTTTTGTGGTCTATTTATACTCCTGTATTCCAACTGCCAGTGCAACAGAGCCTTCAAAATACTTTCATAGCAAAACTAAAACTGCAATCCCACCCTCATGGCATATTCAGGAAGGTCAATCAAGCAACCTGCAAGTAGCTGATGGAAATGTAGATGCATATTTACTATGCCAAGGATGTGCTGTTTCTGTGTGCCCTGTGGTAAAAGCATTGTGATCAGAGGATTGGCATTGCTCTCACCTTGGTTTTGCTGGTAACTTGAGCTCAAATCCACAGAAAATATTTAGAGTGGGCAGGAATGCATTTCAGTATTCAGTGTCCTCTCTCTTTCTCTTACTAGCTCCCTTTTGACTCTAAATCTGCAAATAGTTTCTATCACTTACTGTTTTTGACCTGAAACTTCATCTCTCTCTCCCTCCCTCTCCCTCCCTCTCTTTCTACCTCTCTCTCTCTCGCTCTCTTTCACACACTCTATCTATCTATCTATCTATCTATCTATCTATCTATCTATCTATCTATCTATCTATCTATCTAGCTATCCATCCATCCATCCATCCATCCATCCATCCATCCAGAACACCCAGAACATCTACTATGTCCTGTAGGAGCTTTATGCATAACAAAGACCTGACACACTTGGTTGCCCCTGATTTCACATTGTTACTGAAAGTAGGAAAATGAGCTGGAGACAGAAACATTAGTTGCATATTCCCAAATGCAGCAGCTTCAACGGATATACTCCTCTTGCTCATTAGGAAGCAGATTGAGTAGGACATTCACTAGCTTCAATGGTTTTGTGACCAATTCACCAACACAGATTGCTCTCTCTTGCCTTGCAGGAAACCAATGAACTGGTGGCCATAAAGAAGTTCAAAGACAGTGAAGGTGAGTGAGCGAGTGAGCAAGTGCATTAGTGAGCGAGCGAGTGGGTGAGTTAGTAGTCTTTGACAATGTTGTTATTTTGATCTCTTTTTTCCGTGTAGAAAATGAGGAGGTCAAAGAGACTACTCTGCGGGAGCTTAAGATGCTTCGGACACTGAAGCAAGACAATATTGTCGAGCTGAAGGAAGCTTTCCGTAGACGGGGGAAACTCTACCTTGTCTTTGAATACGTCGAGAGGGTCAGTGAATGATTTGATACCCGGATTGTTTATGATACAACAATAGAAACTGTTAACTTCATGGAACATTTTTCAAAACTGTTACAAAGTGCTTTAAACAACACAGATAGGTTACACTGACAAAATTATAAAAGAGCAATTGCTATTATATATTATATTATATTCTTCTTATCATATTCTTATTCCTTGCCTTTATTATTTCCATTTTAATGGAAATAATAAAGGAATTGAGTGGCACAGTGGTTAGTGCTGCCGCCTCACAGCAAGAAGGTCCGGGGTTCGACCCCCGGGGTTGTCCAACCTTGGGGGTCATCCCAGGTCATCCTCTGTGTGGAGTTTGCATGTTCTCCCTGTGTTTTCTCCAGATGCTCCGGTTTCCCCCACCATAAAAAAGATATGCATGTTAGGGTTAATACTCCGGTCTGTGCCCTAGACCAAGGAATGGCAAGACGAACTGGAGTTGGTCCCCTGGTGCTGCATGGTGGCTGCCCACTGCTCCTAGCTACACAGCTAGGATGGATTAAATGTAGAGCATAATTTCCCAACGGGGATCAATAGAGTCGTCGTCGTCTCTCATGTCTGAGGATCCATTCCAAGTGATTAAGGTGTGTGCTTAAAACGAAGATGGCTTGACAGTCCATGAGAATAGAAGAGGCTGGAACAGTGTGGACAGGGGATAGTAGGGGGTGGACCCATTCTTGCGGCTCTCTGTTCTTGGTGGATTTTTCAGCAGCGGCGCTTTTCTTCTGCATGCGTTCGTTTGTCTGTTTCAGCCTTGTCTGTTTCAGCCTCCAGCTCTCCAGTGTTTCCGAATTTCCGCTACTTCTTCCCAGTTCTTATGGTCGATGTTGAAGGTGATCAGCGTTCCCTTGATACAGTCCTTGGAGCGTTTTTTGTGAGCTCCTCTTTTTCTTGACCTTCAGTCAGTTCAGAGTATAAAATTTGTATAGGGAGTCTGTCATTTGGCATCCTCTGGATGTGGCCAAACCAAAGCAGCTGGTGATGTTCAGTTGTCGTCTCGATGGAAAGGACATCAGTTCTTTCGAGAACTTGATTGTTGGTGACCCGTTCTTGCCAGGAAATTCCCAGAATACTTCTCAGTTTTTGCTAGTTTATGGATTTGGTATTTGTAGACGGTCCAGGTTTCACAACCATACAGGAGGGTTGAAAGAACCACTGCACGGTAAACCATGATTTTGGTTGATGTCTTGAGATCACAATCATAGAAAAAACAGTGAGAAAGTCGGCCAAAGGCAGTGTGGGCAGCTTTCAGTCTGTTGGTGATATCTGGTTCTAGACTGCATGTTTCTTCAAGGATACTTCCAAGGTACTGAAAGGATTTAACTTGTTCTATAGGTTGGCCATGGATGGTGATTTGAAGCAGAACTCCTGCGGTATCCAGAGGCACAACAGCAAGCGTTTTGGTTTTCTTGATGTTCACAGAAAAGCCAAAACTTTCATAGGCCTGAACAAAGGAGTTGGTGATCAACTGAAGACCTTCTGGAGTCATAGCAGGAGCAGCATTATTATCGGCATATTGAAGCTCAATGATGGCATGGTGGACGTCTTGTTCTTAGACTTCAAGCGCTGGAGATTGAACAGGCTGCCATCGAAGTGGTAACGGATGTTGACTTTTCCGTCGAGTGACCGATCTGTCTTCTGCAAGAGAGCAGCCAGGTATAAGGAAAATAACTTAGGCACTAGAACACAGCCTTGCTTTACTCTACAATCCATGCGGAAAGGTTTGGAAAGGGTTCCACGGAAACAGACACAGTCTTTCATGTCATCATGGAGGGTGCAAATCATCTGGATGTAGTGGTCAGGGCATCCAGATTTGGATAGCACATCCCACAAAGTGGCTCTTGGAAGAGAATCAAATGCTTTCTCAAGGCCGAAAAAGATGAAATTCATTGTCTTCTGTTGTTCTCTTGCTTTCTCCACGAGCTGTCGTGCCACAAAGATCATATCGGTGGTCCCTCTGTGGGATCGAAAACTGCTTTGGGATTCAGGGAGAACTTCCAGGGTGGTGAGATGATACAGAAGGATCCGCGACAGGATTTTCCCAGCTGTTGAGAGGAGGGAAATTCCTCTGTAATAGCCAATAAAGCTAACAAGCTAGCTTAGCAAAGAAAAAGTATAGCAAGCTAGTAGGCAACGGTAAAATTAGCGTGTTAGCAAAACAGCCAGCGCAGCAGTAAAAATTACACTTGTTAAAAAGAACTCAAAGAGTCGGCTCATTCTATTTGGAAAGTATTCTTTATGTCGAGAAGATACTTCTACAGACATTACATGGTCTTGACCAAGGCATGGCAAGATGAACTGGAGTTGGTCCCCTGGTGCTGCATGGTGGCTGCCCACTGCTCCTAGCTACACAGCTAGGATAGATTAAATGTAAAGCATAATTTCCCTACAGGGATCAATAGAGTATATCAAAATCAAAAATCAAAAATACTAAAGGAATAAGAATTAATGGATATAACAGAAGACAAGGAAAAGGGTACATAATACAAAATAGTCTTACAAACATGCCAAATTGTTTTGTAAGCGTCTTATGAAAGATGACAAGTAATTTGCTAGATTGGGCTATTGATAAGAGACAGGATCGTATGATCCACATAATCTGTAATGTCTTTCAGAAGATGAATAGGTGGCACATACAGAAGGCTCATTGTTGGCCTAGTATAAAATACTTTCCTTCAGCATCAGCAGGTATATGGGCTCAATTCAATCAAAAATTCCAGAATATTCAGATCGGGGGGGGGGGGGCATAAAATGTATGTACTCAGGTGGTAAAAACTTTGCTCCATCATTCATAACCATGTTACAAGAGGCTCCTCACATCTGATATGTGTGATCTGATATGCACAGCTACGCAATGACTCACATTCAGGACTGCATGTTTATTTGCATGCATGTTTATGTTTGTCTTAACTTGGAGTTTCTCATACCTTAAAGACCTCTACTATATATTATTGTGTAAATACTGAGTTTAATGACATGAAGTCTGTTCAGTTTAGTAAAAAAGCATCACCATAAGATGAGCTGAACTATGCCCTTGGAGAATAATAGTGTGCTCCCCACTCTGTTTCTTTGGTATTTAGTCAACTGTGTCATGACATGGTTCATTTTCTTAAAGCTGAAATCGATTGATTGATTGATTGATTGATTGATTGATTGATTGATTGATTGATTGATTGATTGATTGATTGATTGATTGGTTGGTTGGTTGGTTGGTTGGTTGGTTGGTTGGTTGGTTTACTTTACTTTACTTTACTTTACTTTATTGTCCATCTCAGTGGAAATTTGTCTTTGGCTTCTCCCAAAGTACAGCAAAAGTAAATACACTACACATATCACCACTCACCATTAAAACATACAAAATATACAACATACAACAGTGCAAATGGTCAATAGTAGCAAATAGGTTGTATAAATAATAACAGAGTGCAAATCTTATAAACTAGAATAACAAGTGTTCCCTGATGCAGTCATTCTGTGTTCAATGCCTGTATGGCATAGGGAATAAAAGACTTCTTATATATGCTCCAGCTGGCCCTTGGGACCCTGAATTGACAGCCAGACGGGAGCAGCTTAAGCTCTGAGCGTAGTGGGTGTGAGGCATTTGCAGTTGTATGTTTAGCCTTCCTGGGTACAGCACTGTCAAATATATTGCAAAGTTGTTTTTGTGACTTGCCCATCACCTTACCTGCAATTTTACAAATTTTGGAGAGCTTTTTTTTTGTTGCTCTTTACACTCAAGTTGCTGTACCAAGCTGTTATATTAAATGATAAAATGCTTTCAACCAGGCTCCTGTATGCCATTTCAAGTATGTGTTGGCTAACGCCAAAGCTCCTCAGCTTCCTGATTAAAACCAATTGGTGATTGGCTCTCTTAAAAATGCTCTCCGCATTCTCATTAAATGTTAGGGTCTGATCAATAATTGTGCCCAAGTACTTAAAATGTTATAGTTCTTCTACAGGCTGGTTATTGAGTATGACAGGAAGAATGTCACTGGTTCCACTTGCTTTTGTTTGCATTATAAGTTATTTTATTTTGACCACATTCATTTCCAGTTTACTTGCCTGACAACATTCCTGCAGTACAGTGACCTGGCTGAAGTAAGCCTCCTCCTTGTCTTTCAGGAGAAGACCAATAAGGGCCATATTATCAACATATTTGAACAGCTTGGCATTACTGCTGTGAACAGTCATTTCTTTTGTTTAAATAGAAAACAATAGTGGTGACAGCACACAGCCTTGTGTTGCCCCAGTGTTGAAAAGAAATTCATCTGAGTAGACCCCATTCATCAAAACTCTCTGAGGGCAGTCAGTTAGAACGCTTCTAATCTAATGAATGAGACCATCATTCATGTCATCTTAAAAAGTTGTTCTAAAAGGGTATCAATTTGCAGAGCGTTAAAAGCAGAGCTAAAATCAATGAAAAGAACACGAGCAAATGATTTTGGTTGTAGTAGGTGTCTGGCAACTTAACTCTTAATTCTCTTGAGTAAATCATCATTTTATCCATCTGGATCATGGAGTCAGGTCATGTTCCCCGTAGTTCTAATTTAAATAAATGAGATGATGGGGAAACTCCCATTCGACAATGTTTTTAGGAAAGGCTGGTTGGTAAAGGCAAATACTTATTGTGTACAGTGTTAAAGAGCATGAAACATGTTTCAACAAGCTGAACTCCATGTGCAATGTGCCATATGGTCAAACCTTTGAAACTTGACCGAACACTTCCCACAGCTAACATTGTTGTTCATGCCTTGCAGAACATGCTGGAGCTATTAGAGGAACTGCCCAATGGTGCGCCGCCTGACAAAGTACGCAGCTACATCTATCAGCTCATCAAAGCCATCCATTGGTGTCACAAGAATGAGATAGTACACAGAGGTGAGGAGTCTTTATCTGTTTCTCCCTCAACTTCCCTATCTGGAAATAACCCTACAGTACATTGAAGCAGTCCAGTACTACCACAAAATGTGGCCGCTAAGCAGCTCGACTGCACAAGGAGACCCCAACACTCATTTGTTGGAGGAGAGCATTCTTTTCCTCTGCCCAGATTTTTTCAGCTGGGGTTTTGAAACAGCAACCCTCAGGTCATAAAGTTAGTCTCTAAAGCCTGGACCACTATAACAATGTGATGGTGAAATGATGTGGTTAAAAAATATATTGAGAGTTCGTTTAAGCACCTGCTGCCCATTTTTCTCCCCAGACATCAAGCCTGAAAACCTTCTTATCAGCTCCGAGGATGTTCTCAAGCTCTGTGACTTTGGTAAGTCTTTGATTGCCCTCTCTACCAAGCAGACGAGTTCTCAGAAACTTTTTTTTTTGAGGTGAGGGACTTGTACAGGTGAACCACACATCCTCACTGTAAAATCGCATAGCTCGCTTGACAAAGATTGGTATGTGCTTGTAAAATATAGGTAGTGTTTTCTATATGCTGAGTGAGTCTTCATAAGTTACATGAGAGAAATCTAACAGGCAACAAGTTGCTCTGTATTATACTGCCGTCCAAGTAGCCAATGCCTTTTCAAACAGACGTGTTCAATAGGCCCCCCCTTTTTTTTTTGCTGTCTTCGGGCTTAGCAGGCCATCAAACGTCTTACTGTCAGCTACTTAGTTTAGTGAGTAGATCACTTTCACATTAGAAGCAGAAGGAAAGGGGCGTCTGGGTGGCATGGCAGTCTATTCTGTTGCCTACCAACATGGGGATTGCCGGTTCAAATGCCTGTGTTGCCTCCGGCTTGGTTGGGCATCTCTACAGACATAATTGGCCGTGTCTGTGGGTGGGAAGCCAAATGTGGGTATGTGTCCTTGGTCCCTGCACTAGCACCTCCTCTGGTCGGTCGGGGTGCCTGTTCAAGGCGGAGGGGGAACTGGGGGGAATAGCTTGATTCTCCCACATGCTACGTCCTCATGGCGAAACTCCCCACTGTCAGGTGAAAAGAAGTGGCTGGCAACTCCACATGTGTCGGAGGAGGCATGTGGAGAGGTATTAAAAATATAACAGATTACAAATGCAGCACCCCACACATCACCTGTGACAGCGCACTCCCCAACACACTTAACCAGTTCTTTACACACTTTGAAATGCAGAACAGTGGCGTGAGGGCCCAAATGACCTTGCCCAAGGAAGAGCATGCAGTCGTCCTACAGCACCATCAGGTAAAGTCCACTCTGAGGAGAATCGATATCTCCAAAGCAGCAGGACCAGACAGAGTGTCGTGTCGCACACTGAAGACATGCGCTGACCAACTAACAGGGGTGTACTCCGACATCTTCAACCTCTCCTTACAACAGGCTGTAGCCCCACCGGCCTTAAATACACCACCATTGTACCTTTACCCAAGAAGACAGCAGTCAACTGCCTCAATGACTATCGCCCAGTTGACCTGACCCCAGTTATTATGAAGTACTTTGAGAGGATTATACCCTCACATCAAGTACATCATCCCCACAGATCTGTACAGCCACCAATTTGCCTGTCGGGGGAACAGATGTACAGAGGACACAGTCTCAATTACACCTCATACAGCCCTGTCCCACCTGGAGCATCCAAACACATATGTCAGGATGCTTTTTATTGACTTCAGCTCCGCTTTCAATACGATAACCCCCCATAAACTGGTATACAAACTCAGCAACCTAGGATTAACCACCTCACTCTGTTCATGAATTATGGACTTTCTCACTCACAGACCACCAAATATCAGGATAGATAATATACATCTTCAACCCTCATCCTGAACACAGGTGTGCCACAGGGCTGTGTGCTCAGTCCAGCCCTCGACACCCTTTTCACCCATGACTGTACCCCCATTCACTCCTCCAACACTATGGTGAAGTTTGCTGATGACACCACTATAGTGGGACTCATAACCAACAATGGGGAGACACACTATAAAGAGGAGGTCCAACATCTGGCTGGGTGGTGTTCAGACAATAACCTGGTTATTGATCATTGTGGACTTAAGGAGATCCAGGAAGACCACCCCACCCCCACTGCACATAAACGGTGAAGAGGTGCATATTTTGGGTAACATCAAATCCCTGGGAATCCACATAACCAAAGAACTCGCATGGTCACTTTACACCTCCCACCTGGTGAAGAAAGCACAACAGAGGCTTTTCTTCCTCAGGAAACTTAAACAAGCCGGTCTCCCTTTTCAGCTGCTGGTCAACTTTTACAGAAGTACAATAGAAAGCATCCTCTGTCAATGTGTCACAGTGTGGTATGCCAGCTGCACAGCAAAGAACAGGAAGGACTTGGCCCGGGTGGTAAAGACAGCACAGAGGATTGTGGGAGCTCTGCTCCCGAACCTGGATGCTGTGTATGCTGGCCGCCTACAGAGGAAAGCCAGCAACATCAGCAAAGACGCAACACACCCAGGTCACTGTCGTGTTTGTTCCCTTGCCATCGGGGAAAAGATACCGCACCACCAAAACCCGGACTAACAGGCTGAGGAACAGCTTCTTCCCCAGAGCTGTAGCCTCCACCACCCCCCCCCCACACACACACACACACACATCTGCCTATAGCTGCTGAGGACTAACTGGTACTAAAGCCGCTGCAATATGGACAACTATGTGCAATAATCCCATGCACTATTTTGAACTTTAAAAGTCGCTGCTATCTTTTATTGTCTCATTATCATCTTTTTGCTACCTCACTTATTTTTTACAACCTCACTGGTTTATACTAAATGTTGTTTGTCCGCATTTTTATCTTGTTTTTTGTTTTTTTTAAGCATGTACTTTGTCTAGTGTTGCTGGTCTGAGAGTGACCAAATGTAATTCGTTGTGTGTGCACAATGACAATAAAGTATCTTATCTACAAATTCAACCAATCACATGTGGTAGTCTGCAGCCCTCCCCGTATCGGCAGAGGGGGTGGAGCAGTGACCGGGACAGCTCAGAGGAGTGGGGTAATTGGCTGGGTACAATTGGGGAGAGAAAAAAAAAAGGGGGGGGTTCTTACTGTCAATCGCTTAGTTTAGTGAGTAGATCACTTTCGTATTAGAAGTAGAAGGAAAAGGAAATAACTGAAAAGGAATCCCACGGGCCTATGAAATATACCACTGTAGGTTGTTCTCACTAGTAATTTCATAATAAAGTATTTCATGGGGATCATGCACTTGCAAGGTTTTGCCACAGTCGAGAACATCGGCTATCTCAAAAAGTCTCCCCACTCCCGGTCCACACCTGCCCCCACCCACCCCAAAGACACAGAAAATGTAACAATGTATTTTCACAGTGTAATTTTTAGTGTGTATTCAGCATTTTGGATGAGCTCTATATTGCCTTCACACAATGACATGCTTAATTAGCTTTACATAACTGGCTAATGTAACCCCACTGAGTCAGCTGGGGTGAGATTTGATTATTATTCACTGTTGGAGATCACATTCTGTTTATTGCAATTTTGCATCTTGAAAATGGCCTTGCTGTACACCATTAATTAAAAGCATGGTCTTAGCTATCCATCCCAGTAAAGCAAGTGGTTTAATGTAAATAGAGTTAGAGAAATGGTCAGTGAGGTCTTGGCCTATTTGCCCTCCAATTTTTGATATCATATTCCTCACCCTCTGCCTTTTTTATCATTACTGTTAAGGATGGTACATTTTTTGCAGATTATTACAGGCTACAGGATATTTGCCACATATATTTTAAATGGTTTGCAATATCTCCTTTTGCTCTGGTTCAGGTTTTGCTCGTAACCTGTCTGAGGGGACAGATGCCAACTACACAGAGTATGTGGCAACAAGGTGGTACCGCTCACCTGAGTTGCTGCTGGGGTGAGTGACTCTGTGTGTGTGTGTGTGTGTGTGTGTGTGTGTGTGTGTGTGTGTGTGTGTGTGTGTGTGTGCGCGTGTGTGTGTGTTCTTTTTTTGAGTCTTTGTGGGCCCATGAGTGGGTGTTCCATGTCCCTGGATGTGTTATTTGCACTGCTCATCTCGCCTACCCTGCTTTACTTAAAACAGAATCACCACCTGTAGTGGGGTCTCACTCCATCCTTTCCGTAGTGAGCTATTCACTCACTACATAGTACAGATGTGAACCATCATGCATTTACATCAAATGTAGCATAAACTGTATCCTCTGGGTTATATGTCCGGGTTTGAGAGAACTAAGATGCAGGGCTACGCCAGTGTTTCTGCAGCAATGAATGTCCATTCTAGCTTGGAAACAGTGGAGCGTCATCTAGCTTTTGTGCTGTAGCCTGATTTAGTAAATGCCCTGGAACATTTATTGAGACGCCGTTTGAAGCCGCCCACTCAAATACTCTCTCCCTCCAACATCACTGCTCTTCTGCTTCTCTGCTGTCAGCTCTCTACCTATTTCTCAGCTAAACGCCTCGCTTCTGTTCCCTTTTAAATGACCGCTGTCTTTCAGCATAAGCTCAGACCCGAAGCATCCATCACTGGTACCATCATCATCATTGCCGTCATCATCATCATCATCATCATCATTATTACTCCCACCATTATGATTATTACCCCATGTTGCTATCTCTCTATCTATCTATCTATCTATCTATCTATCTATCTATCTATCTATCTATCTATCTATCTATCTATCTATCTATCTATCTATCTATCTATCTATCTATCTATCTATCTATCTATCTATCTATCTATCTATCTATCTATCTAATCTGCCCACCGTACTGATTGCCTGCTTCCTGCCTGCCTCCCTCTCTCTCACTCCCTCTCTCTCCCTGTTTCTCTCTCTCTTTCCTTCTCGCTCTCTCTCTCTGTTTCTCTCTCTCCCTTGCTCTCTCTTTCCCGCTCTCTCTCTCTCTCCCCTCTCCCTCTGTTTTTCGCCCCCTCTTTCTTTCTGTCTCTCTCTTTCCCTCTCTTCTTACCTACATATTTCCTATCTACCTTGCCCAGGGCTCCCTATGGGAAGGCAGTGGACATGTGGTCAGTGGGCTGTATCCTGGGGGAGCTGAGTGATGGACAACCCTTGTTCCCCGGTGAAAGTGAAATAGATCAGGTGAACACCAAACCCTTTACATTTCCAAATCAGCCCAACAAACACAGTGTTAAGTGTATGGCAATATTGTGTGTGCTGGCGCATCCTTAAGGCACTCGAATGTGTGCAATGTTTTTGGTTTCATGGTGGTCCCTAAACTACAGTACGCACATTAAATTAATCAACTTCCTTCCCCAATTGTCCTGTCATGAGATGATCTCTAATAATGGAGGGAGACCTTGAAATGGTCTTTAAAGATGCCATCCAATACTGCCTTAAGGACATGATAAGGTGGTTTTAGCAATGAATTTTCCTGTATCACTGTGCATTAAACTATTAATTACCACAAGTAAGGAAAAAGACAAGAGTGCACTTTATATTCTTCTCAGCTCTTCACCATTCAGAAGGTACTGGGGCCACTCCCTGCGGAACAGATGAAGCTGTTCTATAACAACCCTCGCTTTCATGGAATCAGGGTAGGAAAAGCCATTCTCCTTTTCGCCTCTATGGCCTCCCCTGTCTGTTGTTGCCCCTGCCTCCCTTCTCTGTCTCCTCATTCTTGCTGTTACCCCTTTATGTTCTCTCTCTCTCTCTCTCTCTCTCTCTCTCTCTCTCTCTCTCTCTCTCTCCTCTCTCTCTCTCTCTCTCTCTCTCTCTCTTCATCTCTCTCTCTCTCTCCTTCTCTGTGTCTCCCCTATCTCCTACTCTCCCTCTGCCTCCTGGTGCCTAGTGGCAGTGGTCCCAGTACCATGACTGAGTGGATTGCTATGACTCATGAGATAGGTTGGTGTTCACTACAGCAGTAAGGGAGAATGTCCCAGAAGACTGGAAAAGTGTCTGGTGTGTGTGTGTGTGTGTGTGAGAGAGAGAGAGAGAGAAAAGAGAGAGAGAGAGAGAGAGAGAGAGAGAGAGAGAGAGAGAGAGAGAGAGAGAGAGAGAGAGAGAGAGAGAGAGAGAGAGAGAGAGAGAGAGAGAGAGAGAAGAGAGAGAGAGAGAGAGAGAGAGAGAGAGAGAGAGAGAGAGAGTATGCGCGCATGTGTGAGTGTGTTTATGTGTGAGTGTGTGTGCTTATGAGTGAGTGAAAGTGTGTGCTTTTTAAGTGTGCTTGTGTGTATGTGTGTTTGGCAGTCTGTTATGTGTGATCTCTACTAATAGATTTCTCTGAACTTGTGCTCTGAATTAGCTAGTACTTGCTGGCAGATAAGCAACATCTCATGTATATTTAAAAAGCCCCAAAGTCTTGAGTCTAAATTGAGACTTATTTTAATATAATGATCCAGTCAGTGTGTATGTTTGTGTGCTTGTGTTTGTGTCTGTGTGTGTGCCCGCACATATTTTTGTGTGCGTACGTGCATCAGTTTCCTTCAGTTACTCACCCTCAGACCCTGGAGAGGAGATACCTTGGCATCCTAAGTGGTCTGATGTTAGATCTGATGAAGGTAAGATCAAGAGCAAAACCCTCACCTACACTTCAAGCGCTTGATCCCTGGCCTTATGCCTGGTATCTCAACAGCGTAATTCATTCTGACCCTCTCTAGTCATCTCCTAGCTGAACGCTGCCATTTTTTAACGTGCGTAAATATAAATGTTAAGCCTTAAGCCACTTAAAGAAATGTCTTTGTTTCTTCACTGCATACGCATGTGCCGTGCTGATCAGAACCTGTTACTCCTGACCCCTACGGAGCGCTATCTGACGGAGCAGAGCTTGAACCACCCTGCCTTCCAGCCCCTTCGGCAGACGGAGAGAGAGAGGCCTCCTCCCTCCTCTCCCAATCCTCCACGCTCCTCCAAGAGGAAGACACACCACCACGGAGAGAACACGGTTCCTACCAGGTCAGACTAGTGTCCCTAGTTTTCATCTCTCTCTCTCTCTCTCTCTCTCTCTCTCTCTCTCTCTCTCTCTCTCTCTCTCTCTCTCTCTCTCTCTCTCTCTCTCTCTCTCTCTCTCTCTCTCTCTCTCTGTCTGTCTGTCTGTCTATCTATCTACACATTATTTGATGTTTTACCTTGTGAATTTAATGGGTTTTTTTTAATATACACTCATTTCAAATCTGACTACTGCAACACACTCCACAAAAGTTGTGACAGTTGAGTGTTTACCACTGCCTAACATCACCATTCCTTATTTTTTTTCTTTTTTTCTTTTTGTTTTCTTTTGTTTTCTTTTTTCCCCCCCCTTTTTCTCCAAATTGTACTTGGCCAACTACCCCACTCTTCCGAGCTGTCCCGGTCACTGCACCACCCCCCCCTGCCAATCTGGGGAGGGCTGCAGACTACCACATGCCTCCTCTGATACATGTGGAGTCACCAGCCACTTCTTTTCAGTTAGGAGTTTCGCCAGGGGGACGTAGCACGTGGGAGGATCACGCTATCCACCCTCGTTCCCCCGTCCGCTCCAAACAGGCGCACCAACCAACCAGAGGATGTGCTAGTGTAGCGACCAGGACACATACCCACATCCATCTTCCCACCCGCAGACACAGCCAGTTGTGTCTGTAGGGACACCCGACCAAGCCAGATTCAAACCAGCGGTCCCTGTGTTGGTAGGCAAGGGGATAGGCCGCTACGCTATCCAGACGCCCTACCATTTCTTTTAATAACCCTTATTAAGGGTTTGGGCACTGAAGTCACTAGTTGATTAAGTTTAGTAAGCCGCATTTCCCCCCAGTTATCCATTATGCAGCTCTTCAGCTGTGCAATTGTACAGGGCCTTCGTTGCCATATTTTGCACTTCATAATGCACTACACATTCTTAATCGGAGACAGGTCAGCACAGCAGGTAGACCCACAGCCTCTGCTTATGTGGCCATGCACATGTAATCTGGGCAATATGTGGTTTGGCGTCCTGCTGGAAAATGCAAGGGCATGGATAGCAGCATATGTTGCTTCAACATTTTTACATATCTTTCTACATTAATGTTGCACCACAGATATGCACGTTACCCATGCCAAGGGCACTGACACACTCCCATACCATAACAGACGCTGGCTTTTGGATCCGATGCTGCTAACAGCTTGGGTGCTCCTTTTCCTCTTTGGCCTGGAGAAGATGACGGCTGTTTTTTTACAAAAACTATCTGAAATGTTGATTCCTCAGACCACAAAACACAATTACATTGTGCTACTCTCCACATCAGATGAGACGGAGTCCAGAGAAGTCGGTGGCACTTCTGGACAATGATGTATATGGCTTCTACTTTACATAGTAAAGCCTTAACTTGCATCTGTGGATGCAGCGTTGAATGGTGTTGACTGACAAAGGTTTACTGAAGTATTCCTGAACCCAGGTCATGCTATCTATTACAGACACATGATGGTTTTTAAGACAGTGAAATCTGAGGTATCGGAGATTAGGCGCATTCAGAAGTGGCTTTCGGCCTTTCCCTTACACAGAGATTTGACCGAATTCCTTGAATCTTTTAATTACATTGTACAAACATTGTTCTCAAATCAGAATCAGAATCATATTTATTGCCAAATACAAGAACATACAGAAAATTTGTCTTGGTATGTTCATGCAAATGGGAAAGATTAACAGTAAATAGTAAATCAGAATCAGAATCATATTTATTGTCAAGTAGTTCTAGAAAATACAAGGAATTTGACTTGATGTGTTGGTGAATGAGGGAAAGATTAACAGCAACAGTAGGGTAAAACTTGAAATACTACTACTACTACTACTACTACTTCCGGCTGCTCCCGTTAGGGGTCGCCGCAGCGGATCATCCGTTTCCATTTCTTCCAGTCTTCTGCGTCTTCCTCTGTCACACCAGCCACCTGTATGTCTTCCCCCACCACAGCATAAACCTCCTCTTATTGTTTTAAGGGTAAAACTTAAAATAATAATAAATCATAAAATATAATAAAATATACATCCAACACTAAATGACAAATAAAGATAGATAAAAATAGGTGAAGTAAGGTGCAAAAATGTGGAAACACTGGGAATACTCTATTTACAAAATGTTAAACGAGAATTTTTTAAAAAGGAAGTTATTTACAGAATGAAAAGTTGTAGAATAAGATGTATTTACAGGGTAGTGCAGGCTTTATGCAAAGTGTCCATGTACAGAGTGCACAGTAGGGCAGATAGGTATATTGCACTGTGTTTGTGCATATGAGTGTGTGTACATATATATATAGGTGTATGTCATATTGTTGTGTGGAGAGAGGGTTAAAGTGGGGTGGGGGTGGGGGCAGTGTCAGTATCTGTGGGTGTCTGGGGGCTTGTTGGAAAGGCCTACTGCTAAACATCTTGCCAGAGTGGAGTGTTTTGAAGAAACCATGGCCTGGGTGGGAAGGGTCGACCTTGATCTTTCCTGCTCACCTCAGTGTCCTTGAGGTGTACAGGTCCTGGAGGGCTGGCAGGTTGTACCCAATCACCCTCTCAGCAGAGTGAATAATACGCTGCAGTCTGCCCTTGTCTTTGGCAGTGGCAGCAGTGTACCAGATAGTGATGGAGGAGGTGAGGGTGGATTCAATGATGGCGGCATAAAAATGCACCATCATTGGCTTTGGCAGGTTGAACTTCTTCAGCTGCCGCAGGAAGTACAACCTCTGCTGTGGCTTCTTAGTTAAGGTGCTAATTCAGCTCCCACTCATGGTCTCGGGTGATGATGGTGCCCAGGATGTGAAAGGATTCCACAGTGTCGACTGCGGAGACACAAAGGGTGATGGAGGGTGGGTAGGGGTGTGTTTTTTCTGAAGTTCTCAACCATCTCCACTGTATTTACAGCATTGAACTCCAAATTGTTTTTGTCACACCAGGACACCTGATGGTCAATCTCCCACCTGTAGGTGGACTAATCCCCACCAGAGATGAACCCATTGAGGGTGGTGTTATCACCAAACCTCAGGAGCTTGACTGACTGCAGCTGTGTGTATATAGGGAGAAGAGTAGAGGAGAAAGGACACAGCCTTGAGGGGAACCAGTGCTGATAATCTGGGAGTCAGAGACATGTTTCCTCAGCTTCATGTGCTGATTCCTTTCAGATAGGAAGTCAGTGATCCACCTGCAGGTGGAGTCAGGCACGTGCAGTTGGGAGAGCTTCTCGGGCAGCAGATCCAGGATGATGGTGTTGAAGGGGGAGCTGAAATACACAAACAGGATCCTAGCATAGGTTCCTGCAGAGACCAGGTGCTGGAGGATGAATTGGAGTGCCATGTTTACTGCATTGTCCACAGACCTGTTGGGTCTGTAGGTGAACTGCAGGGAGTCCAGGAGTGGGTCGGTGATGGTTTTAAGGTGGGGCAGTACAAAGCACTCAAAAGACTTCATTACCACAGAGGTCGGGGCAACGGGTGTGTAGTCATTCAGTCCTGTAGGCCTTGGTTTTTTGGGGACAGGGATGATGATGGAGGTCTTGAAGCAGGCTTGTACAGGGCATGTCTCCAGTGAGGTGTTAAAAATGTCTGAACACCAGAGACAGCTGACTGGCACAGTGCTTCAGGGTGGAGGGAGAGACAGAATCTGGTCCAGCTGCTTTATGGTGGTTCTGTCTCTTGAACAGCTTATTAACATCCCTCTCCAAGATGGACAGTGTTCACTGAGGAAGGGGAGGAGGGGGCCTCCAAGGTGGGCAGTTGTGGAGAAGCCCGGGCCCCTGCTGAGGCAGGGGAGTTGGAGGAACTGGTGGTCTAGAGCTGGTGGATGGGGTCACGGGGGATGGTGTTAGGACTGTCTCATTGTCTTTCAAATCGACAATAATACTCATTCAGACCATTGGCCATGCGCAAGTCATTAATGGAGTGGAGGGCTTAGAGTTTGTAGTTGGTGATCTGTCAATGGCCCTACCAGACAGAGGTCGAGTTGTTTTCTGAGAACTGTTTTTAAAGTTTCTCAGAGTATACACACACACACAAGATAAAATAACTAAAAATAAAACTAAGTTGTAATAAGGCGCAATCTCCCATTCTCCACCAGTTCAGAGTTGAAAAATGAGAGACCATGTGGCAGCCCCATATGCACAGCACTGGGTGGCAGGAACTGTATTTACAAAAAGTTAAATGAGAATTTTAAAAAGTTATTTACAGAAGAAGAGGTATTTACAGGGTACTGCAGGTTTTATGCAATGTGTCCACATACAGAGAGCACAGTAGGGAAGATACAAGGGGGTGGGGGTAGGAGGGCAGCAGTGTCAGGATCTGGGGGGGGGGCTGTTAGAAAGGCCCACTGATGTATGCAAGAAGCTGCTGTTGTGGTGCAAGGTTCTGGTTTTTATAGACCTTAGTCTTTTGCCAGAGGGGAGTGTTTTGAAGAGACCATGGCCTGGGTGGGAAGTGTCGACCAAGATCTATCCTGCTTGCTTCAGCTTCCTTGAGGCATACAGGTCCTGGAGGGCTGGCATGCTACAGCCAATCACCCTCTCCGCGGAGTGAAAAATATGCTGCAGTCTGCCCTTATCCTTGGCAGTGGCAGCAGTGTACCAGATAGTGTTGGAGGAGGTAAGGATGGACACAATGATGGAAGTGTAAAAGTGCACCATCATTGGCTTTGACAGGTTGAACGTATTCAGCAGCCACAGGGAAATACATCCTCTACTGTGCCTTCTTGGTGAGGGAGCTTACGTTCAGCTCCCACTTGAGGTCCTGAGTGATGATGGTGCCCAGGAAGCAAAAGGATTCCACAGTGTCGACTGCGGAGCCACACAGGGTGATGGGGGCGGGTGGGGCTGGGTACTTTCTGAAGTTCACAACCATCTCAACTGTTTTTACAGCATTGAGCTCCAAGTTGTTTTGGTCACACCAGGACACCAGATGGTCAATCTCCCACCTGTAGGCAGACTCATCCCCATTAGAGATGAGCCCAATAAGGACAATGTCATAACCAAACTTCAAGAGCTTGACTGACTGGTGACTGGAGGTGCAGCTGTTCGTATACAGAGACGTGTTTCCCCCAGCTTCACGTGCTGCTCCCTGTCAGATAGGAAGTCGGTGATCCACCTGCAGGTGGAGTCAGGTACCTGCAGCTGAAATCCACAAACAGGATCCTAGCATAGGTTTCTGCAGAGTCCAGGTGCTGGAGGATGAAGTGGAGTGCCATGTTTACTGCATCGTCCACAGACCTGCTGGCTCTGTAGGTGAACTGCAAGGAGTCCAGGGGTGAGTTGGTGATGGTTTTAAGGTGGGGCAGTACAAAGCACTCAAAAGACTTCATTACCACAGAGGTCGGGGCAACGGGTATGTAGTCATTCAGTCCTGTGGGCCTTGGTTTTTTGGGGACAGGGAAGATGGTGGAGGTTTTGAAGCACGCTGGTATGGAGCATGTCTCCAGTGAGGTGTTAAAATGTCTGAACACTGGAGACAGCTGATCGGTACAACACACTAGGGTGGAGGGAGCGACAGAGTCTGGTCCAGCTGCTTTATGAGGATTCTGTCTCTTGAACACCCTTTTAACATCCTTCTCCAGGATGGAGAGAGTTGTCATTGAGGAAGGGGGGGGGGGGGCATCTAAGGTGGGAGAGGCTTGGGCCCCTGCTGAGGCGGGGGAGGAGGAGCTGGTGGATGGAGTCACAGGGGATGGTGTCAGGACTGTCCCATTGTCTTTCAAATTGACAAAAGAACTCATTCAGATTGTTTACCAGGCGCAAGTCATTAGTGGAGTGGGGGCGGGGGGGCTTTCAGTTTGTAGTTGGTGATCTGTGTGAGGCCCGTCCAGACTGAGGCTGGGTGCTTTTCTGAGAACTGTTTTTGAAGTCTCAGAGTACAATCGTTTAGCATCTCTCACCGCCTTGCTAAACCTGAATTTAGACTCTTTAAATTGTACTTTTGTTTTTGGCATTTTCCGCCTTCATTTGATCATAGAAAGAGACAGGAAAGGCAGGGGATAACATGCAGCAAAGGGCCCAGGCTGGATTCGAACCCAGGCCACTGCAGTAAGGACTCAGCCTTATGTGGTATGCACTCTACCAGGTGAGCCACCAACGCACCCCTGAGTTTAGACTCTTTAAACTAGACCTTGTCCTCTCCCCTAAATGCTTCCTCCTTTTACAACCTAAGCTGTCTTGAGTTGAGCTGTAAATCAGGGTTTGTCATTGTTGTAACTAACCCTGGTGCATGATGGTACACAGCTGTCCTCACAGAAGCTAATGTAAAATGTCACAACTTCAGTGTACTCATCCAAATCAATTCATTTGTATAGCTCAAATCAAGACTGATGGTGGCAGATCTGAAAACATCCTAGTCAGTACAGTCCAAGCATGCACGAAGATCCTCCATAGGTTCAATTTTACAGTTCTAAGATGTCCTTGCAACAGGTTTAGAGCAAGAATCGGGTGGACCATGACATGGTCAGAGTGTCCCAATGCAGTGCAGGGGACTGCATGATAGGCACTCTTATAACAGTGATATAAAGTGTTCTTCTCCCTGGTCAGGCATTTAATCAGCTGACGGTATTCAGGTAGTTCACGGCTGAGATTCCCTTTGTTTAAGTTACCAAGGACAATAACAGAAGAGTGTAGGTTTGTCCGCTCCACACACAGTAGCTGGTTGGCGAGCATGCGTTGTGCCTCCTGCATATTGGCCTGTGGTGGAATGTAAAAACCAGCCAGAATGAGTGAAGTGAACTCATGGGGGGAGTAGAAGGGTTTGCAGTTGATGAAAATAAAAGTTTCCAGAACAGGAGAACAGTGCTGCAGAATCACTGTCACATCTTCACACCAGCCACTGTTAATATAAAAACAAATACCTCCACCTTTCATTTTGCCAGAGATTCCGGTATTGTTTATGTTATGCACAAAACGCAAGAAGAAGAAAAGTCCCTATTCTTCCCCACAAGTAGATGAAGTTCGTCTAGTTTGTTGCACGGTGATCGCGCGCTAGAGAGAAATATTCCTGGCAACGGAGTGCATAGTCCACGTCTGCAGACACGAACACACCAGCCTGTTTATTTCTCCTCTGGCGTTTCACTGCATGAACAACGGTGAGTGCACCTTTGACCAAAATGTCTAATAATTCTGCAGATGTGATGAGAAAGTTGGGAAATAAATCTGCCGAAGTAGTTTCACTGATGTTCATAAATTCTTCTCTGGTGAAAGAGCTCCTGGTATTGTAGCAGAACACTGAGTTTATGGGGGAAAAAAACAATACAAAAGCATGCGCACCAACACATCGAGGCTGCCATCCACAGCACCATCTTGATGAAAAGTAATGGATTACTCGCTGATGCATTAGCAGATTGTCGAGCCTCGACGCACCCTTGCTTTTGAAGGACTTGACCTTTTTCGAGGCTCCTTATATACTATAACACAATTGCATCACCTGTTTCACATCACCTTGTTATTTCAACTTGTCACATCGTCATTAGTCCTAAACTGTCCCTATCCCAACTTTTTGGGAATGTATTGCAGGCATCAATTTCAGAATAAAAGTATGTCTTTAAAAAAAAAGTAGTTGATAAGGTAAAACATGGACTACCTTGTCTTTATGCAGTTTTTGTTTGACTACAAGTCAAAGTAAATTTACAAATCACTCCCTTTTGTTTTTATTAGCATTTACCATGCTGTCCCAACTCTATCCATCCATCCGTCCACGAATCCATCGATCGATCGATCGATCGATCTATCTATCTATCTATCTATCTATCTATCTATCTATCTATCTATCTATCTATCTATCTATCTATCTATCTATCTATCTATCTATCTATCTATCTATCTATCTATCTATCTATCTATCTATCTATCTATCTATCTATCTATCTATCTATCTATCTATCTATCTATCTATTTTTGTGCAAATAGGGTAGCACCCTATTATCTAACAATTCACAACATCCGTTACCACAGTTGTCAAGGTGCAGATAAGATCTTTAGAAAAGTAAGAAGATATCAGTCCTGTAATTGATAATGGCCTAACGTAAGAATTGTTTCCTCTGGCAGGACAATAAGTGTTTATTCCATCCAAAAATACCTTCCTTCCAACTTTCTGAAGTGCAACTCACTTAGAGATGCTATTTCATTATCTAATCATGGCTTTTGTTTGATGAGATTAAACCCTAACTGCTTTCGTAGATGAGTCTCATAGTCAGGCGCTGGGGTTCACTTTCAGCTGGTGATCGAGTGGGTCTATTCTGGGATGCACAGTGTGAATTGGGATGCATGTTTTGCCACATTTTGATTTGCAAATGGTTCTTTGTACATAAGCCATAAAGTTAACTCATTATGGACTCAGTAAGCTTAATCCTTCATTTCTCTTGTAATAAATTATTATTTTATTATTCTGGGCCATGGAGTCAGGTTGCCTCATGATAACTGTCATCTTGATGATCAGTATAACTGTAGAACAATGTAGCAATGTGGTTTGAAAAAGTTTAGTCTACCTGTGTTAGCTTTGATCCAAGGATCACATTTTTACAAGGGTGCAGACTATTTTCTGGTGAGCTGATGGGATATGAGTCACAATGGCTGCTACGCCTTGTTTGTAGTCCAAGAAAATCAGTGTCAATAGGGCTACGCACTTTTCCCTGGCTCCTACATCCAATTATGTTGGAACACTGTTCGACTGTAATATTGAATCACCACATCGTCATCACATTTCAAATGGATAAAATAAAGCAGAATCTTATGGAATGCAGTTTTAACTGAACTATAACTTAACACAGCATGAATAAGGACTTAGGTTCACAGCAAGAAGGTCCTGGGTTCGAACCCCAGGATTGTCCAACCTCGGGGGTCATCCCAGGTCGTCCTCTGTGTGGAGTTTGCATGTTCTCCCCATGTCTGCGGGGGGTTTTCTCCAGGTGCTCTGGTTTCCCCCACTATCAAAAAGGCATGCATGTTAGGATTTATACTCCTACCTGTGCCCCTGACCAAGGCAATGGGAAAAGAACTGGAGTTGGTTCCCAGGCACTGCATGAAGGTGGCAGCCCGCTGCTCCTAGCTACACAGATCACAGCAAGGATGGGTTGATTGCAGTAACTTCATTTCCCCAAGGGGATTAATAAAGGAAACTTAATTAATGGTTTTCATTCCTTTTTTAATGAAATAAGAAAGTAAACATAGTGCTTACAAATATGAAAACACCAACAAAAAGAAAAGACACTCAAAAGAGTGTCCTGTGAACTCGTTCTATTCCTTTGAATTCATTTTTTTCTATAAATGCCTTAGCTGTATTGAAAGTCGGTTGAGTACTATTGCCTCATGAAGCACTGGCATTGCAGACTAAAGGTTGCACTCTGTAGACATTTTTGACACTTGTTTTTTGATATTTGTTAAACATGTGCCTCACTGCTGCAAGTCATGGATAATGTCAGTTTAGGGCTAGACGGAGTGCAATTTGGGATGTTTCCGACTCTGGTATGACAACGTGCATAGATAGAGCGCAAATGGGTTAAAATAAAAAAAGGATGGGAATTTGATGTAGCTTAATCTAGCTGATAAAGTCAATTAAAAATAAGTATTGATCGACTCCAATACAATCTATCAGATCATGCCAGAACACACCTAGTTTGTTCATGATACAAAGCACAACCACTGTAATATAATGTACGTTGTGTCATTTCAGAAGTCATGGTAAGAGCTCGAGCCACCGTCGATCCAACAGTAAAGAATGTTCTAGTCTCCCTCGCCATGGAGATCTCCATCACCTGGGCAATGAGAGCTTTCTCAATGGTAATAAACCGGCCCCCACCAGTTTGAGTCCCACCCTCCATCCCAAGAGCCAATACCTGTCCCAGACTCTAAATCGTTCTGCCTCCTGCAGCAAAGACCTGGCCAATAACAATCTGCCACACCTCCTCAGTCCCAAGGAGCCCAAAGGCAAGACAGAGTTTGATTTCAACATGGGGTCAGCCCCAAAGCTGCCAGAGCAGGGAGTTGGGGTCAAGTACAGCCATGGTAAGCCCAGCTCCTCCCGCTCTCAGCAGCAGCAGCAGCAGCAACAACAACAGCAGCAACAACAACATCAGCAACAACAGCAGGCCAGCCGTCACCCCTTCCTGGAGGGAAAGACCAACACACTGCAGTCTGGAGCGGAGAAACAACATAGTCGTCACGCCCACAGTATGGCAGACTCCGCCCATGGATCAATGTCTTCCTCCTCTAAGAGCTCGGCCTCGTATCTGAGCCTGTCCAAGAGCCACAGCGCCTTGAGCGATGCAAAGTCTGTGGGAAACCTCAGCGATGGCCGGCTTCATCCAGATGACCCAACCTCAAACGCAACAGCGGGGGTTGGTGTTGGAGCTCGCTTCTTCCCCACTAGCTGTTTAGACCTCAATGCCCCTTCAGGACCTCTGGGGCCCCCCGGCAGCCCCTCCGCACGACACAGTGACCGCTCCGGGCATAGCCCTGCCTCTCGTGGCAGCAGCAATATCCGAATGGAGAGCAGCACACTTGACTCCTCCTCAAGGCACAAGTCCAGACACAAATCTTTGGCACCAGGTAGGTTGATGGTGTAAAACTAGCATCAGTCACTTTTAATATTGAGGAGTACAGTTAATATCGTGGTTGATGATTGGATAGTGTTGACAGACACACTGAGGAATCAGTTGACATCTTGATGCGTGCTAAATAATCCAGGTAAGGAAATCGCAGAAAGTTGAATCAGTTCATCTGGACACGTTTAGCGGGAGACATTTTTCATCACTCATCTAAGTGACTTTGTCAGTCTCAGCTGACTACAGGTACCCCCTTTCTAAGAAACAGTTGACATTCCTACCAAATGACATTTTGATATTCCGACTAAATTAATACTCTAATATATTCTAAACATGCTGTTCAAATGAAAGATCCTTATTGTCTTGGCTAAGTTATGTTTCCATCAGTGTAAAGTCCCAAAACACTAACAAAGAGGATTTTATGGACGACAATACAGAAGCTTATGCGCAGTGCATTCTGGGTGCTGTGGGAAAGACTGTGAGCAGGAGAACCCAGATTTCTTTGTCCATATAGTAAACCATGAGGACTTCATTGCTTCAATCGAGTACATTACTCATCACTACTGATGCACATACACAAAACCATCAGTTCAATTCCCTTTAAGATGAAGACTGTCAAGTTGAAACATTAACTGTGATGGAATAAATTGGTTTTATGGAGCATAGTGTGCATGTCCTGTTTCCCTGTTCCATGTCTGATTGCTTTGACTGAAGTTTTTTTCGATGTGTATGTCTTTGGGACACTAAACGTAAAGAGACAAATTGTTACTTGGATAATGGAAGAATAAAATCTGTTGTAGTGAAGGAAGTTAAAACTTTCAGTCAGTAAATGTGAGAGTTCTGTTTTTCTTTGCAGCAGAGTGGGCTGTTGACCTGCTGCCCCATTAGCTTAACTAGCCCAGGGTAGATTAAATAGCATCCGCACCCCAAATGAAGACACACCAGACTGAGAGAGAGCTGAACCATGTAGCTCTCTCCCCAAGCTAAAAGACTGAAGAGGCATCTTGCTTTTTTATTGTGTTTAATCAGTGGCTTTAATTTCTTTATGTTTTTAATAACTGGCCTGATGAGCTCTTAAGTAACATCTTTGTCCATGTCTCTGTGCCAGGGAGCCTCCGGCTGTGGCGCAGCTTTGCCGCACTCTCATATCTTTTCTCTTTGGCTGTCTTTCTCCTCTCCCCCACTAAAGAAGACGCCAAAGCACCAGAGCTCCTAGACCCAGGAGGAGCCAGCATGCCCTCCACTCATACCCTGCCATCGCCTCATGAGTCTTACCACTATGGGCTGGGCTATACCTCACCTTTTTCCTCTCAGCAACGACCTCACCGCCACTCTATGTACGTGAGGAGGGAGCGCCACCGGCCCCATGGAGTGGTGGAAGGTGGGTTGGGGGGCCTGCCTGCACCAGGGCAGGGGATGCCAACACGTGCCAGTAGCCTGCAGCTCCTCTCCCCCCAGCTCCAACACCGGACCACCCTCACCGGACACTCTGTGAGCTCTTCCAGAGAGGACTGCACCGACGACATGACTAGGGTCAGTTAGCAGGCGATGAGTGTGAATTGGTAGATTGCAAGTGCGTTAGGTGTGTGTGTGTGTGTGTGTGTTTTGTCAGGATATATTTGTTATTTGTGTGTGCTGAAGAATGCGTGCAGGGGACTGTCTTTGTCTCTCATTTTCATTGTCACTGCTCTGTGCTACTACTCCAGTCTGCTTTGACCTGCGCCTGTCCGTCTTCTCAACAGAGTGAGCAGTCTCCTAAAGACATGAGCCACCCTTGTGCCCCCATCAAAGATTCTACGCGGGACAACACTCCTGCTTTTCATTCACAGCGCTCTAAAAATGAGGTCCGACCCCCCCCCCCCCCCAATACCCTAACCACCAGTCAGCTCAATGAATATATACAGTAGCTTTGCCGACTGCTGGTTCTCCATAGTTTTTTCCTCTGTTGCCTACTCAGGTTAACAACTTGTCTTTCCTGCATGCCACTTTTATAAATGTAAACTCACTGAAAGGTCCCAAGATTGTCCCAAACGTCTTGTCATGTGAGCCAGTAAAGAATGTGGTAGCTAGAAGTAGAAGGTGAAGATTTAATCACTGGTCTGATGGTCAACTGAGATTGAGACACACTAGTTGCACTGTATTGTGATGTGTCCGTCATGTGTTTATCTGTGACTGTGTGTGTGTGTGTGTGTGTGTGTGTGTGTGTGTGTGTGTGTGTGTGTGTGTGTACATGCATGCTTTTCCCAGGTGGGCATGTACCATGACCCACACGGTGAAGATGGAGCATCCTCCAAGGAGAACCGTATTATCTTCAGCGAGTCTATGCCTCGGAGAGTAGGCAGCTTCTACCGAGGTAATGAATAACATTTTACCTTCACATTTGAGGCACTTACTCAGATTTGATCCAGAATAAGTTATGTGCAGAACAGTGGAAAAATATCCTTCAATTCATAGCTTGTCAAAATTGCAACATCCACAAAAAGTCAATGCAGACCTCTGGACTTAAAGGCAGGCTGAAGTTGCATCATGAGAGTGTTTTTCTCTCATGATGCATGAGGGAAACAGAGCATTAGGTTTGGACATAGTGAACTGTCAAAAATCCCCGCTTTCTTTTTTTTTGTGTGGATTTTTCCCCCCTTTTTCCGCCAGTTGTACTTGGCCAATTACCCCCACTCTTCCCGAGCCACCTAGGTTGCTGCTCCGCTCCCTCTGCCGATCCGAGGAGGGCGGCAGACTACCACATGCCACCTCTGATACATGTGGAGTCACCAGCCGCTTCTTTTCACCAGACAGTGAGGCGTTTCACCAGGGGGACGTAGCGCATGGGAGGATCACGCTATTCCCCCCAGTTCCCCTTCCCCCCTGAACAGGTGCCCCGACCGACCAGAGGAGGCGCTAGTGCGGCGACCAGGACACATACCCACATCCGGCTTCCCACCCGCAGACACGACCAATTGTGTCTGTAGGGGCGCCCGACCAAGTCGGAGGTAACGCGGGGATTTGAACCAGCAATCCCTGTGTTGGTAGGCAACGAAATAGACCGCCATGCCACCCAGACGCCCAATCCCTACTTTCTTGAAATACATGAAAAAACAACAGATAGCAACGGTAATTTAGGGAAGGGGAACAAGGTTTTCAGGGGAGAGCAACCAAAAATAGTACACTGGGCCATTTTCTCTTATCACACTTGATAGATGGCTACCTGACAACAGTTTTGAAAAATGGGCCTGCGATAAAGCAGTTTTTTATACGATAGAGCGAGAAGGCTACGGATTCCGCAGATAGCCTTGACTTATATTACTGCTGTGATTTTCAATGCAAGCTTACAAGAACGCAGTGATTCGAGCAAAACGACAAAAATCTGCTTTCTAGAAAACAGAAGAAATGTGGGTTGTTTTTTTGCTCTACCACATTGTTTGATAGAACTCCATTAGGGCACGGATAATTGGCTAAATGAATGAAAAAGACACTTTTCGTTTCAACGCACCTTTAAGTGCCTTTACATAATTGCTGTGACTGTAGGATGTTCACGTAGAACAATAATATGAGTGTGAAGCTCCAGGAAAAGAAATAGATTGAAAGCAAAGCAGAGTTGAAGTGGGTTCAGGGCACAGCAGTATGCAGTCCATGAGGGTCCAGTCATGTACAGTCCATGGTTTATTATCTAGGTTTCCGCTGCAAATAAACACCAGCAGATATCACAATTAACATATTTTTAAGTAGAGAAATCAGTGAAACCAGCTACCTAGTTGGTCTATATGTCTTACCTCAGGATGCATGACTGAACACCAGTGTTGTACACTTACAGAAGTCATATTTACCAACAAATGATTTTGGGATACTGTGTTAAGGATGTGGTAAGATTTGCTGTAGAGTTGTACTCTTGATGTCTCTGCATAGTTTCCTACTTTTCTTTCCTCTCTGCTTCTCCTCAGTCCCTTCTCCCAGACCAGATAACTCCTCCTCTTTCCATGATGGTATCGGGCAGGGGCGAGGGCCTGTTATTCCAGTTGGACCAGTAGACCCTGTTGCTATGGCAAACCACTCCAAACGCCAGACTGCTTTTGACTGGTTAGATCTCATTTTCTGGATTGGCAGTTGTGGCGCGGGTCTCTGTTTCTGACTTTTGGGCAGTGCAGACCTCCACAGCAAAATTTGGATGCCAGAGAAATCCTACTCATTACAATATTTACATTTACATTAGTCATTACTCCCCCCCCCCTTCCTGTGACCACTTGGCCAGGAGCTTGCTTCTTCAACCTTGCATGACATATATCCAATCTGTAAAATGAAAGTGTGTAAAATTACCATTTATAGTGACTATGTAGCTGCCATTGTATATTAAGTTTAAACTAGGGTAGTGCCCACTTCAAACATGCCTGTTTGGAACTGGCCGATTGCTTGGCCTCCGGTATTGCTGCTTGCAGCTTTCTTGAGAATCGCTCATTGAAATAACGTCACACTCAACACTGCATTTCTTTGTGTCCTCAGTAATACACCTGCCAAATGTGAAGTCGATCGGATAAACGGTTGTCAAGAAAATTGAAGGACAGACAGACATACAGACATACATAAATACACACACATACAGAAAGACAGAGACTCCTTCCATTTTAGTTAGATGCACTAATTTTAGTGCTGCTATGAACTTCTAGTTGACATCCCAGAGGTTTCTAGATGGGGTTTTTTCTGTGGAAACAGAAGTAGCAAAGAATGTTATTATTACACACCTGACTTTTGTGTTCACAAAAATCCAAAATAATGCATTTAAAAACAATACATTTTCACAGAAATTAAAGCTTATCATGTACTGACCTTAGTTATTTTCTTTCTTTGGTATAGACATACTGAGGCGTTTATAATTTGAAGAAAAGGATTTTTGTGTATCTTGTCATGACAATCTATAAGAGTAGGCACTTATCACTGTAAACTAAAAAAAAGAAAAATATATATATATACATATATATAACTTTGTTAAAAGAAATATTAAATAGTAGGGAAAGTGCTCAACAAATGAGCAAAATAATCCAGTGAGTCAAGTAAATTCTTAATGAGACAGTACAAGCCTGTTTCATGCCATGATCAGCCATCAGCTGTCAATAAAGCTACATGGGAAAGAACATACCATTTACTGCCTTGTCATGCACATCATGTGCACAGCGTCCAATGGGGAAGGGAGAGGTGCGACATCCAAAAATTCAAAAACACGTGATCGCTAACGGTCCAATGGGGGGGGGGTATATTTGTCTATTGGCATGATTTATTTACAATTACAAAATAGGTGTTTATACCTATGTCTGCAACTGCTGGCCAATTCATTCATGTTAATCAATGTGGACATTTCTGGTTTGCTAATGATAAAATATTTTTCAGTTAGACATAGATTGCACATTTTACTACTGGTTGATTAAGCTTTGTTCTCTGAGAGGATTTTCCAGGTGGTTGAATAATTAATGTTTCTGTCCACCAATAACCAAATATAACGGCTTAAAGATGTTAATTCTTCAAACGGTTGTCTCTAAAGCTACACGTGTGCATTAAACCTCTTTTTGAATGTTCCCTCTGTTAGGTCGACGTAGTATGTCTCTATTTTGCCGTTGTCATTTCTCATCACCGTAGGTTGGTAGATAACTCCTTTTGTCTGGCATTTTCTTTCGAGGGAGCATGAGTCATTCACACGGCAGTTGCAGACATAGATATAAGCACCTAATTTGTAATTATAAATAATCATGCCAATAAACAAATAACCCACCCCCCACACACACACACACACTCAACAGTAGGGAGAAAGTGCTCAACAAACAAGGAGCAAAATAATCCAGTGAGTCAAGTAAATTCTTTATGAGACAGTACAAGCCTGTTTCGTGCTATAAGCGATCATCAGCTGTCAATTGACAATCACTGGATTTTATATATATATATATATGTGTGTGTGTGTGTGTGTGTGTGTGTGTGTGTGTGTGTGTGTGTGTGTGTGTGTGTGTGTGTGTGTGTGTGTGTGTGTGTGTGTGTGTGTGTTGTTTTTTGTTTTTTTGGCAATAAACGGTCAATACTAACCATCAAATGTTTTTTCCTCAAGATATAGTATGCCCATTTTCACTTAACCTACACTGTCTCTGCCTAGCTTTAAACTTTTAGGATCAAAAATATACAGTTGATAAAGAACTATAAAACTGAATAAAATGAGTAAAGCCTGTTTTCACATCTGCTCCGATTTGTGATTCAAGTTGTATATACGTTGCATTACCTGCATCCAAGCTCTCTCTTCCCTCAGTCCAAGAGAATTGATGTGCTGACACTTTCTTTTTTCCCCTATGTTTTTCCTGTGACTTGTATCTTTTCAACCTTAGTTTATGATTGCATACAAAAGTCATAAAAGTAAAACGTTTTCTGAATTTCTTGCACAGGACTGCTGCAGAGGCCATGGTCATGAGTCCTCCAGAGCCCATCAAAGAGAAGGAGAAACAAGGCTTCTTCAGGGCTATTAAAAAGAAAAAGAAGAAGACACAAATAGTAAGATCCCATTTGTACCTACCTCACATAATATTCAGGTTATCTAAAACACAGAAATGCTTGCTGGGTTGGTGCGTTCAGATAGCTCACAATGTCTGGAAAGTCTGCTTTATTTTCTAGTTCCTGTTGATTCACACACAGACTTTTCAGCAGATGGAAATGAAGATTTTTTTGGGGGGGGGGTTCCCAACATTGGTGTTCAGAGAAGGCTATTGTGTTTTCTGGCTTTCCATATTGTATTGTATTTTAAATCCTCATCAGCTGGATGGAGATGGTAAAATTAGTCATTTAAAGAAAGAAAAGATAGTATGATACTAGACATGTGTCTATGTTTTGGCACGATTGCATTATGTTAGAATAGGGATGTAGATTGTGAATATAGTTATATGCTGCCAGCTGCAATTTGTATGCTAACTGCAGATAGTGCTTTCTAGAAATCTTATGCACCTAATACTATTTCATTATAGTGTCTGTACTTTGATGTGTGCTGCATAAATAAGCTAGCCAAAGCAGCAAGGATTGCCATCAACACTGATACCGTACCAATGTCAATATTCATATTTTATTGAAAGAAACAGCATCGGCTTTGAACCGTGACCTGTTTCACTTTAATGCTATGCTGAATCATGCCATGGCAGCATGGTGGCTCAGTAGTTAACACTGTCACCTCCCAGCAAGTGGGTCATAGGTTTGATTCCAGCCCATGTGTGTGAAGTTTGGTAGTTCTCCCTGTGTTTGCCTGGGTTTTTTCTGGGTATTCTGGTCTCCTCCCACAGTCCAAAGACATGCATGCCGAGTGAATTGGACTCCCTAAATTGCTCATAGGTGTAAGTGTTTGTGTGTGGAACCTGTGAAGGACTGGCAACCTGGCAGCCCATGCTTCCTGCCCAGTGCCTGCTGGGAAAGTCTCCAGCTCCCTGAATTGGATTAAGAGGGTATAGATAATGGATGGATGAAGTGTAATATCGCTGACTTTTTGTTTCTACAATCATGTCTTCAGGTGACTATTACTTTAACCTCTGCTATGATTTTAAGGTCATGATGAATTTGTGCTAACGAACACTAGGCTTGTTTAGTCTGGGTTGAAAACTTTGTGTTGAGAGTCTTGGCTGTGCATCTTCTGCTCCACAGACGGACATGGAAGATGGGAGGAACCCCAGCATAAGGAAAAGCCTTTTCCCCCTCTTTAGCTCTAAGAATAGCTTAAAGCACAACTCAGCTGTCAAAGTCCTACCTGTAGTCGTCTCGCCTATGGTACAACACCAGCCTACCACGCCCTATCCTGCCTCACCAGTAATCTAACCTCGACCCTGCCGCTGCATGTTAATTTTCATAATGCACTTACCAGGATCACCTGGTTTGAAATCCTCTCAAGCGCTTTGTGATTAATTGAACGTTTTCCTGACGTAATGGATGAGAAATTTTTGCAAATTGAAAGGATTTCAAATATGTTTTGAAACCACTTTGATACTGCACACACGATATACACTCACTGGCCACTTTATTAGGTACACCTTGCTAGTACCGGGTTGGACCCCCTTTTGCCTTCAGAACTGCCTTAATCCTTCGTGGCATAGATTCAACAAGGTACTGGAAACATTCATCAGAGAGTTTGGTCCATATTGACATGATAGCATCACGCAGTTGCTGCAGATTTGTCGGCTGCACATCCATGATGCGAATCTCCCGGTCCACCACATCCCAGAGGTGCTCTATTGGATTGAGATCTGGTGACTGTGGAGGCCATTTGAGTACAGTGAACTCATTGTCATGTTCAAGAAACCAGTCTGAGATGATTCGAGCTTTATGACATGGCGCGTTATCCTGCTGGAAGTAGCCATCAGAAGATGGGAACACTGTGGTCATGAAGGGATGGACATGGTCAGCAACAATACTCGGGTAGGCTGTGGTGTTGACACGATGCTCAATTGGTACTAAGGGGCCCAAAGTGTGCCAAGAAAATATCCCCCACACCATTACACCACCACCACCACCAGCCTGAACCGTTGATACAAGGCTGGATGGATCCATGCTTTCATGTTGTTGACGCCAAATTCTGACTCTACCATCCGAATGTCGCAGCAGAAATCGAGACTCATCAGACCAGGCAACGTTTTTCCAATCTTCTATTGTCCAATTTTGGCGAGCCTGTGCGAATTGTAGCCTCAGTTTCCTGTTCTTAGCTGACAGGAGTGGCACCCGGTGTGGTCTTCTGCTGCTGTAGCCCATCTGCCTCAAGGTTCGATGTGTTGTGCGTTCAGAGATGCTCTTCTGCATACCTCGGTTGTAATGAGTGGTTATTTGAGTTACTGTTGCTTTTCTATCAGCTCGAACCAGTCTGGCCATTCTCCTCTGACCTCTGGCATCAACAAGGCATTTTCGCCCACAGAACTGCCGCTCACTGGATATTTTCTCTTTTTCGGACCATTCTCTGTAAACCCTAGAGATGGTTGTGCGTGAAAATCCCAGTAGATCAGCAGTTTCTGAAATACTCAGACCAGCCCGTCTGGCACCAACAACCATGCCACGTTCAAAGTCACTTAAATCACCTTTCTTCCCCATTCTGATGCTCGGTTTGAACTGCAGCAGATCGTCTTGACCATGTCTACATGCCTAAATGCATTGAGTTGCTGCCATGTGATTGGCTGATTAGAAATTTGCGTTAACGAGCAGTTGGACAGGTGTGCCTAATAAAGTGGCCGGTGAGTGTATGTGCATCCATATTGTCTTGATGTATGTCTATCGCAATCACAATGCATTCATTGCACTGAAGGACATTGATATAATGCTGCAGTATGTACTTAATTTCATATTTCAAGCAAACATTTACATTCAAACTCACTGGTAGATTTATGATTTCAAGAACAAATAGTCTTTATTTATAGTCACATTTTAACAATAATCATGTGCTAGAATAATTCTCAGGTACAACCCCCTCCCCCCTCACACACACATGCTCATACACTGCATATAGTATGGTATGCTTTTGTATATTAAAAAAAGCAAGCATTTGGAAACGTTTGTGTTGGAGACTGATTTTTCTGTATGATGTCATCACTAATCGCCATTACCAGCTTGTGTCTTGTCTGATGCATTCAGAGAGGTGCATGAAGAACCTCACCAGGATTGAGTATGTGACAGCTCTGACAATGCTTGTTAATGTTTGTGTTGACAATTAATGTTGGTCACACTTACATGAACGTTAAGATGAAATAAGTATTTGCTGAATTTATAGCTTACCTGCCTAATTGTGTGCATCTGTTTCTTTTCCCAAAATGGTAGGTTCCTGGTAATGGGCAAGACCACTTGTCCCTGCAGAGGGGCTCCAAGTCATCTTCTCACCACAGTAGCTGTCGAAAAAATCGCGAGCGCTCCCGAGACCGAGATCGAGAGCGGGAGCGAGAACAGAGTCGAGACAGAGAGAGAGAACGGGAGAGAGAGAGAGAAAGGGAAAGAGAGAGGGACAGAGGAAGAGAGAGAGAAAGACTCAGTGACTGGCCACCAGAGAAGCCGGTTGATTCACACTCTCAGGTATGAATACGCTATACTGGAGATTTGGGTTTCCTCATGTTTGAAGACAGTTTCTCAATGTATACATCTCTTTGGGGCAAGACTGTGTAGTGTTTTGGGTCTGTTTCTTTTTCTTTCTTTTTTTTACTGCCTGTCTGCTCCATCTGCATATTACATATAACCCTATCTATCATATCTATCTGTCTCTGTCCTGCCAGAGCCAACCGCTGAAGTCACTTCGCAGACTCCTCCACCTCTCCCCCTCTTCGTCTAGCCAAGCACAGCCTCCTCCTCCCCCAGACCTGCGCTTCCAAGCAACGCTCACCAACCCCCCACAGCCCTCGTCCAAAGGGGGCTACTCTGAGGGCAGGAGTCACACAGAGAGCAGGGGGCATTCCGGAGTGAGCAGCTCAGTCCAGGCCAAGAGTCGCAAGGCCAGCTACCCCCTCCCGGGACAGATTGAGTCAAGCTGGCACGTGTCTGCCTTACAACGAGCCGAGGGGGGCCAGTACACCGCTGAACAGTTGGGCATCAAACCGGGGCTGAACGGACCCACCTTCACCCGCGCCTCCCGCACCAGGATGCCAAACCTTAATGACCTGAAGGAGACAGCGCTGTAAAACCTTGAAACCACAACACCTCCATCTTGAAAGCATCTGTCGGACGCTATACATATATATCGCACCGTTGTAAAAGTTTACATCACGAAACCTATTTCACTGAATCGGATGTGCGGCTCTGGAACGTCCTCATCCAGACACATAACCTCTATGTTGATGCTTATGTCTCTGCACTGTAACCACTCCAGTGAGGAGTAGACATTGACTGGGCAAGGCACACACAAGTTACTGTGTGTGTTTTTTTAGAGATCAGTGGGGGCGTTTTCCTCCAGGTCTGCCAGTGTTTTATTGGTTGTATGTTGTTTGTTCTCTATTGATTGTAAGATTAGAGCCTCTGAATAAGAACTGATCAGTCCTGTGAACAGTAACAGGCCCTATGACTGCAGCAGTAGAGACACTGCCCACCCGGCCTCTTTGCTGCCATCTCCTGCAGACAGGACACGACTACAACACATCAAGTGGAACGCAAAGTCACATTTTTCAGACTCTGATATTTGATAATAACAAAAAAAAATTTATATCAGCATTATTTATGAAATAATTATTTGTTTTAAATTCAAGGATATAAGCTATAAATGACACAGTATGTAGGCTATATGGAATATTAAAAGGTAATATAGAAATATTGTGTAATTGCAAGAGCTTTAGTTTCGACACAAAAAGAAATGCATAGATATTTATGTGTTAATAATATGTCACAAGGAATACATAATGGTGAATGTCTTTTTTCCATTTACCAAAAATTTAATATGGTATTACAGTGTTTCATATATCTCATGATATTTTTTTTCATTATTTTGTTTAAAGTGTGAAAATGATTGAGAAATATTCATTTCCCGACATGGATGACAGTTTTGGGCTCTTCATGTATGAGGTAGTCGCCACTTTCCAGGAAGTTGTAATAATAACCTTGCTATTACAAATGAACATGAACAAAATCTCCACTACTGTGCATTCATTTCTTCCTTCCTTCATTCATTCCTCTGACATGTTTTGCTCTAGACTGCCTGGCCAGATCCAACCAAAATATTGCAGGTCTGAAGGTTTTATTAATACCAAGTTATTAAAAAAAAGAAAAAAGGATTAGTTGTATTACACCCGGTGTGCACAGAAAGGGTATTCATTTGATGGCATACCAACAACTCATGTATCCTTGATGTCCGTTCTTGTTAGATCCTATTCACTGGACTTTCCCTCCTCAAGGGAAATGCACTGTGTGTAGGGTTCATGCCGTTATCTACTGTCTGCCGCCATGGTTGACCACCCCGGTTCTGGCTGTCATTTGCCAGCGGACACGGGACAAGTTTGCCCTCAGGGCTTCCTGCCAGAAAGCGTAAAGGGCTTTCAAGGCTTTCTGCCAAGTTCACTGAATTTGCATACATTTAACCTAATGTAATCTTAACCTCAACCTCAACCGTAACCTAACCTTAACCGATAGCTAACCTTATCCTAAGCGATAGCTAACCCTCAACCCAATCTTAACCTAACCTCAAACTAACCCTAACCTTAAACTAATGCTTACCTTAACCTAACCTTAACCGATAGCTAACCCTCAACTTCAATCTTAACCTAACCTCAAATTAACCCAAAACTTAAACTAACACTTGCCTTAACCTAACCTTAACCGATAGCTAACTTAACCTAACTGATAGTTAACCCTTAACCTAACCAACACCTCAATTTAACCCTAAACTTAAACTAACACTTGCCTTAACCTAACCTTAACTGATAGCTAACGTAACCTAACTGATAGCTAACCCTCAAACTAACATTTACCTAAAACAGCTAACCCTCAACCTAGCCTCACCCTCAACCTAACCCTAACGTTTACCTTAACCTTAATCATTAGCTAACTTTTACCTAACCAATAGCTAACCCTCAACCTAGCCTCACCCTAACCCTATTAGCCAAATGCTTCTGTTAGACCGGAAGCTTTTTGCCAGAAAGCCCTGAAGGAAAGCACTGCCAGCCGGTGGCCGTTTGGCCTTTGCCCACAGCAACACCCATCCTGTTGTGTTGCTGACCAGAGAAAAGTTACTCATATATCCTGTTTGACTGAGACTCAAGTAACTCGGGCACAACAGTCACCCTTTTTTAGGATACAGTATGCGTACCTCACCCACTATCTTTCACCTATTAAAGTATGCATTTTGTTTACTGCCGTGCTGAAAAGCCTGTTATCAGTCACCTTGGAAGTGTCTTCTGAAAGCCTGATTTGGGTTTTAACCTTATTCTTTACCTTTTTCTCATGAATTTACACTGATTATCACTATCAGGGAGGAATTTCATTGTTTGGCCTGTTCATAATGAAAGTGTTTCTTTGTTGTTTATTGACCTGTGGATGATAAAGAAAACACTGCCTCACTTTAACATACTGAACCATTTTCCCATTCATCCCTTATTTCTTTCTTCCTCCCTTACATGTTTTTGCTGTCGCTTAAATGCTTAAAGTAAGAGAGGTGAAAGCATGTCCTTAAGCCAAATAGATCTGTGATATCCCAAAGGGAAAAGGGTGAGAGAAAGAAAATCAGAAGAATCTGTGTGAAGTCTAAACAGATCCATAGCCTTGAGAAAATTCCAATTCAGCCTGGGTTTTCTTCTATAATCTATCACAATGATGAAAAGAAGATCTGATCTGAGCTAAAACTGAAAACATTGTCTGCTTGGCTGATTGAAAGCAATAATGTCCAGACTGCAGTGGTACAACTAGCCAAATCAAAGGCGATACGTCAGTTGGAACCAAACAGAGGACAATTTGTCTCAAAACTAAGGGGGCTGTAACTAAAGTGAGTAAATTGTCCACATACAGTATTGATATTTTGTTGGATCTGTGTATTTCACTCTTGAAACGGAGAGATGATATGGGGTTTGTCTTTACAGAGACCCGAAGCTTTACGTTGGGTAACTAACCCAACACTTCAGACAGAGATGCAGGCTTCATATACAACATGTCCCATATGGTAACTGAGGTGGAGAGAAGAGTTGACTTTTGTTTGCAGACATGAATGTGTTTCCTGAAGCATTTAGCTTTTTTTTCCTCCCCCGTTCAGTTGTCCCCCACTTCTTACAGGGTGTAAATAGTGTATCTAAACTGACCATTCTACCTTAAAATGATAGAGTATGATAATAAAAGCCAACTGTACATTTTTGAATTGCCTCTGTGATTACTTTAGCGGTATACTGAACAGAACAGGCCACGCCGTAGAGGTAGATAAAACCCGTTTTGCGGGTCTATTCCGTTGCCCTGCTGTTACGGGTCTTAGATGGCACGTTACTGTCATCTGTTGGACTTTAGGTGGCGCTGCTTTGCCGGTTGTGTATTGCTGTGGGGGCGTTGTGCCCTGACTGTTGTGCCCCGGATGTTGTGCTCCGAGCCAGATAGAGTATGTCAGCACTCATTACCCGTCTCGTCATTTAACACCGAAACATGGTGTCAGAAGTGAGTGAATGATAGCGACGCTTACCCTTTTCTCCCAAGGGGACGTGAATATTAGCTTACCAGTTTAAGTGTGGTAAAGTTAAAGTTAGCGAGTATACCAGAGCTAAGTCATGGCAGCAGTGAACGTGATTCCTCCTCCCCCTCCAATGAAGCTTAACGGAGACTGGAATGCTAAGTGGGACATCTTCAGGCAGATTTTGAGGATTCCAGTTTAGCAACGGGACTGCATGAGAAACCTGCGGAGGTCCAAGCAGCTACTCTGAGGAGTATAATGGGCCCTGAATACTGCAAAGAGGTGAATGAATAACGGAGACGGAAACAGTATCGTAGGCGAACACTCGAATAACCATAGACATATAAAGAGTAGACGCCGCATCGATCGCTACTGCCTATTGGCGCTGACGAGCCGTGGGGCCGCCATCTTGGACCGGTCACCCGCTCCACTCAGTGTAATGTGTTTGGCAGGCGCAATGAACTGTCAGCGCTTAAGCATATCAGCTCCTTCACGCCTCAGGGCGCATACGCGTCCGATGGCCTTACGGTCGCTCCACCCCACTTCTGACACCAATGTAGCGAATTCGGGGGACAACGCAACCACAGGAGCTGCCGCGGCCGGGAAGCAAACCCGTATCGCCCGCACCGCAGGAGGCATCGCTAACCGCTCAACTAAAGGGTCAGACCCGCCAGCCAGCGGCCAGCGTGTCTTCTTATCCATGCACGTTACAATATGTTATATATCAGAAAAATGAAAATATATATAAATCCCCGCCCCAAACCATATTTACACATGTACAAAGTTGCTTACATAGGTGACCAGTACATTACACACAATGGACAAACGTAAACACTGACAACAACACAAAATATTTACATGTGAGGGTAGGAAGTATACAGTGTGTGTGTGTGTGTGTATAATAAAGTGGTATAATACTGTAATAATATCGTAATTATATCCAATAGTATGATGTAATAATAAAAAATAAATACAGATATACATATGTAAACTACTAATAAGACACGTTAGTCCCTAGCTAACGAATCTGATTCTTTAGTCGAGCGGTTAGTGATGTTGCCTTGTGGCGCAGTACACCCCATATCGAATCCCGCACCGGGCAAAAAAATAACCGGTTACATTGGCGGCAGCGGTGGGATCCGGAAGTGTGCAGATCCTCAGAAGTCTCTTCGGAGCGCGGGAAGAACAAGCGCGTGGGCGCGCTTCCGGGGAGGGTGACGACTGTAAACTACTAATAAGACGCGTTAGTCCCTAGCTAACGGGTCTGACCCTTTAGTCGAGCTGTTAGCGATGTCTCCTGCGGTGCGGGCGACACAGGTTCGCTTCCCGGCCGCGGCAGTTCCTGTGGTTGCGTTGTCCCCCAAATTCGCTACATTGGTATCAGAAGTGGGATGGAGCGATCGTAAGGCCATCGGAAGCGTATGCGCTCTGAGGCGTGAAGGAGCTGATATGCTTACGCGCGGGGACGCGCTTCCCGAAGGAGGGGGGTAGTGTAACGTGCATGGATAAGTATACACGGTGGCCGCTGGCTGGCGGGTCTGACCCTTTAGTCGAGGGGTTAGCGATGTCTCCTGCGGTGCGGGCGACACAGGTGCGCTTCCCCGCCGCGGCAATTCCTGTGATTGCGTTGTCCCCCGAATTCGCTACAATATATCATATTTATAAAGCGCTTTACACAGTGCTCAAAGACACTTTACAGAACAGAGAAAATAAGAACAAAGCAACTTTAATATACAAAGATTAAAATATTTTTTCAAACAAGATAATGAAATCAAACCTTCACTGTGCCTTGTGATGGAATCACTAGGCCGCCGTTGTTTTTCAGGGCTAGAAGGTGGTAGGTAGCTCTCGTCAAATGAGGATGGGACAGCATCTCTGACGAGGCTCGCACGGCACACATCACAGGACAGCTTTCGCTATATAACTTTTTTAAATAACTGCGTATCGCGCCAATTTTTTGGGAGAAGGGAGAGGTCGTATAAACACACACACTGACTTAATTGCATCACGTCCTGTTTTGTTTCCTTGGAAAAAAGCTCTGTGCTAATTTCGTGGCGTGTTACTTTCAGCCCGGTTCTCCCCTATCTTACTGTTGTTAGGATGGATTACATGTGAATAATACAGTCTGTGCCACCTGTGTAAAATTCGCTGGTCAATATAATACCAGTAACGTTAATATTGTTTTATTTGTACAATAGCATTCTTTTGTCAGTTGTAAAGTCAGTGTTATGGAATATGACTTATAAAGTCTCAGTTCATAGCCGGGTGAAAACCGGCACTGAGCATAGCCTAGCTAGCTGGCTATGATTTCGCAGTTGGACATAAATACAGTACTGTAGAGCCGAAGGAACGGAGAAGACCGTAGGTTCACACTTTAGCCGTGTAGGCAACTTTCTTTAATCCACGGTAAATCAGAGAGACAACAAAACCACAGCTCGACTGAGCGGAGGCGGCAAGAATAACCAGAAAACTGGCTGGACAACCATAACTTAACCCTGCGTTAACCTGCCAGGGCAACCATGACTTAACCCTTAGTTCCTGGGTTGAATTCTGTCCCCAATACGTGTCCACCACATGAGCCCCCCCAGAATTCGCCCTAGTAATCGAAGTCAGGCAGGCGCGGGGGGACGACAGGCCGTCCGCGGCGGCTCCGGGTAACAGGGGCCGGAGTGTCTCTGGGAGGCATTGACGCGGGCCTGTGGAGGTCGGCCTGAGGAGCAGAAGAGGCAGCGCGGGCCTCCACGGGGGGAGGAGGCGGAGCCGGGGGACGACCGCGACGAGGAGGTTGGGCTAACTCCAACGGCTGCGTCAAGTCCAGGTGTGCGGGTTTAACTCGGTCCACTGAAACATGCTCGGCCGTGCCCCCAAAATCCACCACCAGGTGCTTAGTTCCCCGTTCCAGGACGCGGAAGGGGCCGTCATAAGGGGGTTGCAGAGGGGGGCGGTGTGCGTCGTGACGGATGAACACGTAGTCCGCTGACTGCAGACCTGGGGGCACCTGGGACACCGGAGCGCCGTGTTGGGCGGTAGGGACGGGTGTGAAAGCTCTGACCCCGTCCAGCAAGGAGGCTCGTTGGTCCACAGCTGACCAGGGACGCGTTGCGTTGGGCATGAAATCACCTGGGACTCGCAGCGGCGTGCCGTACACCAGCTCCGCAGAGGAGGCTTGTAGGTCTTCCTTCGGGGCGGTCCGCAGGCCCAGCATGACCCATGGGAGCTTGTCGACCCAGTTGCAGTCCTTGAGAGTAGCCCGAAGCGCAGCCTTCATGGACCGGTGGAAGCGCTCACATAGGCCGTTCGCCTGAGGGTGGTAGGCGGTAGTGCGGTGAAGCTTGACGCCCAGAGCCTCACCCACAGCATTCCATAGCTCTGAGGTAAACTGTGGCCCGCGGTCAGATGAAAGGTCGGAAGGCGTACCGAAACGTGAGACCCACGACCCAATAAAAGCCCGGGCCACATCAGCAGACATCGTGGATGCCAGGGGAACAGCTTCAGGCCAGCACGTAGTCCTGTCCACCACAGTGAAGAGGTAGGTGAACCCATGGGAGGGAGGTAGGGGACCAACCAGGTCGACGTGGACATGGTCAAATCGTCTCTCCGGCACTGCGAAGCGTTCCAGGGGTGCCTTAATGTGGCGGTGTATCTTAGCCCGCTGACAGGAAACACACGAGTCGGCCCACGCTTTCACGTCTCTCTTAAGTCCCTCCCACACAAACTTAGCAGAGGTCAGGCGCACGGATGGCTTACCGCCTGGATGAGAGAGGCCGTGCACAGCTTCAAATACGGGGCGTCTCCAGCTGTGCGGGACGATGGGCCTGGGCTGTCCTGTGGAGACGTCACACAGGAGGGTGACACCTGTGTCGCTGAAAGGAACGTCCTGCAGGCAGAGCCCCGTGTCAGAGGTCCGGAGATGGAGGATGCTCGGGTCCGTGGCCTGGTCAGCGGCCATCTGTGCATAGTCCAGGCCTAGGTGGACCGCTCCAATCACTGCCCTAGAGAGGCAGTCAGCTACCTGGTTAGACTTACCAGCAATGTGCTGGATGTCGGTAGTGAATTCCGAAATGTAGGAGAGTTGTCGCTGCTGGCGAGCGGACCATGGCTCGGCCATCTTGGACATGGCAAACGTGAGGGGCTTGTGGTCCACGTACGCAGTAAACTCGCGGCCCTCAAGCAGGAAACGGAAATGCCGGACGGCGAGCCAGAGACCGAGGAGTTCCCTGTCAAAAGTACTATACTTGCGCTCTCGAGGTGTAAGCTGGCGACTGAAAAAGGGCAAAGGCTGCCAAGCCCCCCCCACCCACTGTTCGTGAACCGCACCAACAGCATAGTCCGATGCATCCGTGGTTATGGAAATAGGCGCTGTAGGTGAAGGATGCGCTAGCAGGGTAGCCTGGGAGAGCGCAGCTTTAGTCTCGGTGAACGCATGGTCCCGCTCTGCTGTCCAGTCGACCGCCTGGTTGGGGGACATGCCTTTCAGCGCCTCGTACAGTGGCCGGATGATAAAGGCGGCTCGGGGAATGAAGCGGTGGTAGAATGTCACCATCCCGATGAACTCCCTGAGCGCATGAGCTGTTTGGGGGCGCGGAAAGGCCGCCACCACTTCCATCTTTGAGGGCAGGGGGACTGCCCCGTCCCCAGTGATGCGGTGCCCGAGGAAATCAATGGCCGTCAGCCCGAACCGGCACTTCGCCGGGTTGACGATCAGCCCATGCTGGCTGAGGCGTGTGAAGAGGGCGTGAAGATGGGACAGGTGTTCTTCCTCGGAGGCGCTGGCAATGAGTATGTCGTCCAAATAGACGAAGATGAAAGGAAGGCCACGGAGCACTGAATCCATCAGCCGCTGAAAGGACTGGGCCGCGTTTTTGAGTCCAAATGGCATTCGTAGGAATTCAAATAGGCCGAATGGGGTAGTCACCGCTGTCTTGGGGATGTCCGAGGGGTGCACGGGAACTTGATGATAACCACGGACCAGGTCGACTTTTGAGAAGACGCGTTTGCCAGACAGGTTTGCAGCAAAGTCTTGGATATGCGGGACAGGATAGCGGTCGGGCGTGGTGGCGTCATTTAGTCGGCGGTAGTCCCCGCATGGGTGCCAACCTCCATCAGGCTTAGCGACGATGTGGAGTGGGGACGCCCACGGGCTGTCAGAGCGGCGGATGATCCCCATGCGTTCCAGGTGCTCGAACTCAGATTTGGCAATGGCGAGTTTGGCGGGGTCGAGACGCTTGGCTCTGGCATAGACCGGGGGCCCCTTCGTAGCAATGTGATGCTCCACCCCATGCTTAGCGGTGGGTGCAGAGAAGGTAGGCTGGGTGAGGTCAGGGAACTCAGCGAGGAGGCAGTTGAACTTGTCTGCCTCTGAGAGAGAGTTGGCTAGACCTGCATAGGCCGCTTCCCCCCGCGTACATGCGAAGGAGGAGAAGGTTAAGGCATCGACCAGACGGCTGTTCTGAATGTCCACTAGCAAACCGTAAGCGCACAAAAAATCAGCTCCGAGGAGGGGAAGCGTTACATTGGCCATGACGAACTCCCACGTGAAACGTTGTCCACCAAAACACAGTTCTACAGACCGCACGCCGTAGGTGTGGATAGGGCTGCCGTCAGCCGTCGCCAACTGGGGGGCCCGCTCCCCGCCCATGATGTCGACGTCAGTAGCAGGGAGCATGCTTCTCTGTGCGCCCGTGTCACAAAGAAATCGCCGACCGGAGATGGTGTCGAGGATGAAGAGTAGCCTGCTCGTATCGCCAACACTCATGGCCACTACTGAGTGTTGGCACTCTCGTTTCCCGTCGGCCTGTAGTAACAGGGGGAACGGCACCGTTTAGCTTTCGCACCAAATCGAGCGTGGTACATACAGAGTCCAGAGGGCTTGTAGCGGTCTGATGCTGTGGCGCCACCATCGGGCCACGCCCGCGATGTCGGCGGGGGGGCCAGTGAAGGTAGGAGCCAGCACCCCGGCATGGGAGGAACGTTGTGTAGCGACGAAGAATCGGTCAGCCTCCTTTGCCAGCTCACGGGGATCAGTGATGGTGGAGTTAGCGAGCGCAGTCTGGACGTGGGGCGGCATGTTGCGCAGAAACAGCTCCATAAACACGAAACATGGCTGTTCTTGACCCAGTAGGTTTAACATCCTGCTCATTAGCTCCGATGGTTTGCCATCTCCCAAGCCCTGAATTGCGAAGAGGCGACGTGCTCTCTCCGTTGTTGACAGTTCAAAAGTTTCAAGGAGGAGATGTTTAAGTGCGGCGTATTTACCATCGGCCGGTGGGTTGGTTATGAAACCACTTATCCTGGAAGCCGTAGCGCACCCCAGCGTTGCCACTACGTAGTAGTACCTGGTCTCGTCTGCTGTTAATGTCTCTGAGCGCGAACTGTGCCTCAGCCTGTGTGAACCACGTAGCCGCGGAAGACTCCCAAAACTCCGGCAGTTTAATTGCAACGGCGTTCGTAGCCATAATGTGTGTGGTTTCAGAAAAATTATCCGAAAACCGACGTCGGGGTCACCAGTGTAGAGCCGAAGGAACGGAGAAGACCGTAGGTTCACACTTTAGCCGTGTAGGCAACTTTCTTTAATCCACGGTAAATCAGAGAGACAACAAAACCACAGCTCGACGGAGCGGAGGCGGCAAGAATAACCAGAAAACTGGCTGGACAACCATAACTTAACCCTGCGTTAACCTGCCAGGGCAACCATGACTTAACCCTTAGCTCCTGGGATGAATTCTGTCCCCAATACGTGTCCACCACAGTACAGTAATATTATATTCACAAAATACAACCAATAGTGATGTTCAATCTTACTTGTGAAAAGTAATCCCCCGAGCCCTGTTTTCGACGGTCCGTTGATTGGAGCAGGAATATGCTGAACAGTGTTCTGGCATCTTTCTCAGTCGTGTATTCTGCTGCTAGGCAACTCGTAGGATGACCGGTCCAAGATGGCGTCCGTATTTCTCGCGCCCCAACAGCCAATGCGGCGTCTACTCTTTATATGTCTATGCGAACAACGAGTCCCGGGTTTATTCCTAAAACACATTGCAACATGTAACTAGTGCCCCCTACCGGGGCTTCCAAAGATAACGCTAGCCTGCTATCGCCACATCTCCCTTTCTTTAAAACAACAAAACAAAACATAACTTGTCAGGATGTAGGCTACAACTAAACATAGGTGACTTTTTTTTTTAATAAACACACAATAAACACGCTAGCTATCAGGGCCAGGGTGGACTACCTGACCCTGACTCGGAGCCTTAGGGAGAAGGCTGCTACATGTGGTTATGGGGTGCTGGGAGATGAACTGATCAGGGACAAAGTTGTACTAGGCACTGCAAATGAGGGCACATGCAGATGTCTGTTGAGGGAGAAAGATTTAACACCGACGGCTGCAGTGAAGACATGCCATGTTGTGGAGCTGACAGATATGAGGCTGATGTCTATTGACCAAGAAAGGCCACACATAGACAGCGTCAATGCAACATTCAGGCAGCCATTCAAGGAAAATTCCCCGGTCATAGACAAGCAACAGAGACAATATGATACGGCTACATATAGCCTTTCCGTATGTAGATATTGTGGCGCTTCGCATGGGCAGGGAAAAGAGCAATGCCCAGCATATGGCAAGGTGTGCAGAGCCTGTGGCATGGCTAACCATTTTGCAAGAGTGTGCATCAAAACCAAGAGAGCGGGGGCACAAGTTCATTCCATGGACAATTCAATTCCAGGCCAGGGCAGCGGCAGCACCGAAAATGATGTTTATTCAAACGAATGTACTGGAGCTGTGGGAGGAAAGGAAAAAAGTAATTTGTCACTCTTCAACTGAACAACAAGAAGTAGCAATGTCAACTCGATTCAGGAGCCACGTGTAATGTCATGAGTTTCAAGGACAAAATGAGGATTGAACCCAGAGACAATCTCGTGCCAAGTATCACCAAACTCAGACTCTACTCAGGTGAAACTCAGGCCAGTTGATGCCCTCCATGGGCCTGTTTGTTACAGAGTGTATTGTGTGCGGACGCAGATACATTCTAGATTTCGAGGTAGTTGAGGCCAGTCAGCAGCCATTGCTCTCAGGGTCCAGCTGTGACCCTTGAGCTCATGCAGTTTACCATTCCAGCAGACCTTAATGCTTTGGACAATGTTCAAGCCAGGCCCCTGACTAAGAATGCTGCTTAGCAAATACCAAGATGTTTTCACTACCCCAGTCGACTCCATGCCAGGTGAGGTGCGTTTTGAGTTAGATGCAGCGATTTGGCCAGTCCAGAGTGCACCTCACAATGTTCTTGTTGCTATGCAGAAAGCAGTGAAGGAACAGCTCGATCAATACGAAGCGGAGGGCTATATTACTCCAGTTACAGAGCCAACAGACTGGATTAGCAATATGGTGATTGTTAAGTGACCTGACAAGCTGCGGATATGCATTGATCCAAAGCACCTCAACCAAGCACTGAGACGATCACATTACATCCTGCCCACACTAGAGTAGAGGATGTACTCTACAAGCTCCTGAAGGTAAGGGTTTTCACTCTCATGGACGCCAGGGATGCCTTGCTTCAATGCAAGCTTGATGAGCCCAGCAACTACCCGACCACTTTTTGGACACCCTGGGGTCAAAAACGCTGGTTGAAGCTTCCCTTTGATGTGTCTGTGGCCCCAGAAGTATACTAATGGAAACAGCATGAACTGCTGATTGGCCTTAATGGGGTAGAGCCCATAGCCGACAACATTCTCATCATGGGCTGTGGTGAAACAGATAAGGAGGCAGACCGAGACCATGACACCAAGCTGCTGGCCCTAATGGACCGATGCAGGCAGGTCAAGCTGTGACTTAGCTTAAAAAAGCTCCATTTCAAGGTGTCAGAGGTCCACTTCCATTGGCACATCCTGTCTTCCATGGGTTTGAAGGCAGATCCAGAGAAGGTGAAAGCATTGTGGAAATGCCCCCCCCCCCCATCAGATGTGAAGGCTGTGCAGCAATTTGTTGGATTCGTCACCTACCTGGCCAAATTCCTGCCATGGCTTTCAGAGGTGTGCGAGTCGTTGAGAAGACTCATGGACAAGGATGCCGTCTGGCACTGGCTCCCAAAGCATGATGCAACGGTGAAAGTGATAAAACAGCTGGGGACAACAACACCTGTGTTGTCCTACTACAACGTGGCAAAGGACATCACTATTTAGAGTGATTCAAGCCAGCATGGCCTGGGCTTCTGTCTGATGCAGAGGGGTTGCCCTGTCGCATTCGCTTCGAGGGCCCTCACACCAACAGAGCAGAATTATGCTCAAATCGAAAAGGAGTGTCTCAGCATTGTGTTTGTGTGCCAGCATTTTCATCATTATCTGTATGGACACGACAGCATTACAGCAGAGACCAATCACAAGCACCTCATCACCATATTCAGCAAGCCCCTTCTGAGTGCCCCGAAGCGTCTGCAGAGCATGCTGCTGGCTCTGCAGAGCTACAACCTCAGGGTGGTGTGTAAGCCAGGGCCAGAAATGCATGTGAGCAATACCCTCAGCAAGGCCACTGTGTCAAACACACATGCAGGGTCCACGCACAACGAGCACACTGTCTGTAGTTTAGAGACAGAGCAGCTGGATGTGGTGCTCATCAACCAGGCTGACTACCTCAATGTCACAGACCGGCGACTCATACAGATCCGGCAGCACACTGACAATGATGAGCAACTCCAGACTGTGAAATCTGTGACTCTGCGCGGCTGGCCTGAACAGAGATTAAACTCCACTGGCAGCAAGGGAATATTGGACATTTAAGGAGGAGCTCAGTATTCAAAATGGAGTACTATTCAAAGGTGAAAGAGTTATCATTCCCAGTTCACTCCACTGCGAAATGTTGGCACGAGTGCACTCCTGTCACATAGGGGCAAAGGCCTGTTACAGGCAAGCATGTGGCACCTGTACTGGCCGGAGATGCGGAGCAAAATCGAGGACTTTGTAGGCAAATGCACTGTCTGCAACGAATACACCATTGGCAAGCAGAGGAAGACAATGATGTGGAACGAGCTGCCAACATGCCCCTGGCAGATTGTAAGCCTAGACCTCTTCCAGCATCGTGGCAAAGATTTCCTCCTGCTAGTCAACCATTCTGATTTCTGAGAAATTGACCTTCTTCTAGACCTCTCAGCTGAGATGACAATAAAACACTGCAGGGCTCAGTTTGCTCACTACAGTCAACCTGACCAGGTCATCTCTGATAATGGGCCCCAGTTCTCGTGCCACCAATTCCAGCGGTTTGCTGCAGACTGGGAGTTTGAGCACATCACCTCCTCGCCATGCCATCCCAAAGCTAATGGTAAGACTGAGGCTGCCGTGAAGATAGCCAAGAACTTATGCAAGAAAGCTCTCCGTGAGGGTAATGATGCCTGGAAGGCAATCCTGCAGTGGCGTAACACACCAACAGAGGGTATGGACAGTATTCCAGCCCAGCGCCTGATGTCGAGGCGTTTGAAGACCGTGCTGCCTGTGGCCTACAGGCTACTGGAGCCATGTGTGGTGACCGGGGTACTGGACCAGCTGCATCACAGAAGACAGATCTCCAAAGTGATCTATGACAAATCAGCAAGGGAACTCACAGTGGGCGAAGCAGATGAAGCCACTACTAGGAAACTGAACAGGCATTTGGAGATGTGGATTCTGTGTACAGAAGGTCACTCCACGGTCCCACCTGGTAGAAGTGGAGGGACCATTGTACCGCCGAAACAGAGTTGACCTGCGGGTGTCAGAGCCAGCACTGCCGCAGAACCCAGGAACTCATCTGGAAAGCATGCCACTGGCTCATGCCCCCGAAGAGACTGGAGAAAAAAAAAGAAGAAATGAAGAGACTGGCCCAACCCCCCCATTCCCACGTGCCATGCCAGCCCAGACCAGAGGCGCTGGGCGAAGAGCCGAGTGGTCACAGAATATGCGCTGCTCTGCCCCCTGGTACCCCACTCGGGCATTCTGACGTTCTGCCTCCCCATTGTCCTGCAAATACCCCGGCAAGGCCCTTTACACAATTGTGCTCTGGATGGCTGTCCCGGGCACCTGTAGGCTTAATTTGTAGTTTGGTCGGACTGTTATACCAATATTGTTGTTGTTATAATAAAAAGGTTGCAAGTTTGTTGAATACTGGCAACAGTATAATAAAACATTTTGAAATAATTTTGCCAGTATAATAATTTCTGAGATTGATTTGTAATATTTATGTCATGTTCAGTAATGGAGGGCTAAGTACGAAGTACACAAATACATAAGTACAGTTTAGTTCTGGAACTTAATGAGATGTTTCTTATTTCAGAAAAGGAAGACATTACGGGTGTTAAATGGCGCGTTAAAAAAAGGCGCAAGTTTGTGTGTTACTGCCATCTGTTGGAATTTGGGTGGTGCTGCTTTGCCAGCTGTGTATCGTTGTAGGGGCGTTGTGCCCAGATGATGTTGTGCTCTGAGCCAGATAAAGAGTATGTCAGCACTTATCACCCATCTCGTCATTTAACACCGAAACACCTACAGACACAACTGGCCGTGTCTGCGGGTGGGAAGCCGGATGTGGGTATGTGTCCTGGTCACTGCATTAGCGCCTCCGTTATTCCCCCCAGTTCCCCCTCCCTGTCCACTACGTGCTATGTCTCCCTGGCGAAACTCCTCACTGTGAAGTGAAAAGCAGCGGCTGGTGACTCCACATTTATCGGAGGAAACGTGGTAGTCTACAGCCCAGAAAAAGTAGGGAAAATCCAAAAATGTTTAAAAAAAAAAAACATATATATATATATATATATATATATGTGTGTGTGTGTGTGTGTGTGAGAGAGAGAGAGTATATATATATATATATATATATATATATATATATATATATGTGTGTGTGTGTGTGTGTGTGTGTGTGTATATATACACTCACCGGCCACTTTTTTAGGCACACCTGTCCAATTGCTCGTTAACGCAAATTTCTAATCAGCCAATCACATGGCAGCAACTCAATGCATTTAGGCATGTAGACATGGTCAAGACGATCTGCTGCAGTTCAAACCGAGCATCAGAATGGGGAAGAAAGGTGATTTAAGTGACTTTGAACGTGGCATGGTTGTTGGTGCCAGACGGGCTGGTCTGAGTATTTCAGAAACTGCTGATCTACTGGGATTTTCACGCACAACCATCTCTAGGGTTTACAGAGAATGGTCCGAAAAAGAGGAAATATCCAGTGAGCGGCAGTTCTGTGGGCGAAATGCCTTGTTGATGCCAGAGGTCAGAGGAGAATGGCCAGACTGGTTCGAGCTGATAGAAAGGCAACAGTAACTCAAATAACCACTCATTACAACCGAGGTATGCAGAAGAGCATCTCTGAACACACAACATGTCGAACCTTGAGGCAGATGGGCTACAGCAGCAGAAGACCACACCGGGTGCCACTCCTGTCAGCTAAGAACAGGAAACTGAGGCTACAATTCGCACAGGCTCACCAAAATTGGACAATAGAAGATTGGAAAAACGTTGCCTGGTCTGATGAGTCTCGATTTCTGCTGCGACATTCGGATGGTAGGGTCAGAATTTGGCGTCAACAACATGGAAGCATGAATCCATCCTGCCTTGTATCAACGGTTCAGGCTGGTGGTGGTGGTGTAATGGTGTGGGGGATATTTACTTGGCACACTTTGGGCCCCTTAGTACCAATTGAGCATCGTGTCAATGCCACAGCCTACCTGAGTATTGTTGCTGACCATGTCCATCCCTTTATGACCACAGTGTTCCCATCTTCTGATGGCTACTTCCAGCAGGATAACGCGCCATGTCATAAAGCTCGAATCATCTCAGACTGGTTTCTTGAACATGACAATGAGTCCACTGTACTCAAATGGCCTCCACAGTCACCAGATCTCAATCCAATAGAGCACCTTTGGGATGTGGTGGACCGGGAGATTCGCGTCATGGATGTGCAGCTGACAAATCTGCAGCAACTGCGTGATGCTATCATGTCAATATGGACCAAACTCTCTGAGGAATGTTTCCAGTACCTTGTTGAATCTATGCCACGAAGGATTAAGGCAGTTCTGAAGGCAAAAGGGGGTCCAACCCGGTACTAGCAAGATGTACCTAATAAAGTGGCCAGTGAGTGTATATATGTATGTATGTATGTATGTATATATATGTATGTAGGTATGTGTATATATATATTCTGCAATGACAGTGAGCACACAGTACTATTCTTTATTTAATCAAGGAAAAAGGCAAAAGATACAATGAATACCTTGCCGGAGTTAATTATCCGGGACACAAATCCGAGCTGACATGGAAGATCAAGAAGACTACATCACTAAACACATCAAGAGATGCACACAATACAGAACCACATCCAAAAAAAAACAAAAAAATAATCTGTTGGTGAACTTTCCCTCCTGTATAACCATTATCAAGCTCTATTCTTGACAAAGTGAAGAGACATATGACACAAGATTCACAGCATATGGTGTCAGCATTATGGATTATATCAGAACAAAGTTTAAAACGCAACAATGAAAAAAATGCCTGAGCTTAAACATGGTCATTGTTCACAAATAAAAAAAGGGCACTAGGATAACGGTATGTTAAATCACAGGGCCGTATTTAAGGTATGAAGAAAAGAGACTGACTGGAAGGTCTTAATAAGATTAGTAAATTCCCTGCTGATAAAGGACTGGTTTAGCACTGTGATGAACATTACAAAGAGGCAAACAGGTCTTTTTGAGGCACCTGTCCCAACTCAAACCTGTGGTTATAAGCTTCAGAGAAACATTTCTTTGTGATTCTGCACATGCTATCTACACACAATCCAAATATATGGAGATTATTCATCTGAGTCCATGGTCGTAAGTAAAACAAAGTCCATAAGAGAATGTGCAAGTCCTTCTATTATGTTTAAAAGGTTGTTTATTTTTCAGTAATTAAAAGAACCAGTTTCACCAAACGAGATTGGGGTCTTAAATACGTAGGTCAGGAACGCACACTGACTTCACACTTTTCTAATGGAATTTGTACCACACACTCAGGTGAGGTGAGATTTGGGACGAGGCCTCCGGGACAGCAGACGGAGAGGTTCAGGTGCATTTGCTCATGCAGAGCAGCAGCTCCAGGCGGAGAGCGATGCGTGTATGCCATCCAAGCGGCAGGATGCGGATGTACTGCGCCATGATAGGCGGGCGCAAGAGGTTCTGCACGGACGAGGAGCGGTCCGAGTTGCCGTAAAATACCTGGGGAGAGGGAAGCGAGGAGTCAGAAACACCATTTAAAAAGATAGGATCGGCAACAACAATAACCACGTAGGGAGGTAAGCACAGGGACGGCTACAGAACAGTTCCAAAGAGCTGTTAAGGACTTAGTGTTTTGTTTTTTAGCTGCTGCGAGGAGTTTTTTTCATTGGTTATTTACCCGTCTTCATCTAAATTTGATGGGTCTGTATCAGCAGTTCTCAACAAGGGGCCCGGGGCCCAATGGGGGGGCCCGCTACCTAAAGGTAGCCTTGAGATGATGGGAAACTAGTGAAAGCTTCAATCACAAAAGAGTAAGACATAAGTAAAGGTTCAGCTTGATAAATAACACAGAGCAAGCAATTAGTATCATATAAAATATAATAGCTTTTTTACTTTCTGGAGATGTCACACAAATATGTTTGCAATAAATGGAAGAAATAAAAATGATTTTTGCTTTGTAAAATTTGGAAAATATTTTTAAATCACTTTTTCTGCTTTTTATGGGGTTAAATGGAATAAGCTCGACTAACTACATTACACCTTGCCCTGACTGCAAGCGTGTTTCAAAATGCTAAGTCGCGGTACAACTATGTAGGCTGTCTGCACTGGAGCCACAGAGGCATTGTGTGAAGTCAAAATGGAGACAAACCAAGGACCAATCTATCTGATCCACGTGAGATCACTACCTTTTTTCCACTGCTATATGGCAAGGCCGGTGTTAAAAAAAATAGAGACGGCATCAGCCTGGGAAAAGAGGCATTCGTTTCGCATTTTGACACTTGCAGCTGGTTAGAACAGTCTCATTGACTATAATGGGAGCGACATGTTTTTTTTTTTGCATTTGACAGTTACTATCTATGTATGCAGTTAGGACAAGGTGTATGACTTTACAGATGGAATGGGGATGATGAGAAGTTATCATTTCAACTGTGGGAGGCCTTGGACATGGGAGGCCTTGAGGGCAAAAAGGTTGAGAATCACTGCTATATGACCAATATGAGCAAATTAGACCATCAGCCAGAAGATTATATAATGCCATATAATAATTTCAAATCGAACGTCAATATTGAAAATCAATTTCGGATTCCTGTGAAATTTGACAAAAATTATTTATGGCACACAGGTAGGATACATAGCCACAGTTAGAGATAAATGACCTCATCCCTGTATATCTTGCAAACACCAGTTTTTCCACCAGCTTTTCTTTTCAAAACAAATACACGAGCTAGCAGAGGGTAAATGTAGATTTTTGCGAAATTACATTTTTCTTACACAAGTCAGTAAAAACCCAAAACTTGATGCAGCTTCAAAGATGCTTAAGCAGGTTGGATGCTTGGCGACATTGCAGTTTGAACCCTGGTTCTGTTGATGAAGGACTGTGTTTTAGGCTACTAAAGCAACCTGCCACCCCGTCTTGGCAGAGGCGGGTGTGATAGGTTGGTTGCTAGCATGCATGTGTGCACAAATATGAGGTTGCACATAAATGTGAGTTTCTGTCTACAATCAATGTTGCAATCTATTCTTAAACATGACCCACTGACCCTGTTGTTTCCAGTCTGGTCTTTGTAGTAGATCCAGTTGAGCTTTTCATCTGTGCGGTACTGGACACTGTATTTAGTGATCCACTCATCAGCATCACAGCGGCCTTGGGTCAGAATCCCAGACACCACCATCACATCCTTCAGGTCAATCTGCAGCCACTGGCTGTTGTCCTGGAACTTAGATAGCCATGAACATCTGAGGAGAAACACAACTGTTCATGATGTGAACCTGCTTACCACACATACACATCAGGACAAAAGGTTTGATTTTATTCAGTGAACTTTATTCATCCCACAGTGGGGATTAGGAAAATGGGCATACAGCATATGGTGGTTGGGAAAACAGACAAAATGGTTAAACCCAAAAACCATGCATCACGGGTACACAGACAAGGAATTTATGACATCGATAAATGAAAAGGCTAGCCAAGCCCCTACAAAATAAATGAAGGATCAGTGTAGAATATGCATGATTAAAGAATTAGTGAAACAGTGATCTACTATGGAGGAGCAAAAGGAAAGTGGATTTCATACTAACTAAGCTGCCCATTTTGCACATCTATGCTATGTTGCCTTGTTTAAATGTTACTATATTTTAATATAAGAAAAGACATGTTGTTACGTCTCATTTTACCATGTTGTGCCCCCCATCCCTTTCTATATATGTTGTTCTTTATGCACATTTTTCACAGAGATGAGTGCCTGGGTTTTTGGTTATGAGTCGCTCTTTCCTGGGGAGAGCCTTTAATTTTTCCTTAGATCAGATTATGATTTCAGATTGAAAAGAACTGAAGCCATATTTACGCAGACACAGACAAATCACACAGCACAATTTTTTCTGCATACCTACCCAAAGCCCTGGCTATTAAGTCTGGCCTTGCTTGGGAGCCAGGAAGAGAACCAGCCGGTATACTGGTCCTGGTTGGAGCAGGTGATTTGGTCTGGACTTACAGACCCAGCCTCGAAGCCCATTGGCTTGTGGTATGGGCACTCTGGAAAGGATCAGAGACATAACTGATGTTAAGAGGAGATCACGAGCCAGAATTTTCTGTGAAAAGAGGTTTAAATATAAATCTCTTTTATAATGTCATTTATCGTCGCTTTTCCAGTCTGGGACTTCCTGGATTAATCATGTTACATGAATCATGTTATATGAAAGAAAAACATAACTGGATGTCAAGGCCACCACTGTATCAGACAGGAACACAAACAGATCGCTGCTAAGTCCTATGGCTTAGTAGCAATACGACTCAGGGAAATGTCACAGCCTTATTAACAACATTAGGCCTTTCTACATTTTATTATTCTCTATACCTCAATCCATTTTCCCTTGAAGCTACACTGATGACCCAAAACATTATGACCACCTGCCTAATATGCTGTTGGTCCTCCGTGTGCTGTCAAAACAGCGCCGACCCACCGAGGAATGGACTCTACAAGCCCCCTGGAGGTATCCTCTGGTATCTGGCACCAAAACATTAGCAGCAAGTCCTTCAAGTCCTGTAAGTTGTGAGGTGGAGCCGCTGTGGATCGGACTTGTGGGTCCAGCACATCTCACAGACGCTCAAACAGATTGAGATCTGGAGAATTTGGAGGCCAAGGCAACACCTTGAACACTTTATCATGTTCCACAAACTATTCCCAAACAGTGTGTACAGTGTGGCAGGGCACATTATCCTGCTGAAGAGACCACTTCCATCAGTGAATACTATTGCCATGAAGGGGTGTACCTGGTCTGCAACGATGTTTAGGTAGGTGGCATTTGTCAAATTGACGTCCACATGAATGGCCGGACCCAGGGTTTCCCAGAAGAACATTGCTCAGAGCAATACACTCCCTCCACACCGGCTTGTCATCTTCCCACAGTGCATCCTGGTGCCATCTCTTCCCCAGGTAAACGGTGCGCACGTACATGGCAATCCACATGATCTAAAAGAAAACAGGGCTCATTGGACCAGGTGAACTTCTTCCACTGCTACAAGGTGCAGTTCCGATGCTCGAGTGCCCATTGTAAGCACTGTCAATGGTGGATAGGGGTCATCATGGGCACTCTGACCAGTCTGCAGCTATGCAGCAGAGTGCGATGGACAGTATTGTTTGTTGCAACATATTCCTCCAGTAACCATCATCGAAGTTTTCTGTGACTTGTGCCACAGCAGACCTTCTATCAGTTTGGACCAGATGGAAAAGCCTTCGTTGCGCTCATGTGTTGATGATCCTTGGGCTCCCAACACCCTGTTACTGGTTAGTGGTTTGTCCCTCCTTGGACAACTGTTGGTACGTACTCACCACTGCTGACCGAGAGCACCCCACAAGCCTTGCTGTTTCAGAGATGCTCTGGCCCAGTCTGGCCATAACAATTTGGCCCTTGTAAAAGTCGCTCAGGTCTTTACTACTGTCCATTCCCCCTGCATCCAACACGTTGACTACAAGATCTAAATGTTAGCTTACCATCTAATCTACCGTGACATGTGCCTTTGTTTGGAGATAATCAAAGGTTGATTGAGTGGTCATAATGTTTTGGTTCATTAGTGTATCCCTCAATTTGTCCATCACCCTGTCCCGTGTGCTTCCAACCCCTTTTCCATGATTCAAAAACCCCCACCATCACCAGGCCCAGTGTGACCCATATCCCATCCTAAAAGCTTCCAGTTTAATTCTCCACAGTGAGAGATCAGTGATGTCCATTAGGGCAGCAGGCAAACAGATGGCCATGTTCTGCTCACCACAGCTTTAGGTCTGTGTTGTTGCCATCTTTTGATCTGTCAGCCTCCACTCTCCTTTCCATTGTGAGCCATTTGACCTAACCCCACAAATGAATACACACTCTGGCTATACAAATCTGTTCCTTCTATCCCTTACCAAGCCAATATATGACAGTTAGAAATGGGCTTGTCCTGACTTAATTAAATTAAAAATATATATATAAAACAGAAAATCCAACACATGGGTGCTGGATCTGTCAAGAGGCACGACGTTACAAAACAAAAGCTATGCATGACCAGCTGGAGCGGAGCTATCCCGCTGCTCTTTTGTTTACTACTACCCTTAAGCTTATCTGACACAGGGTCATATCCCGCCTAATCCTGGTATTACACTGCACTGAGTGGCAGGGCCTATGTGTGAGTCAGAAGCCCAAGTGTTTTACATAACAGTAATGTGAAAGGCTACGTTAACGTTTCTCGTGCGTTGTTTTTGCTGATTTACCAGGCTGGAAAAAAATTGTACTTGTATTTTGGGAAACTAAGTGGTAATCTGCAGTGGACAGGTACCCCAGAGGGTGTGCATGAGGTGGTTCTCCTCAATCACTAGGAGTTATCAGACCCATGTCATCCCATTTACTGGTTTTTGTCACTGTACGTCGCACACATCTATTCCAAGCGCTGTAATCTAAGCATCAAGTTCCAAGAATACGATAATCTGCTGTACTACTTTCTCCTTTCCATCACTTGTTAGCATTCTTGACCCAAGGCAACACATGCATTGACTAGCTGAGAAAAAACCTCCACTTTGCCATGTGCCCTAGAATAGGCGGGAAGACTATCTGTGAATTCCCTCGCACTGATACCTCTGCTTGTCACAGCTACCTTTTATTTATTGTTTTCTTCAAATACCAAGCTGTTCTTCGCAATTACCACCCCACATTCTGCTCTCTCTTACACTCTTCTTTTCTCTCCAATAAGTCTATTTATCATCTTTCTCAAGCATAACCCTCTTCCTAAACTTGTTCATGTTTTTATCGTCAATCTTTGGCAATGTAATGCCACTTCATAACTTTATCTCATTGTGCCATCTGAGAATGAGGTTGGCGGTGGTCAGTGGAGCGACACTTCATTGAGCCAAACAGCATCACCTTCTGAGGACGTTCAGTGAAGCGTGCTTGTCCTGTGGTGTGAGATCTGTAGCCTAGTCACACATGTATGTGTGTATGTGTGTGTGTGTGTGTGTGTGTGTGTGTGTGTGTGTGTGTGTGTGTGTGTGTGTGTGTGTGTGTGTGTGTGTGTGTGTGTGTTCGCTCACTCACTCACACATGCATGTGCGTGCAAACATGCGCACGCACACACACACAAATGTATACATGCAAACCAACTGTCTCTCTCCCCCTCCTTTTGCCTGTCTATCACACACAAAAACAGACTTTCCCTCCATCTGTGGTTTATTATGAGTTTCAAGCATTTTGACAGACATGTTTCCTTCTCATTGTTTCTCTGTCAGTTTACAGCTTTGCACAGTCACTAAAATAAAACACATAAAAACCCCATTCACCCATCATCACCCATCAACTGTCTTTATGTTATTGAAATAATGATTCAATAGAAAAAAATCTATTCTTTAGTAGGTCACCCTGTTCTCTATTCGGCAAAATAAAATCTGTGCCATTTATTGTAATGTGTACAACTCATTTGAATCATAATTTAATCAAATCAAGTAAGTATGTGAACAAACCACAAAGCATTGCTGAACGAGTGAAATGAAATAGCCATTTTGACATCTTTTCAACAGTAACTGAACAAGCAGTCTTTCTTTAATAATATGGATTTTCACAATTACAAAACTACTTAACAATTTTTGCACAACCATTTGTCATCTCTGATCTCTGCATAATGGCACTTACGATTATGGACATGTTTGTGTTTTCTGCTGTAACTGAATACTTATTTAAGCTCTTCTATTCAGTATACCTACCTTACAATTATCATTATAATTCATTAGATGTCTCTCACCAAATGCAACCACACTGTATACAGCATAGAATTTAGATAGGTATAGCATGTATATATAGATAGAGCAATGGCTGCAGTCTACTGTCTCCTTAATGTCTTGCACAGCCCTGCTGCATTGCGTTACAGGTCCTGTCTTTATTGCACAGTGTGCCGAATAATTATTGCATGCGCTGTTACTGAAATTGACTTTAGTTTTGTCAATTGCTTCTGCAACAATCTCTCCAAGACCAAATCCAGGATACACAATTGAATTGCTTATATTTTGACTGGCTTCAGAGCAGACACTATTCATAAGAAATCAGAGGGAATAAAGATCCCATCCTTGGGCTTCACAAATGAGTGAGTGCATTTTGATACAGTACAAATCCTTCAGTGGAACGTGAGGAGGAAACAATGGAGAGCATATAAAATATATATCTATAGCAAAAGTTTAGAGGGGTAGAAGAGGAGTATGGGACTAACCTGGCATGCAGTCAACACCTCGCACCACGAGAGAGCCAGCCGGAGACATCATGGAGGGATACTCTGTGGGAGATTCACCTCCATCGCAGTCACATTTACAGGCCTTGCTTGTCCATGCCTCAGACACACCTGCCTGATATGCACACACACGCACATGCACACGCACGCACACATGCACACACACACACACACACACACACACACACACACACACACACACACACACACACACACATACAAAAAGCCCAAAGTAACAATTAGCAGAAAGACAGCTATTTTAAATAGCTGATTTGCCATTAATAAAAAGAGTAACTTAGAACAGGTTTGATGACGGCTTTGGCTTTGTGTAAGGAGAAAAGGCAGAGAGTTGGTGCAGAGACACCAGAATGTGAGGTTTCTACCTACCTCTTGAGCATGGATGCTGATGAATACTGTTTGGACAGATGGAAAGGCAGGATGAAAAGACAGATAGCCAGGGCAGCATAGAGGAAAAAAAGAACACAAAATGAGGACTCAGCAGTATCTGGTCAAAACGAACAGAATTAACCTATCACAAATAAAATGAAATTTAGCAAAGTCCCAGACAAAAGAGCATGAGTTTTGGGTTTTTTTGTCACAAAATTCAGTTCACCATCAAGAGGATAACTGAGGAAAAGCTATTTCAAATGTGATACAAGTTGGACTGCTGCAAATATAGAAGTGTTCTGTTCTTCTTCAATCTGGGGAGCCCTGTGCAGCATGCCATTTGAAAGCCAATGCAGCTTGACTACTCCATACAATTCTAATTGTGCCCTTACAAACCAAAGGATGAGAAACTAATAACAAGGGACTATGCGCTCAGCCAGTTCAAGATCAACCAAAGACCAAAGTGTAATTAATAAAATCATCCTACCGTTAGCTACCAGCACAAGAGCCAATAGGAAACGCTGCATGCTGAGAGCCATCCTACAACCTGCGTCAATCCAACTGGACTTAACAGTAAACAAAACAGCCAACCCGGCCGTATAGAGAGGCTGGATTATTGTAATCCACAGAACACTAATGGCCTAACCTAATGCCATCCTTATCTCATAAAGCCCCTCCCACATGTTGACCCACCACTGCCATGCATTCTGCCAATAGTTTGCAGAAATCACCTTATAATAGCCACAAAGGCCAAAAATTAAAATGGCAATGCAAGATGGTTGCTTATGTGTGGCCCAGTGGGGTGTGCATGAGTTGGAAGGTGGAGCTGTGCAAGTGTGTGTGTGTGTGTGTGTGTGTGTGTGTGTGTGTGTGTGTGTGTGTGTGTGTGTGTGTGTGTGTGTGTGTGTGTGTGTGTGTGTGTGTGTGTGTGTGTGTGTGTGTGCGTGTGTGTGTGTGTGTGTACAAAAAGTGTATATGTGGAGAGTTCACTGGTCCTTTTATCCATATTATACAACAGAGGCTGTTTTTCCCCATTTATATAGTTGCAGCCTTTTCATTGCCAAGGTCAGCATTATACATTCATGTCCCTTTTCAGTATGTAGCCCCCCCCCCAACCGCCTTGTTCAATTAACATAAAAGGAAATAATACCGAAAAGCATGGGAGGCGCTATAGTGGGATGTACCAATATTATGCTCGTTATCTAGGCTCTCACCAGGGTCACTAAGAGGCCTGAGGTAGCCACAGGGACACCAAATTGTAGCTATACTGCATAAGAAACAACCTCCCATGCAACAAAACATTTGCTCTTGAGCCCCCACTCTGAATACTTACTCAGAGAAATATCCACAAAACTAATTACATTAATAACACACAGACCACATATACGTATTTACTTGAATATATTGTGTATTTATTAGACCCAAAACACACACACACACCTCTCATTGCTTCTTTTTTGTAGCTGATGAATTCAGTTTTCCTAGCGTTGATGTGGAGGCCTACTTGTTTCGTTGCATTTTCAAGACTGTGCAACAGCGAGGTAGGATGCTCAATGTTGTCAGCGAGGAGGGCAAGATCATCTGCGTAGTTGACATCCGCTAAGGTTTGAGCAGGATGTCGACTGCTTCTGCTGGGCTTCACTGTAAGGCCAAGCTCCTTGATTGTGTCGATGGAGGTTCTTAGAACATAATCGAGACACAGAATAAAAAGAATGGTGTTGGCGTGTCACCTTGTAATACGCCAACAGCAATATCACTCTATGTCTCAATCCGGAGAGCAAAGTTAAACATAGTGTGTATTTATTAGACCCAAAACACACACACACACACACACACACACACGCACGCACACACGCACGCACGCACACACACACACACACCTACCTCTATGGATTAGTAAGAAACAGTTCAACAAAAAAAGAGAAACACCTGTGGTTTCAGTTCATAAAGTCTATGGTACCATCATTGGCACGCTCATATGAATCCACAAAGAAAATGTTCGTTACTTACAGTCTCCTTCCTTACTGATGCAAAGAATACTTAAGTCAAACCGTTCCCCAAAAAATCAAAAAAAACTAGCCAGGCCCAAAGTTGTCCTCTCCACACCGTGGGTCCAGTTTTTTTTTTTCACTTGCAGCAAGCAGGAGCAACCCAGCTTCCACTCCAAGGGGATGATATGTATCGTCAGGTCAGCAGGGTCATCAGGAGCTTCGAGCAGCTTTTGGTAGGCACCTTTCATCACTGGATGAATTGTCATTGTGTTCAGAACGTTGAGCAAGTAGTGATGGGAGCCTTGTCGAACAACCTGGTGAGACCTAAAGCCGAGTTTCATTCACTATTACAGCATGCGAGAGCCACTAAGGATGTTTTTACACTGAAGGAGGGGATTTTCTATCTGGGTCAGTACATCATGCAGAAGCAGCTCGATGACCAAAGAGAGCAACACATAATCCACTGTTCTCATGATGCACTGGGGCCAGTTCTGGGCATTGACAGCTTCTCTGTTAAGGACACCTGAGCTCTGTCTGCCATGATCAGCAAGAACCTTGTGGCGGTTATAACCTAAGGTCCTTCTCACTGTGCAGAGGATGAAGATAAGGAAAGACAAAGAGGTGGGGGGTATGAGGAAGAGGAAAGAATCAAAAAGCACCAAATCAATACTTAGGTCAGCAATAAAGTGTCACTGTACTGCAGGTTGCCATAAAGATGGAACCCACTTTGCAGGGAGCTGGAGTATGACTACTGCTCCTTGCCATCGACTTCTGTGATCATTGCCTTCTACAACGAGTACGAGGCCTGAGCCAACCTGCTGAGGATGGTCCACAGTGAACTGGAGACCTCCCAGGCTATTCTGTTGAAGGAGATCGTGCTGGTAGACGACTACAGTGAATGAGCTCATATGAAGGAGCCTTTGGAGATCTACATATTGAACCTGAAGAAGGTCCATCTTATCCGGGCCACCAAGAGAGAGGGTCTGGTGTGGGCCTGGTTGCTTGGAGCATCCATAGCTGGAGGCAATGTGCTGTTCTTATTTTTCACACGATCAGTGTAACTTTCCGTGTTTTGGGGGCAGAAAGAAATTTTGGGGTACCACTTCCTATTGCAGGTCAGTAATAACAGGGTAATACCATAGTAATAGCGACTATTACCAGGAAATTAACAAGCAATTACCCTTAGTTACTGGTAATTACTAGTAGGAGTAGTAATGAAGGTAATTGCTGTGTAATTTCCTAGTAATGTCAATATTACCATGGTATTACCCTGTTATTACCAATCTGTAATAGGAAGTGGTACCGATTTGGTTTAGAGCCACCAAAACCCTAGGGCCAGCCCTGTACTCGCGGACGGACACACATGTCATGCATAGAAGTGTTTACACCGCTTTAAAAACAATTTAAGTTGTTGTTTCAGTGAGTGGACCTTTAAAATAACGCATTTTCAAAACAAAATTAAAGTTATTAAAGGAAATATATAGAAAGTCACCCTGATTTCCCTTATTTCTTTTAACGAAATTCGCGTATTTTACCCCAAATTGTCATGGTAAGTTGAAAACTATTGTGTTTTTAGCTTTAAAGCCTATTTTATTGAATTAATTGACCACAAAAATTTATACTTTGACACCATTTTTGTCATTATAGCTATAGTAGAAGCAAAGATGTGTGGTCTTGTGGTGGACACGTATTGGGGATAGAATTCACCCCAGGAACTAAGGGTTAAGTCAGGGTTGCCCTGGCAGGTTAATGCAGGGTTAAGTTATGGTTGTCCGGCCAGTTTTCTGGTTATTCTTGCCGCCTCCGCTCCGTCGAGCTGTGGTTTTGTTGTCTCTCTGATTTACCGTGGATTAAAGAAAGTTGCCTCCACGGCTAAAGTGTGAACCTACGGTCTTCTCCGTTCCTTCGGCTCTACACTGGTGACCCCGACGTCGGTTTTCGGATAAGTTTTCTGAAACCACACACATTATGGCTACGAACGCCGTTGCAATTAAACTGCCGGAGTTTTGGGAGTCTTCCGCGGCTACATGGTTCGCGCAGGCTGAGGCACAGTTCGCGCTCAGAGACATAAGCGGTTTCATAACCAACCCACCGGCCGATGGTAAATACGCCGCACTTAAAAATCTCCTCCTTGAAACTTTTGAACGGTCAACAACGGAGAGAGCACGTCGCCTCTTCGCAATTCAGGGCTTGGGAGATGGCAAACCATCGGAGCTAATGAGCAGGATGTTAAACCTACTGGGTCAAGAAAAGCCATGTTTCCTGTTTATGGAGCTGTTTCTGCGCAGCATGCCGCCCCACGTCCAGACTGCGCTCGCTAACTCCACCATCACTGATCCCCGTGAGCTGGCAAAGGAGGCTGACCGATTCTTCGTCGCTACACAACGTTCCTCCCATGCCGGGGTGCTGGCTCCTACCTTCACTGGCCCCCCGCCGACATCGCGGGCGTGGCCCGACGGTGGCGCCACAGCATCAGACCGCTACAAGCCCTCTGGACTCTGTATGTACCACGCTCGATTTGGTGCGAAAGCTAAACGGTGCCGTTCCCCCTGCAACTACAGGCCGACGGGAAACGAGAGGACCAACACTCAGTAGCGGCCATGAGTGTTGGCGATACGAGCAGGCTACTCTTCATCCTCGACACCATCTCCGGTCGGCGATTTCTCTGTGACACGGGCGCACAGAGAAGCGTGCTCCCTGCTACTGACGTCGACATCATGGGCGGGGAGCGGGGCCCCCAGTTGGCGACGGCTGACGGCAGCCCTATCCACACCTACGGCGTGCGGTCTGTAGAACTGTGTTTTGGTGGACAACGTTTCACGTGGGAGTTCGTCATGGCCAATGTAACGCTTCCCCTCCTCGGAGCTGATTTTTTGTGCGCTTACGGTTTGCTAGTGGACATTCAGAACAGCCGTCTGGTCGATGCCTTAACCTTCTCCTCCTTCGCATGTACGCGGGGGGAAGCGGCCTATGCAGGTCTAGCCAACTCTCTCTCAGAGGCAGACAAGTTCAACTGCCTCCTCGCTGAGTTCCCTGACCTCACCCAGCCTACCTTCTCTGCACCCACCGCTAAGCATGGGGTGGAGCATCACATTGCTACGAAGGGGCCCCCGGTCTATGCCAGAGCCAGGCGTCTCGACCCCGCCAAACTCGCCATTGCCAAGTCTGAGTTCGAGCACCTGGAATGCATGGGGATCTTCCGCCGCTCTGACAGCCCGTGGGCGTCCCCACTCCACAGCGTCGCTAAGTCTGATGGAGGTTGGCGCCCATGCGGGGACTACCGCCGACTAAATGACGCCACCACGCCCGACCGCTATCCTGTCCCGCATATCCAGGACTTTTCTGCAAACCTGTCTGGCAAACGCGTCTTCTCAAAACTCGACCTGCTCCGTGGTTGTCATCAAGTTCCCGTGCACCCCTCGGACATCCCCAAGACAGCGGTGACTACCCCCATTCGGCCTATTTGAATTCCCACGAATGCCATTTGGACTCAAAAACGCGGCCCAGTCCTTTCAGCGGCTGATGGATTCAGTGCTCCGTGCCCTTCCTTTCATCTTCGTCTATTTGGACGACATACTCATCGCCAGCGCCTCCGAGGAGGAACACCTGTCCCATCTTCACGCCCTCTTCATACGCCTCAGCCAGCATGGGCTGATCGTCAACCCGGCGATACACCGCCACATTAAGGCGCCCCTGGAACGCTTCGCAGTGCCGGAGAGACGATTTGAACATGTCCACGTCGACCTGGTTGGTCCCCTACCCCCCTCCCATGGGTTCACCTACCTCTTCACTGTGGTGGACAGGACTACGCGCTGGCCTGAAGCTGTTCCCCTGGCATCCACGACGTCTGCTGATGTGGCCCGGGCTTTTATTGGGTCGTGGGTCTCACGTTTCGGTACGCCTTCCGACCTTTCATCTGACCGCGGGCCACAGTTTACCTCAGAGCTATGGAATGCTGTGGGTGAGGCTCTGGGCGTCAAGCTTCACCGCACTACCGCCTACCACCCTCAAGCGAACGGCCTATATGAGCGCTTCCACCGGTCCATGAAGGCTGCGCTTCGGGCTACTCTCAAGGACTGCAACTGGGTTGACAAGCTCCCATGGGTCATGCTGGGCCTGCGGACCACCCCGAAGGAAGACCTACAAGCCTCCTCTGCGGAGCTGGTGTACGGCACGCCGCTGCGAGTCCCAGGCGATTTCATGCCCAACGCAACGCGTCCCTGGTCAGCTGTGGACCAACGAGCCTCCTTGCTGGACGGGGTCAGAGCTTTCACACCCGTCCCTACCGCCCAACACGGCGCTCCGGTGTCCCAGGTGCCCCCAGGTCTGCTGTCAGCGGACTACGTGTTCATCCGTCACGACGCACACCGCCCCCCTCTGCAACCCCCTTATGACGGCCCCTTCCACGTCCTGGAATGGGGAACTAAGCACCTGGTGGTGGATTTTGGGGGCACGGCTGAGCATGTTTCAGTGGACCGAGTTAAACCCGCACACCTGGACTTGACGCATCCGTTGGAGTTAGCCCAACCTCCTCGTCGCGGTCGTCCCCCGGCTCCGCCTCCTCCCCCCGTGGAGGCCCGCGCTGCCTCTTCTGCTCCTCAGACCGACCTCCACAGGCCCGCGTCAATGCCTCCCAGTGACACTCCGGCACCTGTTACCCGGAGCCGCCGCGGACGGCCTGTCGTCCCCCGCGCCTGCCTGACTTCGATTACTAGGGCGAATTCTGGGGGGGCTCATGTGGTGGACACGTATTGGGGATAGAATTCACCCCAGGAACTAAGGGTTAAGTCAGGGTTGCCCTGGCAGGTTAACGCAGGGTTAAGTTATGGTTGCTCAGCCAGTTTTCTGGTTATTCTTGCCGCCTCCGCTCAGTCGAGCTGTGGTTTCGTTGTCTCTCTGATTTACCGGGATTAAAGAAAGTTGCCTACACGGCTAAAGTGTGAACCTATGGTCTTCTCCGTTCCTTCGGCTCTACAGTCTGGTGTATTTTCGGCGGCCATTTTGAAAAAACGCCTATATTTCACATACGAAATGAGATCTAACTTGTTTCTTTGGATAAAAACTTTCTATGACCCAGTGGGAGTGCAAGAATGAGGAGTCGAGTCAATTCCGTTTACTCGCCACACAAAACAACACCGATACAGCACAATCTCTCGTGGCAACCAGCTAACCGCTAGGCTGCTGCAAACAGGGCTCTACTTCCTGGACAACTCTCAGCAGTGCCTACGTCAGCACTCTGAACGTCTGCCTTAAAGGAGCAGCAGCCCCTGGTGAATCTGTCGTCATTTGTGTATCACTACAGCCCTAAGGTACTTCCATACCAAAGGGGACCTTTTCATCATAAGTTGAAGTCAAAAGTCACTTAACTCATCCGCTATCCGGAAGTTAGCATACCCTGCAAGGAGTCAGAATGGAAATTCTCTGACGTCATGTGAAAAGGGCCTATAGGCACCGTGTAGCGGACTATATGGGCACAATTCAACATAATTGGTTAACACGGGCCCTTTAAGAAAGGCTTTCCGGGTTGAGAGGGCGGAGCGAGGACTAGATCGGTTGGGCAGCGCCATGTTGCTCGGGATGTTGGTTTTGTATAAAGAAAATGAAAGACACGCGTTCGTGTAGTCAATGAGCGAAATTGTCCGTCTCTACTTTCCTGCAGTTCCTACACTGGGGACCCCGATGTTTGTCTGCTGGACGTGGACCACTCTTCGTGAACATAACGATTAATGCAGTTTCTATCAAGCTGCCAGAGTTCTGGAGTCGTCAGCCTCGGCTTGGTTCGCCCAGACAGAAGCGCAGTTCGCATTGCGGGAAATCATCGCGGACGCCACAAAATACTATTATGTGGTGCGGCAACCAGAGTGGTGAGCCTCCTCAAAAATCCTCCGCAGCAGGATAAATACGAAACACTCAAAGCTCACCTGTTGAAAACTTTTGAACTTTCTGACGCTGAGCGGGCCAGCCGGCTTTTCTCTCTACAAGGCCTCGGTAAGCCATCAGAACTTATGGACGGGATGCTGGATCTCCTGGGAGAGCACAAGCCCGACTTCCTCTTCATCCAACCGTTTCTGCGACAGCTGCCTTCTCAGGTACGAGATGCTTTAGCCAACACCGCCATCACTGACTGTCGTGCTCTGGCCGAGGAGGCTGATAAATCTTTCCTGGCTGGTCAACAGCACTGCACAGCCGCATTTTTTTCCTGCCCAAACATTTTCAAACTGCCTGGAGACACAACAGTCGCCGCCGCAGCAGCAGCTCCTTAACGGCGGCAGGACCACGGCCTGTGTTTTTACCACGCAAAGTTTGGACCCAAGGCCAAGTGCGGAGGGAAACGCCGGGACCGGCGCTCAGTAATGGCCATGTGCGTCGGCCGAACAGGCTGCTTTTAATCAAAGACTCCATTTCTGGACGGCGGTTCCTGTGCGACACGGGCGCGCAGAGGAGCGTCCTGCCCGCATCGAGAGTAGACATCCTGTCCTGCGGATATGCCCCCCCCCTCCATGGAAGCCGCTAACGGCAGCCCCATCCGCACTTATGGCACTAGGTACGAGGAGCTGTGTTTCGGAGGACAGTGGTTCGGTTGGTAATTTGTCAAGGTAAAAGTGACCGTCTCCCTCTTCGGCGCGGATTACCTATGCGCCTATGGGCTGCTAGTGGATGTCAAAATCGCCGCTTGATCAACGCTGTCACTTTCAGTTCGTATGTGTGTACTCTCAACGGACTGGACTCCATCAGACTGTCTAGAGTGCTCTCCGCCACAGACAATTTTCTCCGGCTTCTCGCTGAGTTCCCGGTCCTCACGCAGCCCACCTTCTCGTCTTCCACCACCAAGCACATAGTCCATGGGCCAGACGATATTTCGGTACACTCAAGGTGGCAAAACTTACTTATAATTTTTGAAAGGATCCATGTCTGTAGATGATATTTTGGTATGATAACCATTCCTGAGTGGCAGCTGTATTACAGTTATCAGCTCATGAAGTTAACCACCCGCTAAACTAAATTGCATTTTAGACGCTGGTGCATATCCTGGTTTAGCCTCATGGTCAGGACATTTTTCAATGTTCTATAATATTGTCTTTGGTATCATTTTAAAGGGGACCTTCTTAGCTTTCATTCAAGCCCTGTTGTGGATATTTCTCACAAATGTAGAGGTCACTTGAGCTCTTCAACCCGTCAATAACACACATCTTTCTGCAATTTTCGCCTAAACTATATACTTTCTTTTAGCCCTGTGGCATCTAGGAATATCAGGGACACAAAACACAAAAACTGGAATACTCACAGGACTGTAAAGATTCAGAAAATGTATAATATACCCATACTATTTCATTGTGTGAGGTGATTGTGAGCCTTAAATGAGAACTAGACCAAAGCCAGTTAGGTCACAAACTGGTCTCTATACATTTGTTTAAATACACAATCAAAATACATGATAAAAAGGAATACCATAGTGAGGTAATGAACTATTTTAATATTTTAAACAACATTGACATTTACATATACTTAGTCAATGATACATGTAATCCCATATCATTAGTGGGTATATGTAATGGTAATGGGTAGGGTAATGGGTATATGTGAATATGGTTACATTATTGTTATCAAGCTCTGGGTAACCAAGTCCAGAATCAACATCCTGTGCATCAATAGACTACTACCACAGTAATACCATCAGAATCATCACACTGTCATTCATCAAACTGCTCGTTTCTCTCATCATCTGACTCCCCAAGTTCAAAGTCCAGTTCTGGACCATCCTGCTGTTTTTGGTTACTGCAGGTCTGTAACCTGCACATGTCTGTGCATGGAAGTCCATTTGACAGGCACATGCAGCTTGGCATTTTGCATGAATGCACACACTTGCATGTTAGCATTTCCAAGACCACATCTGGTGCAGGTGGGGAGCGCATCCAGTAAATGGCCAGCTTGCCTTCATCGTCTGTCCATCCATACTCAGTAGGGCTTGGCACCACAGGGTTAGCCTGCAGACAGCACTTCCATATTGCTGCCTGATAGTTGGCTCATTGAACATGCATAAAGAGACAGTCTCTACATGGTGGCAGCTGGCTGGACTCAACCTCTCCCCTTTTGGTGCAGAAGAGCTGGTAACGCAGTTTGTTCACCTCAGCAGTGCTGCTATTAGCAACATACATCCGACAGGTGAACTGCTCAATTTTCTGGAACAGCTCATCACTCACATTCCATGTCTGTCCCAGTTGACTAAAAGTCTCTTGGCAGGAAGTGTGCTTTCTCACTATCTTCAGGGAATTCAGCTTCCCTCGACCAGCGAATGCACTGACAGTGTCGCAGCCTGTGAAGGCATGTAAGCCAATTAGGCTGTCACAGATGCTGTCTCCAAGTGAACTTGCCAGTTTGGTGATGTCGACAAACCGTGTGCGGTTCTGAGTCCCACACTTCTGGTAGATGGGACAGGTGATGTCCTTCTGGAAGCCAAGACAAAGCACCATGACATCAGTGTCCTCAGCTGTGATGATAACTGACTTTGAGCCCGCATTTGCTGCATGCAATGCATGCAGGAGCAGACGGGTGTCAGCTTCTTCATGTGTGGAGTGCAGTTCTGCTGCTTCCTCACACCCATCTTCTGTCAACTTGTAGCAGGTTTCCTCACAGGTCATGTACAACACCTTGCCATGCAGCATAGCTCTGTATCGTGGGAGTTTCCACTCTTCCACCAGAAACTTGATGAGACTGGTCTTGTTGGAGGAACTGCACAGAAATTTTCTCCACTGCTGGACGTGGTGTCCCCCCGCAAGATTCTTGTACTGGAGAGTGATGTCTCCACCCCGGTTCAGTCGTTCAGCATCTTTGATCGAAGTCTGGTGATAGACATCAAAAACAACATCAATCCTCCCACTCTGTGCTCCCTCATGGAGGACCTGGGTCAAGGCTGACTCTGCCACCTGTGCAAAGGTTTTGTTGTTGCCATTCATTTTTTGGACCAGGCTCATCCCATCAATGATGGAAGTAGATGGGATTGGGATGTCTTCTGCAGGAGATACATTCTTTTCAAGCTCTCTGGCAAGTGCAGCCTTGTTTGTTTTTCGTAAGGACCCATCAGCATTTGCCAGTGCCCATAGTAGTGGGCCCAATGGGTAGGCAAGGACATCCTTCAGATTCACCTTCCTGCTTTCAGCCACCAGGATCATGTGACTGAAAAGGTTTCTATCTGCCTTCAGAACCACATCCTGTGCTTTCTTTCCATGAGCTTGTTTTGTGCTGACATTGGAGAATGTTTTCAGACTTTGCTTGGTCATCTTGTCGTGGAATTTCACAGGTGGTGGGTCTGCATCTAACCTTGTTTGCTGGAATGCTTGGTAGGCCTCTTCTCCTTTCTCAAGAGCTCTCAAGAGATCTATGGTCACATCAGGTGGAGCCATGTTGCCAGTGGAGAGGCTAACCAAATCAATCTCATCAGGGGACATAGGATTGAGCCAGTTATTCTCCATAAGGTCCATGAGAGACTGGACATCTGCTTCATCTCTCTTGATCCTTGGACTCTGTAGATCTGGATGAGACCATTTGCACCTGCCTTGACCTGTCAGGTCTCTCAGCTGTCTGAGGTACATGCTTCTATACTCAGCTGTGAGATAATATTTGGTCACAGCTCCTGGCTTCAAGCTGAATCCCTTTGTCCCTCCAGCTGTTTGGGTGTCTTTGTTCACCATTTCTTCTATAGCTTGGTCAACAGGGATTCGGCCAAAGGGATTGGTGGAGCCCAGTTGGACTGAGAAGCCTCCTTCCATGAATTCTGTGTACACATCTGGGTGTGTGATGGGCAGCTCAGACATCTGGGCGTAGTAGTAGGGGAGGTAGCGTGCATAATTCATCCTGTCATAAGCAAAGCACCATGGGATCATTGCTCGAATGCTAGCCAAGTGTAGCATCCAGTCTCCCTCTCTGGATGCTCGGATGAGCCCCAACAAGATTTCAACCATGTCCAAATAGGACATCCAGAAGTTCGAGAGGCTGCCGTTTCCACCTCTAAGGAACTCACGGTAGACTTCAAATAGATCCTTGATGCGTGTACAAGAGCTGTTCTTGAGGACCTCCTTCAAAGCATGTTGTGAGACTTCTTTCCCAAGGCTGTCAATGGTCTTCGGTGTCTCATTCAGGTGAACCATGTCATTCCTGTGAGTTTCTTCCAACCAGGACAGGAAACCATTCAAGGTCAGTCGCATGAGAGCCTCATACAGGAGCTTGTGTAGTCGCACTGCCCTGTTGTACTTGCGGCCATCCATAACACCAGCAATTGAGCCTTCTGCAATCATGCCAGACTCAATGCAGAGGTCTTTGAGTCCAGCATCTTGGAAACGCTTTCCTATTATTGCCAGCAGTGTGCAGATGATGTGGAATACCCCAAGCCTAACGATGATATCATGGAACTTGTCATGGTGTTTCCATGTGATCTCGACAGCCTTCGCATACAGGGCTTGGTCAAAGACACAGACAATCTTCCTCAGGCCTAAGCACTGCATGATGCTCAGTGACTGGTTAAGCACCTCGTTGACAGTAGACATTTGTGTCGCTGGAGCATTGATGGTAGGCAGATAGCCTATATTGTCGGGGATGACCGTCATCTCTCCTCGAGTCAGGATGTTGAAGCCTGTCCAGCTGCTGACTGACTGTTCTTCTTGTTGTGACATGCGTGCTAGGACCCAAAGAAGGTTTTTCTCTCTGGCAAGCTTAGTATTGGCTGCAGTATCGGCATCTGACTTTTTGCTTTGTGGTGGCCCTACCCGTTGTCCAGCATTGTAAGTTGGTAACATTGGTGGGGGTCCATCAATGCTTCTCTTCTTTGTTTTGGGAACAGTGGGCATGGGTTGGACAGGAAGTGGGTTGACTGGCTTTGCTTGCACAGCAATCCCATTGACTCTGTGAGATGTTCCCTCACCACTGACAGTTTCTTCAAGACGGTCGATATTGTCCCAGGCTAAAGTTGTGAATATGCCAGGATGGATGTTAGCTGGAAGGGCAATGCCACTCCCTGATGATGAGAGTTTCTGGAGACACAGGGCAGTGTTGATCTCTTCCATCTGTGAATAGGACACACTGTGACCAAGTCGGTTGAGGATGTTTATCAACTCTACATTTCCTGTCAACGATTTGACACTGAATGGCAGAACAATGTGCTTGGAAGGCTTGGTATTTCCACATGTCACTGCATATACTATGTCATGGCCAAATGACTGCAGAAGGCACTGCACTCTCTGGGATGCATGATCAGGATCATTTGAGCCTGTGAGTAGAGAGTACAGGAAGATAATGAGCGACTCTGGAATGGTAGGACATTCTGCTTCTGGTTTGACTTCAGGCGGCCAGGTTTGAGGAACATCTTGACTTTTAATGTCTGCTCTCAATTTGATGGCTGCTTTGGCTATAACATCTTGTGCACTGACACTTTTCAGGGTCTGCAGCTCCCTTTTGAGAGACTGATTTTCTTTGGCAAGTTCCCTCATGGACAAGTTATCGGGATAGAGGAGGAATTTTCCTTTCTCATCAGGGAATATCTGCAAGGCTCCAGCAAACTCACTCTCCAGGTTTCGCCTTATGTGCTTCTTGGTTGATTCCTTGACTTGGGCAATGCCTTGGGAGTTCATTGAAGCTACCAGTCTAGAAGAGAGATCAGTCATTGTCATCACTTGAGGATTGCCAAAAAGCTCCATCCTGATGAAGAGGAGCAGCTCATTGTATGCCTTATTCACAGCAGCTTCATACTGGACTGCAGCATCATCATCTTCATTGCTGGCAACCTCTCCTTTGGAAACCTCTTCTTTGGTGTAAAGTCTATAGCATGACCTGTGGTAGTGCCCTTCAGCTGCTACAAGGTCTCTACTCACAATGGCAAGGATTCTGCTGTCCCTTTTCTTTGTGGCTGCACTCCTGATCTTTGCATCAGCTCGCAGTTCTCGACACTGCACCAGTACTTCTCTCGTATTCTGTCTCTTGGAATATTTGCTGTTTTTCTGACAAAATATGCACTCTGCATCATAAGTCCTAGATGTACTTGGAGCATGTCGAGCTACTCTCTTAGATTGTTTCTCTTCAGCAGAGACACAACTTTTCTTTTCTTTTGCAAGGAGGCCATCAAGAATTTGCTTCATAGTGAAGATAATGCGACACTTTCTGTGGTAGTAGATTGCTGGAATCTGTCCCTCAGGAATGTCTTTGGCCAGTTTCAAAACTGGTGCATGATTTCGTATCTGAGCTGCCCTGAGCAGAGTTCTCCATGAGTCGACACTTTGTAGTGAAACCAGCTTATCTGTATCATCAGAACAGTGGATAATAAACTCCACCCGTGGGCGCTTTGGTATTGGGTAAAAACTTGCTTGTTCACCAGTGGCCATATTCTGTCAGTTTTCACCTGCCACATACAAACAAATACATATAACTTAGGTGTATGAACACTACTAAAACAAAGTTTACTTTGCTTCACCAGCGTCATATTACCATTATTTATCTTACATAGCCACAAATAGATACATTACCTAGTTGCTATGCAACAGCTGTATTTTGTCCACATGAGGCCGCTAAAATCAACACAAGATGAAAGTTCCTCGTAGCCACTTTAACTAATCATATTAACATATACATTAAAAGAACATGCTAACATTATGGGAAATTAGCTTACAATCTTCTCCAGAGTGAGACAAGAAGATAGATACCAGTTTCCTCTATATGTGTTTAGTAGAAAGCTATCTGGCTGCACGTTAGCCTAGCTTAGCACAATGAATGGAAGTACACAGTACTGGTTATCCTTGGTTGTTGGCCAACTAAGAACTGTCCCAGAGTTTAAGCTAGGCTAATCAGTACCAGGGGTGTTGAAATGCTATATTTGTAAAAATCTGGGCAAATACACAATCGTGAGAGGCACAGAAACAGGTTTCCTGAAAGAAAAATGAAATAGCTGCTCATTTGGAAAGGTTATCATGTATTATTTTACTTCTGTTAGTGTACCAAATAAAATGGCACCAGTGAAGTTGTGTCACCTTGGGTGATATCGATATCTGGTCTGACCCATGGACTAACTGGCTTTGGTCTAGTTAGTTTCTTAGTAATAATGCCCTTCTAATTTAAGGTTCACAATCACCTCACCCAATGAAATAGTATGGGTATATTATACATTTCCTGAATCTTTACAGTCCTGTGAGTATTCCAGTTTTTGTGTTTTGTGTCCCTGATATTCCTAGATGCCATAGGGCTAAAAGAAAGTATATAGTTTAGGCGAACATTGCAGAAAGATGTGTGTTATTGACGGGTTGAAGAGCTCAAGTGACCTCTATATTTGTGAGAAATATCCACAACAGGGCTTGAATGAAAGCTAAGAAGGTCCCCTTTAAAATGATACCAAAGACAATATTATAGAACATTGAAAAATGTCCTGACCATGAGGCTAAACCAGGATATGCACCAGCGTCTAAAATGCAATTTACTTTAGGGGGTGGTTAACTTCATGAGCTGATAACTGTGATACAGCTGCCACTCAGGAATGGTTATCATACCAAAATATCATCTACAGACATGGATCCTTTCAAAAATTATAAGTAAGTTTTGCCACCTTGAGTGTACCGAAATTGGAAATTTTGGGCTCTGGCCCATGGACTAACAGAGTGGAGCACCACATCGCCACCACTGGCCCACCAGTCTATGCTCGGGCTTGATTCCTCAACCCGGCCAAGCTCACTGCCACCAGGGAGGAGTTCAAGAACATGGAGCGTCTTGGCATCATTCACTACTCCAACAGCCCGTGGGCTTCACCCCTCCACATCGTCCCAAAGCCTGGTGGCGGGTGGCGCCCGTGCAGTGATTACCACCGACTCAACAATACATCAACACCGGATGCCACCCAGTCCCACACATCCAGGATTTTTCTGCCCACCAGGCTGGAAAAGTCATCTTTTCCAAAGTGGACCTTGTCCATGGTTACCATCAGGTGCCTGTCCACCCACTGGATGTCCCCAAAATGGCGATGAGCATCCCATTTGGACTGTTCGAGTACCTATGCATGCCGTTTGGCCTCAAGAACGTTGCGCAGACATTTCAGTGCCTCATGGATTTGGTGCTACGGGACCTGCCTTTCATTTTCGTCTATCTAGATGACATCCTCGTCACCAGCACCTTCAAAATGGAACACCTGTCCCACCTTCGGACTCTTTTCGAGCGGCTCAGCCAGCACGGGCTGATTGTCAATCCAGCCGAGTGCCAGTTCAGGCTGACCACCATCACCAAAGATGGGGTGGTACGTGTCCCGTCAAAGGTGGACACCGTCGTGAACTTCCGGCGACCGCTAACAGTCAAGTCCCTACAGAAGTTCCTCGGCATGGTGAACTTTTACCACCACTTTATCCCTTGAGCTGCTCAACTCATGCGACCCCTGTATGAGGCCCTGAAATGGCAGGGCCACCAAACACACTGTGGACTGGTCTGCGGAGAGGGACAAGGCGTTTGTGGACACTAAAGCTGCTCTGGCTGATGCAACAATGATGGTGCACCTGTCACCCAAGGCTCCAATCGCCATTACTGCAGACGCTTCGCACTATGCAGTTGGGATGGTGCACGAGCAGTTGGTGAACGGCGCTTGGCAGCCGCTCACTTTCTCCAGCCAACAGTAACGCCCCAGCGAACAGACGTATAGCACCTTCGATCGGGAGCTCCTCGCTCTCTACCTCGCTGTTCGACACTTCCATTCCCTGCTGGAGGCCGGCCAGTTCACGGTGTTTGTAGATCACAAACCACTGATGTTCGCCATGGCCAAGGTAGCTGAGCTGTGGTCCGCCAACCAGCAACGACAGCTCTCCTTCATCTTGGAGTTCACCACGGACGTACAGCATGTTGCTGGCAAAACCAACCTTGTCGCCAACTGCCTCTCCCGGGCCATTGCGGGGGCCGTCCACTTGAGCCTGACTATGACCGTATGGCAGCTGACCAGGCCGCCGACCCAGATGTGCAGGTTTTCAGGACGGCTGTCACAGGGCTGCAGTTAGAGGACATGGCTTTCGACGACACTGGCACCACACTCCTGTGCGACATCTCCACGGGTCAGCCCCGGCCCGTCATTCCCACCGGCTGGAGGCGGCGTATTTTCGACACCTTCCATGGCCTCTCCCACCCTGGCAAAAAGTCGTCTCAAAGACTAGTGGCAGGCAGCCAAGTTTGTCTGGCATGGGCTCAAAAAAGACGTGAGAGACTGGGCTGACACCTGCGTGTAGTGTCAGTGCTCTAAACTGCCACACCAGAGCCACCCTGGCACAGTTCCTGGTGCCCGAAAGGAGGTTCAACCGAGTAAACGTGGACCTAGTGGGCCCCCTGCCCCCGACCCACGGTTTTACTTACCTCCTCACCATGGTGAACAGGACCACTTGATGGCCAGAAGCCATCCCACTGTCATTGACAACATCCACCGACGTAGCCCAGGCGTTCATCGGGACCTGGGTCGCCCGGTTCAGCAACCCATTTGACCTCTCCTCGGACCGGGGCTCACAGTTTGCATCTGAGATCTGAAACCCAGTCGCAGAGAGCATAGGGGTGAAGGTCCACCATAACACCCGCAGGCCAATGGGTTGTGCGAGTGGTTTCATCGCTCTATGAAGGCCGCCCTTCAGGCCAGCCTCAAGAATTGCAGCTGGGTCGGCATGCTCCAGTGGGTCATGCTGGGCCTCAGGATCGCCCCTAAGGAGGACCGCCAGTCCTCGTCCGCTGAATTGGTTTATGGACAGCTGCTGCGGGTCCCAGGGGATTTCGTCTCCAATACCACAGCTTCCTGGTCTGCAGTCCATCAACGGACCATGCTCTTGGATAACGTCAGAGCTTTCGCACCAGTCCTCACTTCGCAACACGGCCTCCCACAATCTCTCATCCCCGCAAGTCTGCAATGGGCAAAATATGTTTTCATCTGCCATGACGACCACCGTGGACCCCTGCAGCCTCCCTACGGCGGGCCGTTCCTCGTCCTGGAGACTGGAAAAAAACACTTTGTCATGGAAGTCGACAACAAGCCAGAGCACATTTCACTAGATCGCCTCAAACCAGCTCACCTGGACGTGGACCGACCTGTTGGACTTGCCCAGCCCCCACGGCGGGGGCGTCCTCCTACCCTGCCCCCATCCCCCAACAATGCCCCTAAGTTTCCTCCACCGCCCGCCCTACCCCCACGCCGTCGCAGGGTCCTTAAGGCCCCTCCTGTAAGCAACCCGGCTTCCGCACCCGTTCGGCAAAGCCGTTGTGGCTGGGCCATCCGCCCCCCTCCATGCTGACTTTTTTTATTATGTTGAATTCTGGGGGGACATATGTAGCGGACTATATGGGCACAATTCACCATAACTGGTAGACACAAGCCCTTTAAGAAAGGGTTTCCGGGTTGAGAGGGTGGAGCGAGGACTAGATTGGTTGGGGCAGGGCAGCGCCATGTTGCTCTGGCTGTAGGTTTTGTATAAAGAAAATAAAAGACACACGCGTTCATGTAGTAGTCAATGAGTGAAATTGTCTGTCTCTACTTTCCTGCAATTCCTAGTACCGCTAAAATGGATTATTTTCACCAAATATGACCAAGGCCCAAAGACTGCTGGGCTAGGCTCCAGCAACCCCGCGACCCTGAGAGCAGGATAAGCCGTTTGGATAATGGATGGATGGATTACTAAGGTCTATTGGGAAATCACAGGAGGAAATATCAGTGTACCCAAAGCTGAGTGGATCACTGGAAATTGGTGCATACTTTGTGCGCCACATAGTTAAAAAATATGTTGAATATGAACATGTTGAATCTCAAAAAAGTCAGCTTTCATCTAGGAGTTGAAATGATTTTTCGCCTCATAGATAATGAAACAATTGTTCACGTGAAATTTCAGCAAAAATGACTTGAAAAATGTAAATCTGCCCCAAATATAGATCAGAAAAATGTGAACATTTCTTTTACCATTGTTACATTTTATCTGCTAAAATCTTGTAAATACACCAAAAACATCTCATCTCATCTTCAGCCGTTTTTCCGGGGTCGGGTTGCGATGGCAGCAAGCTAAGTAGGGCACTCCAGGCGTCTCTCTCCTCAACAACGCCCTCCAGCTCCACCTGGGGGATCCTAAGGCATTCCCAGGCCAGATTGGACATGTAGTCCCTCCAGCGAGTTCTGGGTCTACCCCTGGGTCTCCTCCCAGTTGGCTAAACCTCCAAAGGAAGGCACCCAGGAGGCATCCTAATCAGATGCCCGAACCATCTCAACTGGCTCCTTTCGATGCGAAGGAGCAGCGGCTCTACTCCGAGCTCTCTTCGGATGTCCGAGCTCCTCACCCTATCTCTAAGGCTGAGCCCAGACACGAAGACTGACTGGTAAATTGAGAGCTTTGCCTTCCGGCTCAGCTCCCTCTTCACCACAACGGTCCGGTACAACATCCACATTACTGCTGATGCTGCACCAATCCGCCTGTCAATCTCCCGCTCCATCCTACCCTCACTCGTGAACAAGACCCCGAGATACTTGAACTCCTTCACTTGAGGCAACAACTCATCCCCAACTTTATTTTAACGTCATTTATTTTTTTATAAAAATAAATTATTTATTTTAACGTCAATGTTTTACACCAAAAACATTGACGTTAAAATAAATCTAGATGTACAGCCGGATTATAAGACAAGCTTTGACTTGGAAAACTCTTGTGTTAAATTTCATTGCCAGTAGTGGATCCAGACTTTATGGAAACTCAGGTGAAAGTAATCAGGACAATCTACACAAGGCTGCTTTTAATCCCGATAATGAAAACATGCTCCACCTCTCTCACTGCTATTAAAAACCCCAGTAGTCCTCTGCAGGAATTTGTATGTTGGTTAAGCTTTTACAAGAAAAACATGGCCAAAATGAAAGCGCCGGTCAGTGCAGCAAGAAGGGGGCCACGTGAGAGAAAGCGGAGAACCAGGCTTTACACCACCTTCATCTACAGAGCTCAAAAAGAGGTGGGAATATCAGCAAATACTTATTCTATCCAGCTTCTCTTTCCTGCACATATGAGATGTGTACATGTGTGTTTTAACGTCATGTGGCTATCTGATGCCAGTAGCTACATGCTATCACATAGTGGTGTGTGCATTGCTTTGAATGGTGCGTTACCTTGTACTGTACATGTTGAGCCCCATTGCACGTCTACCCCCCTTACCAGTAGGATCTGTTCTCTCTTCAGGGCAGTTGTGCTGGGGTTGGAGGAGTTGTCCTGGCAAGCCGGGCCTCTTGCCCAAAGTCACTTTGGCTTGGACTGGTGGTCTCGGAGGCTTCCCGGCTATCGAAGACCAACAGGTATAAAATCATCACCAAACAAGAGATAATTGCAGCTCTGAGAAATCTGCAGAGGACCAGCACGAGAGTGGCTGCATGAAATATTGTACTTGAAGCTGGACGTCTTTTTTTTGTTTTGTTAATTGTATATTTTATTTTACTGTGTAAAGGTTTTAAGGCGTGTGTTTTGTTTTTCCTTTTTAATGGTTTATTTTATTTTACTGTGTATTAAAGGTTTTAAGGCTATCCAATCAACCTGTTGCTTGTTCACTTAATAGGTTTTTTTTCTTTTCCCCTCCCCCAAAAGGACTCTCTAAATCAGTGGTTTAATTACTTTGTGCCATGGAGGGCTGTGTGCACTCAGGGTTTTCTTTCCAACCCAGCACTGCACCAGTTGATTTCAATAAGTAGTCCTTTGTGTTAATCGGTAAAATAATAATAATCGGCTGGGGTTGGAAAGGGAACCCACGGACCTCCATGACATAAAACTGAATACCCCTGCATGAAGCTGACTTTGTTATGCGGACTTCCTCCACCGTTATTTGCCGTTTATACCAGTGACTTGAACTTTTCGTGCATGTTCAAAAGGGCAAAAACGGCCCGTTTCCGGACCCTGCATGTCTGGTTGGTGGTTTTTGCATGTTCGTCCCGGAGGTGTTTTGCTCACCTGACGTCTCCGCCTCTGTTTGCCTCAGCTGGCAGACGCCCGTTTGCGCTGCAGCGGCGGTTTTCCTTGGTTCCGTTGTTAATGCTCGCCTACGGCGTTAAAACAACAAAACAGTTTTTGGGGAAGAAACTGCAGCGCAATTCTTCAAGCTACTGCAACACTGATTTAGTGGATCCAGGTAAGACGATTCTAAATGGCAACTATTACTGTCGCGACTTTGCACAAGGGACTCGTATCCACACAAGAATGGGTAAATACGAATGTGAGCGTTAATGGAGGCGAGCAGATTGCGATGGTGTGCAGTAAGGGACTCGGACTTGCGTTATGCTCTGTACGTGTTGAGGGAAGTAACGCCACCGTGCAGTGACTCGAAACGTGTCGCTAGACCTCCGTAGCAACCAGCTGCTGTTTTCAAATCGTGCAGCTTAAAATAACCTTGTTACAGGGCTGGCACGTGTACATCATCCGGTCTTTAAAGGATGTGAAGATGGGAGAATCACACAGCTGACGTCTCCTTGATGGACAATTTAATTGAGGCTAAACTGTATTTTAAAAACTCTGGTCGGGTGTTTTGGGGGGGGGGGGGTTCTTCCATGTCTCAGTGACACTATCGAGGCTTGATCAATTTTGCCGAAGACCGTGCAGCTGAAATGTCAGGATTGGAATCTGATTATACAGTAAATATATTCTCACCTGAAAGCACTCGTATGGTCAGAGCACAAAGGTGCCTGAATGAAAGACGGTTTTCCCCAGACACTAACAGACCGGCTTGCTGCATCTCCACTGTAGGCAATGATGTGAGTTGGTGTAACACACGGGGAATTTGTAAAGCCTCCTATGAAATGTATTAAGTCTATCTGGCATGAAAGAAATCAAAACCCAAGCGTCCCTTTGAAAGACTTTCATAAACGATATCGAGTCATGTCAGGTTTATTGGTATGGTCTGAAATCACAGTTTTGGCCCGGAGGACAATATACATCATCTATCCTTAGACACCGTTTGGATGAGGAAAAAAACTGTCAGGGGAAAAAAAACAATGGGAGAAACTTCAGGTACAGCACCAAAGGAGGGATTCCTTGTCCAGGACAGATAGGCATGTAATAGGGGCCGAGTGAACAGAGTGGACAAGCAATTCACAATAACCACCCAATGAGGATCTGAATGATTACACAATTGGCAAAATAGTGCACAATAAATAAGATTTACACATAAATTATAGCAAAATAAGTGAAACTTAATGATTATTTACAGTAAGTTATAGGAAAACAGTATGAAGTGTACATACACCAATCAGCCAAAACATTTAAACCACTGGTTTTAATGTTTTGATAAGTGAATAGCATTCTCATTACAATGGCACCTGTCAAGGGGTGGGATATATTAGACAGAAAGTGAACAGTCAGTTCTTGAAGTTGATGTGTTGGAAGCAGGAAAAATGGGCAGTCGTAAATATCTGAGCAACTTTGACAAGGGCCAAATTGTGATGGCTAGACGACTGGGTCAGAGCATCTCCAAAACGACAGATCTTGTGGGGTGTTCCCCATATGCAGGGGTCAGTACCTACCAAAAGTGGTCCAAGGAAGGAGAACTGGTGACAGGGTCATGGGCTCCCAAGGCTCATTGATGTATGTGGGGGGCGAAGGCTAGCCCATCTGATCCAATCCCACAGAAGAACTACTGTAGTTCCAATTGCTGAAGAAGTTAATGCTGGCTATGATAGACAAGTGTCAGAACACAGTGCGTCGCAGCTTGCTGCGTATGGGGCTGTGTAGCTGCAGACTGGTCAGATTGCCAATGATGACCCCTTCATGGCAACAGTATTCCCTGGTGGCAGTGGCCTCTTTCAATAGGATAGTGCGCCCTGCCACAGCACACATTGTCCAGGAATGGTTTGAGGAACATGACAAAGAGTTCAAGGTGTTGCCTTGGCCTCCAAATTGCCCAGATCTCAACCTGATCAAGCATCTGTGGGATGTGCTGGAAAAAGAAGTCTAATCCATGAAGGCCTCACCTCACAATTTACAGGACTTAAAGTATCTGCTGCTAACGTCTTGGTGCCAAATATCAGAGAACACCTTCAGAGGTCTTGTGGAGTCCATGCCTCAGCGGGTCAGAGCTGTTTTGGCGGCACGAGGGGGACCTACACAATATCAGGCAGTAGTTTTAATGTTTTGGCTGATCGTTGTAGTCAAGCATCCTCCCCAGTAGCATGTCAGGAATCCTTCCCAGACGGCGGTATCGAGCAGGTATGCCCTAATGCATCAACACAAGTTTAATGTCAGTTTAGTGACTAGAGAGAAGGATTGAGCTCTCGTGCACACAGGAGGAAAACCAGACACAACACTCGCAACAGACAGAGAGACAAGTCAAGTCAAGTCAATTTTATTTGTATAGCCCAATATCCACCCATCCATTATCTTAACCACTTATCCTGCTCTCAGGGTCGCGGGGATGCTGGAGCCTATTCCAGCAGTCCAAGATCACAAATTACAAATTTGCCTCAGTGGGCTTTACAGCAACACAACATCCGGTCCTTAGACCCTCTCATCGGATAAGGAACAACTCCCTAAAAAAAATAAACATTTTTAAAAAAAAAACCTTTAACAGGGAGAAAAAATAGGAAGAGACCTCAGGGAGAGCAACAGAGGAGGGATCTCTCTCCCAAGATGGACGACGTGCAATGGATGTTGTGTTTGCACAATTTATTCAATACAACATTGAAAGAAGATAAACAGAATTATAATGGACTTATAAAGTTTATGAAGAATGTAATGTGCAGGATGCCAAGCAGTGTCCAGACGCCACCAGAACAGCCCAGGACCCAAGCCATGCAACCAGTATCATCATGTAAAAAAAACAAAAAAAGAAGTATAGAGAAGGCCAGAGGGTGTTACTTTGTGTCTTTGTGGATTTAGAAAGAAAGAAAGAAAGCCATTTTACAAGTGCAGATCAAGAGCAATGCACAGTCAACACAAAAGCAGCAAGGCAGGATTGTCAATAAGTCTCCACTACAAGTACACTATGGTCACCATGAACCATTTCTGCTACTCTGTGCTATACCCTATAGATCTTGTTGCTGCAGCTGACTCACTGGCACGGGCTTGTTAGATACAGACCCATGTGACCACTTAACTTCCTCGTTCGTCATTATGGGCTGTGGCACCTCCATTGCCACAGAGACCCGAGGAAGAAGGCTGGAGACAGGTAAAGACTTGTGGTTTGTTTACTGTTTTGTAATTATCAACTGCTTTCCCTGAATGGACAGCGTTCCCCCCCCCCTCCAAAGTGCCCTGCATGTTTGATTGGTTATTGGACTTGTTGGATGAGGAGGCTGGAGACATCAGTAAATCCACACAGCCCATTCCACAGTTTTCTCCGCCACCACCTCCCTGTTTGAACCGGCAGGATTTTTTCAGTGCGATTTGTTGAAACTCTGTTTAAAATCTTTTAACACCCCATTAAGTGATGTCAAAAATGTTCACAAATACTGCTTTCCTTTATCCCCTCTTTTGTTTCTCTCTCTAATTAGTTGTGTTTCTTCTGCAAGCTCTATTAATTTGCACCCTTCCCCCCCATGTCCCTTTGTTCCTTTTCTCTTCCCTTGTGACTTATTATCTCTTTCTTCTTGCTTGTTCACTACCTCTCTCTCTCCCTCTCTCACCTTGCACGTGATTTTATTCAATTACCCTTTTTCATGCTGAAGTGTAGTTTTCTCCACACAGATGAAATAGTGAAGAATCCCAGCCCTGCTCTCAGTAAGACTAGTTATATCTACAGACTATTCTGTTTTATGAATGGTGTGTGTGTGTGTGTGTGTGTGTGTGTGTGTGTGTGTGTGTGTGTGTGTGTGTGTGTGTGTGTGTGTGTGTGTGTGTGTGTGTGTGGTGTTTTGGGGGCAAAGTGCACGATTTTTCACATTTTATACATTTAGCTGCTCCCTTTTTCCAGCATGGCATACAGTTAAAATAAAGACTAAACCCCCCGCCCAGGGCATCTGGGTAGTGTAGCGGTCTATTCCGTTGCCTTCCAAGGCAAGGCAAGGCAAGTCAAGGCAAGGCCAGAAAAGGCCAGGCAAGGCAAGCTTATTTGTATAGCACCTTATCATCACAGAAGTCATTCAAAGTGCTTCACAGGCAAAAGATTTAAAAAAAAAAAACATTGGGATCACCGGTTTGAATCCCCGTGTTACCTCCGGCTTGGTCGGGCATCCCTACAGACACAATTGTCCGTGTCTGAGGGTGGGAAGCCGGATGTGGGTATGTGTCCTGGTCGCTGCACTAGCGCCTCCTCTGGTCGGTCAGGGTGCCTGTTCCCGGGGGGAGGAGGAACTGGGGGGGAATAGCATGATCCTCCCACGCGCTAGGTCCCCCTGGTGAAACTCCTCACTGTCAGGTGAAAGAAGCGGCTGGCAACTCCACATGTACTTGAGGAGGCATGTGGCAGTCTGCAACCCTCCCCGGATCGGCAGATGGGGTGGAGCAGCGACCGGGATGGCTCGGAAAAGTGGGGTAATTGGCCACGTACAATTGTGGAGAAAAAGGGGTGGGGGACAAAAAACCCTCCCACCCTCTGTACAACCAACAAAGTGTTAAGGTCAAAGGTCATCAGGTAAACCATTTCTGTGAGAAGGCTTTGAATGAGGAATGATTTGGCACATGTGATGTATGTATGTATGCATGTAACTCCTGTGCAAGATATATTTTATGTATTTTACATGCCCATACACTAAGTTGATATAAAAAAGTGAAACTAGGCTGGAAATTTATTCATCTATTTTTTTTCCCTCACAAGTCATGAAGGCGGCCATTTTGATTCAAGGATGGTACCGGCGCTACATGGCCCGTCTTGAGATGAGACGCAGGTATACCTGGAACATCTTCCAGTCCATTGAATATGCAGGAGAACAGGACCAACTGCAGGTGATCGTTGTCATGAGCAGTTCTCGGCTTAGAAAGCATGCGTTTTCCAAGAACTTGGTGCATGTAAAGGCTAATCTATATTACCATCTCAATTCATAGTGCAATAGAAATAGGCTCCATGTTGTAGCTAAGGCCTATGTCATGTCTTTCCTCAGCTCTCCAGTTTCTTCAGTTTTATGCTGGACAACTTTACTCAGCTGAATGGCAATGGGCCAGGTGAGGAGTCCCAGTACGTTTTCATTTATAGCCTAGCTATGAACATAGGCCAGTTTAATGGGGAATAGGAGGAGGACATACCTCTCACTAACAGAAGAGTTAAGAAAATAGCCCTTTACGTTCCCAAAATGCCCCATAGTTGACATTATATTCAAATTAATAATATGCCATGTAAGGGCAAAATCACACTATTCAATTAGATGAGAAATATGGGGGGGGGGGGCACAATGTGTTGTTTCCTAACAAAAAGGCCCCTATTACATCTTTATTTTGAAAACATCCCGAGGAGATATTTTGTTCCTTTTCCTGCAAATCATACTTTTCATTTCAGCCTACTGCAGGGCTTGCTGCAGCACTGTTTATTTTACCTTTATTTGATGATATTGAGAAAACCTGCTCATTATTTGTAAGTTGGGTCATCTCTTATGTTGGTCACGGTTCATCGTGGAGCTCTTGTGGTTTGCATGATGCATTTCAGGGCTGGTTCACTGTCTTCTGTATCTGCATTGGCCATAGCGTAACTCTATTCACTAGGGTTTTATAAGAGAGTTGGCCTCTTGTTCATGTATTTACATCACAAATAACACCTCGAGCTCAATCTCTCATTGGTTTACTTTGGGTATACATTGTGTTATACCGATGCTTCTCACCTGTTTGCTTGTAACTAAATATTGTGACATGAAATTCAGAAAAAAATGTTAACGTGTTTCCATCAGATTAACATAGGTTTTGCTAGTCAGGCTCCTGTATTTTGGTCCAGAAAACCCCCGATGTGTGTACCCTGTTGCTTAGCAACTACCGTGGCTGTGGAATCCAATGTGTTGGATCCACAGCTGTGGCTCTGCACTGACCTCATCAAGCTAAACAAACATAATGCTCTTTTACCAAGTGCCGGTCCTATGATTTGTCTACACCACTCTAATGGATTATAAATAAAGGGGACCATATAAATAATGCAGGGAAACGGTCCTCTGTTGTTTGGTGTGTGTGTGTGTGCGCGTGCACATCAATTTGAGTTTTTACCCATAAGACTAAGGACATTTTTGCAGATTGAAGAGATTTTGGCTGGTTCTTACTTCTCGAAGTTGCTATTTTAGGGTTATGGTTAGAACTAGGACAAGGTTAAATATCAGGGTAAGGGTTAAGGTTAGGCATGTAGTTCTGGTGGTTTAGGTCAGGGCTAGGGAATGAGCAAACAAATGCAGTCAATGAGCGTCCCTATAACTATAGAGAAGCAAAGGTCTGTGAGTGTGTGTATGTGCATGTGAGTGAGAGATGAAAAGAGTAAGAGAAGCGGATTGATGAGAGAAATGAGAGTGCTTTTACGGATCCTTTCATACTCTGTCTGAATAAATTAGGAGTCTGCTGGTTCTCATAAGCGGACTGAAGTGGAAGGTGATATGACATCGTGAGGTCACATGGGGTGAGATGTTATACAAAACTGTTGATTACAGATACATAAAATCACGAGGCGAGAATAAAAAGGGTATTTAATTGATATTCTGTAGTGCTGCGAGCCAACCTTTTTATTTGTTGACAGAAAGAATCCAGTTCACGTCTATGGCACCCCCCCCCTCAAAAAAAAAGGTTTTTTTTTTTCATCTTCCTGCTCAGTTCACTTGGTTCAGATTTGAAGAGAGGAACAAGTGCCGCGGTTAGACTTGATTGTGAGGCGCAACACACTCGAGCGCCGTATATTTAGCCCTTCTGCATGGTTTTGTTTCAGACTTGATCTCTCATTTGCTGGAGCCTGTGGTTGACCCCTGGCTAGAGAGCGACAACTGCTATGACCGTATCCCTGTGCCCGAGTCCTACAATGGACCCCGGCTATCCTTCCCTCTCTCCGTCTCTCACACGAATGCCCTTCTCGCCGCCTTCAAAGAGCAGCAGGTACAGAGGACAGACCTTCAAGAACGATACCAACCAATCAAGATTTATATGCATTACTAATAAAGAAAAGCAGGGCCGGGCGTCTGGGTGGCGTGTATTCCGTTGCCTACCAACACGAGGATTGCCGATTCAAATCCCTGTGTTACCTCCAGCTTGGTCGGGCATCCCTACAGACACAATTGGCTGTGTCTGCGGGTGGGAAGCCAGATGTGGGTATGTGTCCTGGTTGCTGCACTAGCGCCTCCTCTGGTTGGTCGGGGCCTGTTCAAGGGGAGGGGGAACTGGGGGGAATAGTGTGATCCTCCCACATGCTAGGTCCCCCTGGTGAAACTCCTCACTGCCAGGTGAAAAGCATGGCCGGATAAACCCACCAGGGGGCCCCAGGGCACGCACGTCCATTGCCCCCCCCCCCCCCCCCGCCCCGTCAGATAGGCCACACAAACAATACTAAACATTGTTAAGTGTAAAACTAATGCAAATACCCAACATGGTAGTCAACGCTATGCCAATCTGCATGGGATTCCGATGACGACTACAAAGTACAACACAATTTTGAATCACAAAACAAACAGATGAGAATACCAGCTCACAGCACCAATAGAGACTTTGTAGCTTGGGGCCCTGCATCAGTAGACTGTAGCTTGGGGCCCCCGCATCAATAGAGACTAGCTTTGGCCCTGCATCGCAATGCAGGGTTGGAACAAACGTCCCTTGTAGGGTATGATTGGGGATCCCTACTATACACGAACACAATACCCCTGACCTTTTGGGGCCCCTCGTGGTCTGGGGCCCCAGGGCACTCGCCCGGCATGCCTGGCCCATAATCCAGCCTTGGTGAAACGAAGCGGCTGGTGACTCCACATGTATCGGAGGAGGCATGTGGTAGTCTGCAGCCGTCCCCGGCTCGGCAGAGGGGGTGGTGCAGCAAATGTGATGGCTCGGAAGAGTGCGGTAATTGGCCGGATACAACTAGGGAGAAATGAAATCCCCCCCCCAAAAAAAGGGCAGAGATATAGGTTTTTAATGTTCGGCTCCCAGCTCTTCAAATATGTTTCTCTTAACACGTTGTGTCTCATGTTTACCCTTCCTCATCGAAAATTTGAACTCTAATACCTGATCATCTTTATGCATGCTCATAACCTAGGTAAGAAAATCACAGAAAGTTGAATCAATTCATCTGGACACAATCAACATCGCACAGATGAACTGAATCAACTTTCTGTGACTGATATGATTGATTTGACTTGACATGGAATTTGACTTGCATGGAAAGACTTTCCCGGGAAATAGAAATGAAAATGTTTTTGTACTCAGGAATTTAAAGTATCATTGTGAAAATGACCTGAAACAAGCATCATTTTCTTAATGCCAGTGAGGTCTCTCTTTGCCTTAACATGTTGTATCTTAACCCATTATTTTAACTTGCTTCATTGCTTTTTTTTTTTTTTTAGCCTCCGGAACTCACTAATACTTGCATGACAACAGTGTTTTCCACAGTCTCTCCATGCTAGGTATATGCTGCAGTTGCTGTATGAGACCAAGAAACTCCTTAAACAGATGCCCAATATCATTCATCTGTCTACATCCTATGCCAATGAGATCACTATATGCGGTAAGTTACTATTACCTCATTTCTGTTCCTCATCTAGGCAGATTTTTATCAATCCGATCATTAAGATCTGACATACCGTACTACTGTGTATCCACTGCCATGTGCTGTTTTGGTAGTGAACTTGCCACATATAGTGCTGTTTAAAGCAAAAAGATGTCATGTACGAGAGTACTAAGACTTTATCTTGAAGAGGAAGGGAGCCAGTAATGCCAGCAGCCATACCAACGTGTGCCCTGGCTCTGCTGCATAACAGAAGCTAAGCAAGCAGGTGTGGGCTCGGGTACTTGGATGGGAGACCTTTCGGCAAAATGAGTTGCTGTTGGGAGTGGTAGAGGGCAGTCTTCCCTATGATCCTAATAAAACAACAAAAATCCTAATGCCCCAGTGCAGTGATGGCGACACTGTGCTGTAGGAGATGACATCCCTCAGATGAGACGTTAAACCGAGATTCTGACTCACTGTGGTCATTAAAGTTCCCCATGTCACTTATCGCATAGAGTAGTGGATCCCCTGGTGTTCTTACAAAATTCCCAACCTGATTCTCTCCATCTGGCCACCTAATCATCTCTCAGTGTAATTCGCTCAATGATTCCTCCCTCTCCACCTGAAGCTGATGTGTGATTAGCGTTCTGGCGCAAAATGGCTGCCATGCATCACCCAGGTGGGTGCTACACATTGGTGGTGGTTGAGGTGAGTTTCCCCCCTTTCACTGTGAAGCACTTTGGGTGTCTAGATAAAGTTCTATATGTAATACATCTATTATCCAAACTGTTTATCCTGCTCTCGGGGATGCTAGAGCCTATTCCAGCAGTCATTGGGTGGCAGGTGGGGAGACACCCTGGATAGGCCACCAGGCCATCACAGGGCTCACACGCACACGCACACACACACACACACACACACACACACACACACACACACACACACACACACACACACACACACACACACACACACACACATACATTCACACCTAGGGACAATTTAGTACAGCTGATTCACCTGACCTACATGTCTTTGGACTGTGGGAGGAAACCGGAGCACCTGGAGGAAGCCCACGCAGAAACGTGGAGAACATGCAAACTCCACACAGAGGACGACCTGAGACGACCCCCAAGGTTGGACTACCCTGGGGCTCGAACCCAGGACCTTCTTGCTGTGAGGCAAATGTGCTAACTACTGCACCACCGTGCCGCCCTTTCATATGTTATTATCACTTCAATTCAAAAACTTTATTCCAGACTCAGGGTCCATAACAAACAAAAACAAGGTAAAAAAAAAAAAGAGATGAAAGAATTAAGCCATTAAAGATAAGAACCATTGGTAAAAGATAAACCCTAGTCAATACATGAAGTAAACACAATAAAATAACATAAAAGGAACAAATCAGTGTCTTATAAGAAGGCAGCTATACCAGTGGTCCCACTACCGGGATTGGAAGCATGTGGCACTGAATTTTATATTAGTTAAACTCATGATGATTACATTATCAGAGTCATTGAGCCAGCAAATAAATTTATATATAAGATTTCTTAGAAGAGCCTGAAAGGTACTTAATCCTGCATCCACAAACATTTCACTTGCAGTACACCATCTAGGTCTTTTTAGTAGTATTCTCATTGCATCATTATAAGCTACTCTAAGCATCTGTAAGCTTGCTGTTTTGTAGTTTGACCACAGGTGTGCAGTATAAATTATTGTTGTCATTATTAATGGAGATCTTGTGAATTTGCACATTGATAAAGTATTAGACTCCTTCTCCTCACCTCATTAAACCCAATAATACCTGTGGCCAAAATAAAAACATACACTGTTTTGTCGGTTTCTGTGATTTTTCATTCGATACAGGCGATCTCCATGGACGGCTTGATGACTTACTTCTCATATTTTACAAGGTAAAGTGTATTTTGCTACGGTCATTAAAGCTTTTACTTGCAGATTATTATCCCCCCTCTGGCAGAAATTTTAAAACAGGCCCAATGCAACAATATGAAAATAAGTTAGGAAAATAATTTTTTTTTTGAATACTTATGAGAAAAGTACAATTTTATCATGCATCATATACTATATCTCAATGATATAAAGATTAATCCCAGAAAATAATTTCTCAAGATATAGGCAATTGATCAGGCAACCTTTGTACTTTCTGACGGTCTGACTTTTGCATTGTGATTTTCGATTGCTTTTGTGTTACGATGTTGTCTAGAATGGCCTTCCCTCTGCCGAGACACCATATTTGTTTAATGGGGACTTTGTGGACAGGGGGAAAAAGTCAGTGGAGGTGGTCATTCTCCTGTTTGCCTACCTTTTGCTTTACCCCGACCACATGCATCTAAACAGAGGAAACCATGAAGACCACATCATGAACCTCAGGTTGGTAGATTGGTTTGTAATTAGGGAATGAAACGTTTGGTAATGTTACAAAGACACAAGCGGAGAGTTAATTCAGCTCATTTGTTGAGAGAAGACACCAGGAGCTGTAGCGATGGAGAACAATCATCATACTCGCATCGTGATGTTTCCTAATTGCACTGTTTGTTTTCTCCAGATATGGATTCACAAAAGAAGTCATGCAGAAGTACAAGGTATATAGCGAAAGCTCCCAAGGCCACATAGTATGATTGATGTTTTTTTTTTAATTATTTTAAAGTTTGGTATATGATGATTACAGAACACAACAGTGTACAATTGCCCATACGCCAACACTTTTTCTGTACATATTTATTGGACATTTGTAAATGCATGTTCTGTGTATATCAATACATTGATCAGGCTTAGACTATGAATTCAAACTGAAATTTAAAAAAAAATTGTTGTATTGTTAGTGGGTTGTACTGTTCTTTTTGCCCCCTGTATATTGATGCAATCTCATATAATTTTCTCTATCTGTAATGTTCTGTCTGTCTGCTTGTCTTTCTGTGAATATGGATGGATGGCTGGGTGGATGGCTAGATAGATAGATAGATAGATAGATAGATAGATAGATAGATAGATAGATAGATAGATAGATAGATAGATAGATAGATAGATAGATAGATAGATAGATAGATAGATAGATAGATAGATAGATAGATAGATAGATAGATAGATAATGGGGTCACCATTTATGGCCAAGTGGCTCACAAGTGGTGAAATGAATCTATCACGGTGTTACTCTGTTCAGACCCATGGCCGTGAGATTCTGAGGCTGTTTCAGGACATATTCAGTCTTCTTCCTGTGGCCACAGTGATAGATGGCAAGGTCCTGATTGTTCATGGGGGAGTTTCAGACCAGACTGACCTTGACTTCCTTAGCTCCATTGAAAGGCACAAGGTTAGAGGAAAGAGAAGAACACTCAACCTGCCTCTTCTCACTTTTACTAAGACTTTTAGTATAGGTATTATTCAACTAATTTCAATGTATGGTTATTTAGTTGTATTGCCAAATTTGCACCAAGTATGATTTATGTGTACCTGTTTGTCTGCAAAACAAAATGTCATTTATAACTTTAAATTAGAGAACTGTCAGATCAGATATCTGTTGTAAAACTTAATATCCTCATTCTCATGCTGTCCCCCTCCATTTCTCTCTCTCCCCCTCCAACTTTAAGGTGAAGTCTGCACTGAGATTGCCCCGGCATAGTTTGGATCAGCTGGACATCAGCAGGTCCTGCAAACAGAACAAAAAGAGACTGGCGGATAGCCCTCGTCCATGCAGCAGTCACAGTCAAACCAAGAGCCGGAGGACCCCAACTCAGAGGTATAACACCACATAATCTCGTATGACTAAATCTGCTTTTTTCATGTTAATGGAATAGCAGATCTTTTTTTCATGCTGTTCAATAAAGTACATCCCTGCTAAAAATGACAGGTCTTCCTGTGTTCTTTCTTGTAGGAAGAGGCGCTATGGTGTCAGCCGACAAGACAGCGCCTCCTCTTCGTCATCCTCTTCCTCTTCCTCCTCTTCACTTTGCTCCCCTTGTACTCCAACCTGCGTTTCACCACACCCCTTCTCTTCTCCCAATATGGCTTTCTGTACAGATGTCCTTCAAGTGCCCTTTCTGGACTCCCTCTCTAATATATCGCCTCCTTCACCTCCTCTGTATGAACGGGAGTGGAAACAGGTCTGAAAAGTGATTACATGAGAAATTATCATAATATATACATCAGGGATGCAAACATATGTATGGTGAAAAGAGCTACCCAAAGTCGGAAAAAAGACAGCGTAATATCATAGAACCATGTGACCAAGGCCTGCGCTATATGCTTAGATAAATAAGAAATTATATTCAATATACTCAGATCTATAAGAGACAGACTGTTAAGCAGTAAATTAATTTTTTTTTAATTTTCAGAATTCGAAAATGAAAATAACTAACTACATGTAGTTCAGTTATGTCCAGCATTGTCCTCTCCTTAAGCATCCATCAGGACTTCTTCTTCTTCTTTGCCTTCACTCGGAGGGTTTCTAGGGCTTTACATCTAGCTGCATTCCTTTACTTGGCTGCATGTTTCAGCCGTGCTTCTTTCTCCTCTTCCTGTGCAGTCCTCTTGCTATTTTGTGCACTTGCACATGTTTTCTTGCAGCCATATTCCACCTGTCTCCTTCTTCTCTCCAACAACCTCTCCTCTCTCTGTGCTTTCTCCCTTCTTCCAGCAGACCTCATGTTCTGGCACAGTTTTCTGTCAACTTGTCCAAATTTTTCATCTTCTCTTGTAGGGTCTTACTTTTAAGTGGCAATTTCACCTGCATGTACTTACCACCAGCCATGTAGGCCTTGCCCACCTTCTCAAGGAACCCTGATGATCTGTAACATATCAAATACAAAAAAAAATAAATAAATAAACACGTTTTCCTACGTATCCTAAATTCCTATTATGGTTCATGGATGCAGCACAGCGCTAAGTTTCTCAATACTAAAGCTATCAGTGAAATTATGGCCTGTACTAGTCAACATCAAGCAAGACAATGTTTAAATAGGGCCTGTACCATGGTAAATTATTTATACAATAATTACCATGGTAAAACTAAAATTACCAACAAACAATTTTTTGTTAGAGTAACCTGGCCTCTTTCCACCACTAGATAGCACTCAATATGAATGAAGTAAGTAGAGTATTTCTTCTTTGGCTTGTTCCCTGTTTCCCAGGGGTTGCTACAGTGGATTTGATAGTAGGATTTAATTCGAAGTAAGTTGAGTATAACAATTAGTAAATACAATATACACTATTGTTGCACAAACAATTTCACAGGGACAGAACATATCAATGTTAATACTAAAAGCATTCTTAATACAAACTAATTTATTTCACACACTATTTCACACACTAACCGGGTGTTTTAGATGGGCTGCTGCCAGATTTTCTGCCACTTTCCCAATCTAGATCTGGGAATACAGTGTCCAGTTGGCCAAGTCCAATTCCAACAATGCTTTGGGCAACAACTTCAGATACTCAGGTTTAATAAAGCAAGCAAGAAAGTTGACAAACACTTTAACCTGCTTGTCATATAGCTTGTGGACCAGGGTTTGACTTCCCTTAAATGCACACAGAAATGGTAAGTTTCAGTAAATACTGAACCAGCTTTTGTTTACAAAAATGCATGTTATTTCTATATGTTGCCTTGGAAAAAAACTGACTTGTATATACATACACTGTATATAAAAGAAACACTCACATACTCCTTCAGTATTGGGAGTACACCAAGGTACACACTGAGGTGCAGGTCCACTTTTTAGTTATCAACCCAGATCATCTTCACCACTTGGCTCTTCCTCCCTAATTTAGTCATACCTTCAAAAAGGAAAACAAAGATAATACAATGTATTAATAACTTTCACAGAAATGGGATGCTATTCAGACTTAAAATGAACACTTTCAACTATGCACAAAATAAACCCAAGTATAACCAACAATACAACTCACACAGGATGTTTGCACAAAAATCCAATTAGAGCAATATGCAGACAAATGAGCTTGTTAATGGAATGATGCTGACAAGGTTTATAGGTTATTAGGTATATGCATACATACATAAATATATACATACATATATACACTGTTGAACCACAATTAACTGAGATTACTAACATTTAATAACAGGATTTAAGTTCCTTGTTTAAACTAACATAAAATTACAGTTGATAAAGGTAGGGAATGTTTGTTGATAACAGGGTGTCTCCCCACCTGCCGCCCAATGACTGCTGGGATAGGCTGCAGCATCCCTGCGACCCTGAGAGCAGGATAAGTGGTTTGGATAATGGATGGATGTTCGGTGATAACAGCCAGGACCATTGCCTAGAAAACAGATTAAACTATAATAGGTTACTCATTTAAAGTGATTTTAGCCGAGTTCATTTACCTCCATTAATTGGGGCAAACACATTTTTCTTGGGTTTTCTTTTTCTTTACTTTTTAGTAATAGATTGAAATATATAAATTAAATTATTGTTTGCTTTGAAGAAGCTTCTCCCACATTGCATAATACCATTAGGTCAATGTTGTTGGCTACTCATCTCTACACACACACACACACACACACACGCACACACACGCATGCAAAACGTACCCACCTCTGCATTGGATATGCGATCACACATAGGTACTGGTAGTTTAGGCATAGCACTTCCCTGATCTTTTCAGCTGCTTTGGGGGTTGCTGGGAGTGGGTTCTCCTTTCTGAGGAGCTATTGTGTTGTTATGATTGTGGCTACTTTCTGTTTGTGGATGTCTATCTCACAGTGCCAACAGGGCATGTTTGCCCCTGTTGCCATAATTAATTTCTGTGCAGAGTGCATCCTTCTTTTTTTTTTCCAACTTTGTTGAAAAAGTCAGCCAAATTCTCCCATTCTGAAAATGCAATTGAATGCTGGTAACAAAATGGCATGATGACCAAATTATTAACATCCAAGATTTCACTGTAACGCTACATGTCCACTTCTTGTCTTGTAAAATGTGCGACACTTGTTCCGAAGAGAATTGACGTGCCTTCAGACTATTGTGGAATTTTCTAGAACTGCTAACACGTTAGACCACAAGAGCTAGCATAGCTCGTCCAAAGATGTTGGTGTGACTACAGTACCGATAAGGAGCTAAATCGGTACGATGGAATTTCGTATTCATTTGCATAAAGTTAAATCATCTTCAACTTTTCTCGCTGTACGGCCAACTAAATGAATGGGATAGCGCTTGGCTTTGCAGCTGGAAAAGCGCTATATAAATTCAACCCATCCATCCATCCGTCGAGTTCATTTTACATGTGGAATTCTAGTGTAAGAGAAGCTGCTCTGACACAGAGTACAATAACATTAGACATACTATATAAACTAAAGAGCTAATGATAGAAGTCAAAACCATATAAAATAGTCAGCCAACAGAAATAAGCTACTACTACTACTTTTGGCTGCTCCTGTTAGGGGTCACCACAGCGGATCATTCATTCCCATTTCTTCCTGGCTTCTGCATCTTCCTCTGTCACACCAGCCACTTGCATGTCTTCCCTCACCACATCCATAAACCTCCTCTTTGGCCTTCCTCTCTTCCTCTTCCCTGGCAGCTCCATATTCAGGATCTATCTCCCAATATACCCAGCATCTCTCCTCCACACATGTCCAAGCCATCTCAAACTTACCTCTCTTGCTTTGTCTCCAAACCGTCTAACTTGAGCTGTCCCTCTAATATAATCATTCCTAATCCTGTCCTTCTTCGTCACTCCCAGTGAAAATCTTAGCATCTTCAACTCTGCCACCTCCAGCTCCACCTCCTGTCTTTTCGTCAGTGCCACTGTCTCCAAACCATATAACATAGCTGGTCTCACTACCATCTTGTAAACCTTCCCTTTAACTCTTGCTGGTACCCTTCTGTTGCAAATCACTCCTGACACTCTTCTCCACCCACTCCACCCTGCCTGCACTCTCTTTTTCACCTCTCTACTGCACTCCCCGTTACTTTGGACAGTTGACCCCAAGTATTTAAACTCATATGCCTTCATCATGTCCACTCCTTGCATCCTGACCATTCCACTGTCCTCCCTCTCATTCACGCATAGGTATTCCGTCTTGCTCCTACTGACTTTCATTCCTCTTCTCTCCAGTGCATACCTCCACCTCTCCAGGCTCTCCTCAACTTGCACCCTACTCTCGCTACAGATCACAATGTCATCCGCGAACATCATCCTCCATGGAGACTCCTGCCTGATCTTGTCCACCACCATTGCAAACAATAAAGGGCTCAGAGCCGATCCTTGATGTAATCCCACCTCCACCTTGAACCCATCATCATTCCAACCGCACACCTCACCATTGTCACACTTCCCTCATACATATCCTGCACCACTCTTACATACTTCTCTGTAACTCCCAACTTCCTCATGCAATACCACACCTCCTCTCTCGGCATCCTGTCATATGCTTTCTCTAAATCTACAAAGACACAATGTAACTCCTTCTGGCTTTCTCTATACTTCTCCATCAACATTCTCAAAGCAAACATCGCATCTGTAGTGCTCGTTCGTGGCATGATACTGCTGCTCGCTAATTGTCACCTCTCCTCTTAACTTAGTTTCTATTACTCTTTCCCATATCTTCATGCTGTGGCTGATCAACTTTATACCTCTGTAGTTGCTACAGTTCTGCATATCGCCCTTGTTCTTGAAAATTGGTACTAGTATGCTTCTTCTCCATTCCTCAAGCATCCTCTCACTTTCCAAGATTGTGTTAAACAATCTAGTTAAAAACTCCACTGCCATCTTTCCTAAACACCTCCATGCCTCCACAGGTATGTCATCAGGACCAACTGCCTTTCCACTTTTCATCCTCTTCATAGCTGCCCTCACTTCCTCCTTGCTAATCCACTGCACTTCCTGATTCACTATCCCTACATCATCCAACCTTCTCTCTCTCATTTTCTTCATTCATCAGCCAACAGAAATAAGCGAATTTCCTTAACTCAGGTGATTTCGCCACTTGCCACTCAAAATGAGCCGCACATTGCAGGGAGAGAGAAAACAACCACGTGAGGTCCTCGCAACAGGTTCTGACAGTTGAGTTTGCGCAATGCAGTTCACTCATATGAGCGAGGCAGAAATACGCTGTTGGAATTGTTAAGGAGATTCGTCTGTCACCCATACACCCCCCCCCCAAAAAAACTCTTCATATCTGGACGATTTACACAAGTCACCCAAATTGACATGAAAAAAGCGACATTCGTCAAAAAGCGAGTTGTTGGCATCCCTGATACATACACAATTCTATCTCCATCTCCCGTACTCCTCTCCTCTCTCCCCCTCTCCCAACCAGGTAGTGGATATACTGTGGAGTGATCCTAAACCCTATGAGGGCTGCAGCCACAACACATTCAGAGGAGGAGGCTGCTACTTCGGCCCCGATGTAACAAAAAGACTTATGCTCCACCATGGCCTGCAGCTGCTAATCCGCTCTCATGAATGCAAACAGGAAGGCTATGAGCTCTGTCATGGCGGAAAGGTAACCCTGCAATCAAACAGTTGTTGCTAGTCAGTCATACAAAATGGATTACTTTTTTCTAATTGGTGATGCTTTCATTGGCATCTACAGATAACCAGATAAGTGTGTGTGTGTGTGTGTGTGTGTGTGTGTGTGTGTGTGTGTGTGTCTGTGTGTGTGTCTGTGTGTGTGTGTCTGTGTGTGTGTGTCTGTGTCTGTGTGTGTGCGCGCGCGTGCGCAAAAGGTAATCACCATCTTCTCAGCCTCTAATTATTATGAGGAGGGCAGTAACCGTGGTGCCTATGTCAAAATCGGAAGAGAACTTGTGCCCCGTTTCTACCAGTACCAGGTTGGCCGTGCCACACGCAAGCTCACCCTCACACAGAGGTAGGCACCTGGTGAAGTTCTGAGTCTGCATCAAAGGTGATTTAAAAGCAATTACATGCGTAAAAACAAAAATTTCCATTTTCTGTGTGTGTGTACATAGGGTAAGAGCGGCTGAGGGCTCTGCTCTCAGGGCTTTGCAAGAAAAGTTGTTTGCTCATCGTTCTGAGTTGATGGCTGACTTCCAGCAGTATGACCAGAATAACACGGGTAGGATATTTCTGCCAAAGCTGTCATTCTGTGTCATTCAGTATGTATTCATCTACATGTGTGTTTATGATTGTGCTGGCACATAACTCTGCTCTGTACGTATGAATATTTACACATGAATGTGTAAATCCAGGCTGCATTACAGTCAGCGAATGGGCTCAGGTGTTGGAGTCTGTACTGAGGCTGGACTTGCCCTGGAGGACACTTCGTCCACACTTGGTACACCTGGCAACTGATGGCAGTATTGAGTATCAGTCTTGCTTCGAGGACGTGGGCTCCGGGGTTCCTCTGTCACAGGTCAGGACTGCCGAATCTCGGCCTCAGACAAGGTCATAATGAAAACCATGTTCTTGCATTGTTTAGTGACTAACTGCTGACACAGGGTGTGCAGATCTCGATTAAATGTATGTACACCCATTTTTAGCAGCCAAAAGATTGATATGATTCGATTCAGCCATCTTTTCAATGGTGTCAACATTTCTATTTTAATTCTACTAATGCTATAGTTCCGCCTGTATATCTCACTGCTGTTTGGCAGATTCTGGATATTGCCACAAACTTTTATCAGGTTTTCCAGCTTTCTCATAAAACTCGAAGTCAGCCCAAATCTATAAGCGATGCGGTATCATGAAGACAGGCAGAGAGAGACAAGCTTACTTAAGGAGATAACGTTGGAGAATAGATGAAAGAAACACAATGTGAAAGGCACAGCAATAGCAATGAATAGATGCTAAAAAATGAAACATGCATGAGTCATATCAGACTTTCTCGATACATTGACACCCACATTGATCCCCCCCCTTTTTTTTCTCCCCAATTGTATCCGGCCAATTATCCCACTCTTCTGAGCCATCCCAGTCACTGCTCCACCCCCTCTGCTGATCCGGAGAGGGCTGCAGACTACCACATCAGGGGCAGATCTAGAGAAACATTCATAGGGTGGCAAGAGGGTGGCAGAAATATATATATATATGCTGATGTAATCGCAAACGATCACATACATCAATATTTGCTTGGAAAAGCCCCCAAATTGAGATATTTGAACTCAAAAACATTATTGTGGCACGGTTAAAACATTGAATAGAAATATCTGAAGCTAGCATTAGATTTTTTATTTTTTTTACCAAATCTTTAGATATTTTTGAATGTTTTCAAATTAAAACCGATAAAAGGATGAGGACAAAACCAACAAAATTGAGAAACTAAAAGTTAAGGCCACCTTTAATATATATGCAGCCTAAAAACTAGGCAAAAGCAGCAAAAACCCATTAAATTGTTGCACTATATAAAAAAAGCTGAGTTGCCTATCCCCAAAATTCTTTCTTTTGCACTATTAGACCAGCAAGGGTCATCAAATTTATGCAAACACTGCTACAATAGGTCTGAGCGTGTTAGACCTGCAATAGGTCTAACACTCTCCACCAGAACAACCTCCTGGACCCCAACCAGTCTGAATTTGAAGTGGGTCACTCGACAGAGACGGCCCTCCTTGCAGTGACAGAATCGCTGCACTCTGCGAGAGCAAGCTCTCTCTCCTCTGTCCTGATACTCCTGGACCTGTCAGCTGTGTTCAACACAGTGAACCACCAGATCCTTCTCTCTACCCTCGAGGGACTGGGTGTCACAGACTCTGCACTCTCAAAGTTTGCAACCTGCCTGACGGGTCGCTCCTACCAGGTGACATGGAGGGTATCTGTGTCGGAGCCTCGCAAACTGACTACAGGCGTTCCACAGGGTTCAGTTCTGGGTCCTCTCCTTTTCTCCCTGTAAACGACATCCCTGGGTTCTGTTATTCGCTCGCATGACTTCTCTTACCATTGTTATGCCGATGACACCCAGCTGATCTTGTCCTTTCCTCCCTCTGACACACAAGTAGACACGCATTGCTGCGTGCTTGACTGACATCTCGGAGTGGATGGCAACACACCACCTGAAGCTCAATCTGGACAAGACAGAGCTGATGTTCCTCCCGGGGAAAGGTTGCCCACACCTAGACCTGGCCCATCACCATTGACAACACCGTGGTGACGCCAACTCGGACTGTGAGGAATCTGGGTGTGATGCTGGACGACCAACTGTGGTTTGCTAAAAACGTTGCATTAGTTGCTCGCTCCTGCAGATTTCTCCTCTATAACATCAGGATGAGATGGCACAGGTGCTTATCCAGGCTCTGGTCATCTCCCGGCTGGATTACAGCAACTCCCTCCTTGCTGGCGCCCCAGCGTCGGCCATCAGATTTCTGGAGCTTGTTCACAAAGCTGTAGCTCGTCTGATGATCAACCGCCCTAAGTTCTCCCACACAACTCCCCTTCTCATGTGCCTACACTGGCTCCCAGTAGCTGCTCGCATCCAGTTTAAGACTCTGGTGGTAGCCTACAAGGCAGTGAAAGGAACAGCTCCTTCCTATCTCCAGGCCATGATCAAGCCCTACACCCCCGCCCGACCACTTTGCTCTACTGCCTCAAGACGCCTGGTTGCCCCGTCCCTCAGAGGCCCCTGCTGCCATTCGACCCGGTCACGGCTCTTTTCTGTCCTGGCCCTACAGTGGTGGAATGAACTCCCCACTCATGTCAGGGCAGCAGAGGAGCTGCCCATCTTTCGGCGCAGGTTGAAAACTCACCTCTTCAAGAACTACTACCCTGTTACTTGTTCTTAGCACTTATTGTATTCAGTCATTAAAAAAAAAATCTCTTTCTTGTGCTTTTACTTTAGCACTGGTTTGCTCTTAGATGCTTGTTTAGATGCACTTATGACCTCTGATGACTAGTAGTTCTCCTGATTTCCTAAGTTAAATGAACTTATTGTAAGTCGCTTTGGATAAAAATGTTGGCTAAATGACTGTAATGTAATGTAATGTAATGTAATGTCTGTTAAATTAGTAAATCTCATTTGTATTTGTCAGGCAATTGTAGATATGAGTTATTCCTATCAGCTGTCAATCATAAGTCCAACTTCAGTGCAATAGTCAAATTTATTTATAGGATTAAGCCATTCCATTTTGCTTACATTCAGTTTCCATACCTTCTATAGCAGCAATAACTCAAAAACTGGCTTCATCATTTAAGTTTATTTCAACTGAAATGAAGTGGATGGAAATGACAGGCCTGCTTTTAACATCCTAAGCCGCAGACACGGCCAATTGTGTCTGTAGGGACGCCCGACCAAGCCGGAGGTAACACGGGGATTTGAACCGGAGATCCCCGTGTTGGTAGGCAATGGAAGAGACCGCTACCCTACCCGGATGTCCTTTTTTTCTTTTCTTTTTTTTTATTCCCTCCCAACTTTTGCCCAATTCAAACTGATCTTAATCGACGTAGCTGTATCTTACACATTAAACCCGGTGCATTAGTTTGAATCTGTGAATCGTCGAACCCCCTAGTACTGACCCATTTTCTTTCTCTTTCCCTCCCTCTTTTTTTCCCCACTCAAGGTCACGCCAAGCCTGGCTGAGACATTGTTCAGATACAGAACAGACTTGGAGATAATATTCAACATAATAGATAAAGACCATTCAGGTAATGAGGTGTGCCTACTCTGACAGTTTGCAATCTGATCCTCAAAATGGTGTGTGTGTGTGTGTGTGTGTGCGCTATTGTTTTTGTGACTGTGAGATGTTTACTCACAGGTCTGATTTCCACTGAAGAGTTTCGTCACACCTGGGGTCTTTTTAGTGCCCACCTGGGGGTTGAACTTGACGACGAAGCCATTGATGACCTGGCCCGCAGTATTGACTTCAACAAGGACGGCAATATAGACTTCACTGAGTTCCTCGAGGCCTTCAGGGTGGTACACAAGCTAGACAACAAGGAACAGCACCAGGACTAAGAGATGGATGAGGGGAAACTTGTGCAAATTGAGAAGAAATGCCAAAATCCCAAAAATAAATTTAGGAAGTCCCCCCCTTTTTTCTCCCCAATTGTACCTGTCCAATTACCCCCACTCTTCTGAGCCATCCCAGTTGCTGTTCCACCCCCACTGCTGATCTGGGGAGGGCTGCAGACTACCACATGTCTCCTCTGATGCATGTGGAGTCGCCAGCCACTTCTTTTCGCCTGACATTGAGGAGTTTCACCAGGACATAGCACAAGGGAGGATCACGCATTCCCCCCAGTTCCCCCTCCCCCCAAACAGGCGCCCCGACCGACCAGAGGAGGCGCTAGTGCAGCAACCATGACACATACCCACAACCAGCTTCCCATCCACAGACATGGCCAATTGTGCCTATAGGGGACGTCCGACCAAGCCGGAGGTAACATGGGGATTCGAACCGGTGATCCCCGTGTTGGTAGGCAACGGAATAGACTGCTACGCTACCCGGACGCCCATAATTTAGGAAGTCTTTAAGAGATCGAAGAAGAGAAGCAAGCGGGGATGAGATGGGGTAATTGAAGAAGAGCATTTCTAGAGCTATCGATGAATGGTCAAAAAGCCTGAATACTGGTACAGACTGATGGATCTTGTTGAAAATGTCTGTATTCACTGTGATCCTGGGAGAGATGAAGTGATTCAACAGATATATACAGTGATAGAACGACAATTGGTTAAAATGACAGCAATACATTTATTTTATTTTTTTGTTTTGTGAGCACCTTTCAGTGCACTCAAGGACACCCTACAGAACACAGTTAAAAAAACAAGCAGCACTATATCAGACAGCATAAAATCAAAAGAAAGCAAGGTAGACAATAAAAAGGTTAATACAAAAGTTAAGTATAAAATCATCATCTGCACAAAACTCAATGAAGCGTGCATCAGACTGAATATGCCAATTTGTAAAGATGCGTTTTGAGATGGGATTTGAGGGTTGAAAGAGAGTCAGTATTGCGACTGTCTTGTGGGAGAGAGTTCCATAAATGCGGGGCAGAATGACTGAAAGCTCTAGACCCCATGGTAGTCAAACGGGCTGATGGTGTAGTGAGTTGGGAGACCAGAAGAGGAGGGTGCTGAGAGTGCGGGAGGGCGTGTGGATATGAAGGAGTTCGGAAAGATATGAAAGAGCTAGGTTATTAAGGGCCTTAAAGGTGAGAAGCAAGATCTTGACGTCAATATGGTATTTAACAGGGAGCCAGTGGAGTTGCTGAAAAACAAGAGTGATATGATCTATGGAAGGAGTTCTGGTAATGGTACAGGCAGCTGAATTCTGGATCAATTGAAGTTTATGAAGACACTTGAGGAGAAAACCAATGAAGATAGCATTACAGTAGTCAATATGGGATGTAACCAGGGTGTGAATGAGTATGGCGGTGCTGTTAGGTGTAAGCGACGGGCGAAGACGATTAATATTGCATAGGTGGAAGTATGCAGACCGAGTAACATTGTTGATGTGAGCTTCAAAAGATAATGTGCTGTTCAAGATGACACCCAGGCTCTTAACCTGAGGCGATGGCGGGACTATAGAATTGTCAATAGTCAGAGAAAAATAACATCAGGTTTAGCCAAAGTAGATTTAGTACCTACTAGAGCACAGAATAGAGATCGTACAGAAGTACCAATGACGTTCGCGACGTGTATGACGTAACGTGACGTCACTGGACCGCCGCCATTACTGTTCGACAGGAGCTAAAATCAAAACATTGCGAAGTTTGCGTGTTTTCACCCTGTTTTCATGGATTGTCGGTCATAATGAGTTGCGAAAATGCTGTTGTCGTTCGTAAAGGGGCTAATTACTGCCATGGCGTCCACTACAGTTGTAATGTCCGTAGACGCCTTGTCTTACTGACATAAGAATAATTCAAGAACGAGCCGACTTCGTAGGTTCTTAACTGTGTAGCTTTTACTAGCGTTCATCCGACATACAACCTTCATAACATGCGCTTCTAACTTCCTGTATACGTCACACGCACTGCACGTACACCCGTGAGTAGGTCAAGTTAAACACGTGACCTTTCATTCATTACATCTCCCCCTCTAAGATGATTTTCTAACCTGTATATCACCCCCCTTTTCACAAAAAATAAAAAATCCCCCCACAATACACAAGTCCATACGCCTCACAAATCCAGCCGGATTGCAGGCTTGCTCACCCTGCCAGAGTGAGTAACATATGGTGTGGAAGTTGGCATTTCTGCTGCTCGGGACTCATCCGTGTTTCCACTCTCCCCTGGAGTGACATGGTCAGGATCCCTGCTGACAGAGGTGAGTGTTTTGGGTGTAGCCAACAGGTGGCGCCTGTTCCTTCTGTAATGTTCACCTTGAGCTGTCTCCACTATGTAGGATCTGGGAGTGGAGCTCTGACTGTGAACAACTGCTGGCATTGTCCATGTTTTCTGTCCATCAGGTTTGGTGAGTACTGCGTCACCCGAGTTCAGTGGGCGCAGTGTCCGCACGCCGTTCCTGCGGTTGTAGTAGAAAGCCTGCCTCGATTTGGCTGCGGCGTCAGCGGTTTTGATCAGTTCCTCTTTAGGCCAGGCCGGTTTCAGGTTATTCTGCAATGTGGGTAAGGTGGTTCTGAGTCTCCTACCCATGAGCAATTCCGCTGGACTGGCTCCAGTGGAAGAAGAGGGTGTAGCTCTGTATGTCAACAGGGCGAGGAGAGGGTCTTCCTGCCTTAATATGCTTTTGGCTATCTGAACAGCCCTCTCTGCCTGTCCATTACTCTGGGGGTAGTGTGGGCTTGAAGTCACATGGATGAAATCATAATCCTCACTGAACCTCCTCATCTCTTCTGAAACTAGCTGTGGCCCATTATCGCTAACTACAATTTCAGGGATACCAAAACGTGCAAATGTAGCCTTCAGCCTAGCTACAACCTGACTGCTAGTAGTTGTTGGTAGATTTAGGATCTCCAAAAACCTGGAATAATAGTCAGACACTATCAAGTAGTTTTGCTTTTTGTACTCACACAGGTCTATGCCAACTTTCTGCCATGGTCTGGATGGGAGCTCACTTGACATTAAAGGCTCTTTTCTCTGTGTGTTATTGTGTTCTCTGCAGAATTGACATTGCTGTATCTTTGTTGTAATGTGCTCTGTCATTTTGGGCCACCACACTGACTGGCTAGCTCTCTCTCTGCACTTAACTATCCCCTGGTGCCCGTCGTGTATTCTGTCTAAGATCACCTCCCTCATCTCTGTGGGAATGACGATACGACTGCCTCTGATGACTAAACCATCTACCGCAGATAACTCCCCTCTCACCTGATAAAAGTCTCTGACTGTCTCCGGCACTTTATCGACATACTCAGGCCAGCCGTGTCGGATGAAGCCCAACACTGTCTGGAGCTGCAGATCCCCATCCGTGCTCTGTTTTATCTCCTGCATCCTTTGAGGTGTGGCAGGCACCTGGCACACGATGGCATCAATGTGCACTGCAACATCATCATGAGAAGCACCATCTCCATAGCACTGCTCTGGGCCTCTGGAGAGTGCATCAGCCACAGCTAAAGTTTTGCCTGGTGCGTATTCAGCCACTGCATTGAAACGCATCAGCCTCATTAACAGTCTCTGGCACCTAATGGGCACATTATCCAAGTCTTTGCTGTTCATGAGAGGCACTAGTGGTTTATGATCGGTGACAAGTCTGAAATTGTCAAGCCCAAACAAGTACTTCTCGAACCTTTCACATGCCCAGACGCTGGCTAAGCACTCTTTCTCGATCTGTGCGTACCTTGTCTCTGCGTCACTCAGCCGTCGGGAGCAGTAGGCCACGGGCTTCCAGTGTTCCCCGTGCTGCTGGAGCAGAACGCCTCCCAGCCCGTAGCTGCTGGCATCTGCTGACACCACCGTAGCCTTAGTGACGTCATAAAAGGTGAGTACCGGGGCGGTGGCGAGTGCTGCTTTAAGGTCTTGGAATGCTGTGTTCTGTGCAGGTCCCCACAGCCACTCTGTCGTTGCTTTAAGCAGTCCATAAAGCGGCTGACCTACAGTGGACAGCTCTGGGACGTATTTTGCCAAATAGTTCACCATCCCGAGGAACCTCTTGAGTTCCGTCACGTTCTGGGGCTGAGGAAAGTTCTCTATTCCGGCCACTTTGTCCGGGTCAGGTCTGATGCCTGCCTCGTTGATGATATGACCAAGGAAGTGGACTTGTTTCTGTTTGAACTTGCATTTCGCTTGGTTCAGTTTGAGACCTGATGTTTCAATGACCCCCAGCGCCTCTGCTAGGCGCCGGTCATGGATTTCCTCAGTCTCTCCATGTATAAGGATGTCATCCATGTACACCTCTGTGCCCTCTAGCCCGGTCAGAGTTTCCGCCATCTTTCTCTGGAAAATCTCTGGAGCACTCGTTATACCAAATGGAAGGCGGCAGAAAGCATACCTCCCAAATGGGGTGATGAAAGTGGTGAGCCCCCTGCTGTCTTCATGCAAGGGGATCTGGTAAAACCCACTTGCTGCATCCAACGTTGTGAAGAACTTTGACCCTGCGAGCCTTGGCATTATTTCCTCCATAGTGGGCAGCACGTATTTCTCACGTTTCACCGCTCGATTCAGCCTCCTGAGGTCAGCGCAGCAGCGAACCTCTTTCTTGTTCGGTTTCAGCACCGGCACCATAGCGGCGCACCATTCTGTGGGCTGAGTCACTTTTTCAATAATGCCCTCATTTTCCATGCGCTGCAGTTCTTTCTTAACCAGTGGTACAAGTGGCAGTGGTATCCGTCTGGCTGTATGCACCGCGTATGGCTGGGCACCCTCCACCAGAGCTATTTTCACTGGGTCTGTTTTCAGCAGTCCACTTGAACCGAAAACTCCACTGACCTCATTCATCCGCTTCACTAGACCCATCTCCACTGCCTCTGGACGACTCAGCAGACAGCTGCCTCTCCCCTTGATCACATACACTGGAAAGGAGTATTGTTTCTCCTTGTAGTTGGTTGTGGCTTGAAACTGTCCTATGCAGCTGATGTTTCCACCTGGGCTTATGAAGCATGTGTCAGGAGGTCCCAGTTTTATGTTTGGCTTCAGCTTTTTAAATGTCCCTTGGTTGATAACAGTAGCGTCAGCCCCCGTGTCAATTTTAAAGGTTATTGGTACATCACTTATTGTTAAACTAACAGTCCAATCTTCCTGACTGCTCTCTTTGCCAACTTCTCCCAGAAAGTACAGCTGTTTAACCTCTTCAGTGACTTCTCTCACCGCTTTAGAGTGACATACACGCTCCCAATGTCCCTTTTTATGACACTTGTTGCACTTACTGTTCGTTGCAGGACACTTCCGCTCATCGGTGTGCTGCGTCTTGCCGCACCTCCCGCATTCATCTACTTTGTTGGTTGCCGGACTGCCGCCACCATGACGCTGTCCGCCCTTTTTGTTTTGGCGTCCGTCCCGCCATCGGACAACATTGACGTTAGCCAGCAGGGCCTCTGGTTGGTTAGCTTGGAGGCTGAGCTGCTTTGTTATTGCCTCCGCCTGGCGCACTTGTTCAATGACTTTCACCAGAGTAAGGTCCGCTGTGAGCTGGAACTGACGGGAGAGCACCTTATCTTTTATGCCCACTACCAGACGATCTCTGATATGTTCATCCCTCTTGTCCCCAAACTCACAGTGTTCAGACAGCTCATACAATGTCCGGATGTACATCTCCGCTGTCTCTCCTGGCTGCTGGCTACGTTGATAGAAGCACGCCCTCTCATGTATGATGTTACGGCGGGGAATAAAGTAGTCGTCGAACTTTTTCAGTACGATATCATAGTCCACTTTATCACCCTCCGCCGCGAAGTCAAACGAGCTGAATATCTTTTCAGCCTCGCTGCCCATTGCATAAATCAGCGAACTCACTTGAATCTCCCCGTCGTCTTTATCCAGCTTTGTCGCGAGCCTGAAGCGCGAAAACCGTTGTCTCCACTCCGGCCATTCAACGGGGCAGTCAAACTTGAATTCACTCGGCGGATTAAACTTCGGCATGACCGCTCGTGTTCAGATACACAGACTATTCTGACACCATGTAATGTCCGTAGACGCCTTGTCTTACTGACATAAGAATAATTCAAGAACGAGCCGACTTCGTAGGTTCTTAACTGTGTAGCTTTTACTAGCGTTCATCCGACATACAACCTTCATAACATGCGCTTCTAACTTCCTGTATACGTCACACGCACTGCACGTACACCCGTGAGTAGGTCAAGTTAAACACGTGACCTTTCATTCATTACAACAGTAGTAACAGCAAAGACACCGTCGAGCCGATGACGGATAGAATCGTCCGATTCCATCGGTGAATGTTGCGTCTTTTTATTGCTTCACAGTACAAAATATTCTCTCGATGTTAATGTTACTGACTGTATATTGATGTTTTGAGTTGAATGGTGAATTTGAATGGTTTTCCCTGCAAGGTTTAATCTCAAAGGGTCAACATACCTGAAAAAGGGATTTTAGAGTGTAGACTTACCTGATTCACCTTAAACTAAAAAGAATTAACTCGAAGGATAAAATAACTGACACAAAATCGGTATAGCTTGATAAAATAGATATCCTAGGAAAATATAGACCGGTCTCATCTTAATTGGAAAATATAAAATAGATAATTGACTAAACTTATTAGAAACCTGAACCTAAAACAACCTAATTGCAATTAAAAAGGGATTCAAACCAGGGTTTCAGTATATATCTAAATGTATGAATATGTGACATAGCTGTGAATAGTTTTCATGTTTCAAGTGAATTTACACTATTTTGTCATTAAATTTACAGCTTTTTCCTTTTGTAGCCCCAGTCTCTGGTCTGCTATTATGTTGCTCAACCATTCCTGAAGAGCCTAGATCTGGTCCAGTGTGAGATAGTGACACAAGTGTTACATATTTTTTTCCCCCCATCACAGTACAAAATATTCTCTCGAAATTTATGAACCAGGATTAAACAGGGCACCAGAAGACACGAAGGAACCACAAAGGAAAACTTGGGTTGGACTAGAAGGTACGAGTAAACTAGATAGACAACGTTACCAACTGTCGCTTAGGCACGTTCTGGGTTAGCTGGGGTCTTGTAGATTGGTAATGAGCTGATCACTCGCAGGTGTGGTGGTTGTAGATTGTAGACAGGTGCGTTGTTCTAGATCGTGTCTACGCGACGCTCTAAGAGCGCGCTCAAACGTGCCTGGTGTTTCAGAGACGGATGATGGAAATGTGCTTCGTGACCTCACGGTCGAGCCAGGGGGGCGAGCAAAGGGCTGAACCACGACAAATACACTGTTATCAGGTAGTCCTTGTTATGAAAGGAACACAAATCTGTACCCACCTTGGCCCAGGGTCTGCATGCCATATCGTGAGGGTGTCTCTCTCTGTTGCTTTGGGTCTACTGACCTGCATATGTCACACTTGGAGATTAAAGTCTTTATGTACTCATTCATCACTTGCCAATATACACATTCCCTGGCAGGCCTGAGACATCCTTCTACTCCAAGATGAGAGGAGTGGACAGGTCGGGTGATATCAACTCTGAGTGCATCAGGTATCACTGCTCTCTCTCTCCTCTGAACACTATGCCATCCTGGAAACTCAATTCATCCTGGAATGAGTGGTAGTGCTGGATGTCTGTTGGAATATCATTTTTTCTCTGTGGCCACCCAGTCAGAATCATCTTTGCCACACTCTGTAACTTTGTGCCCTCTTTTGTAGCAGAACACATCGAGCTCAGTCTCTCAGCAGATGCACTATATGAACTAAAGTATTGGGACACCTGGCCATTACACCTACAGGAGCTTTTATGACATCCCATTCTAAATCCATAGGCATTTATATGGAGTTGGTCCCCCCTTTGCATCTATAACAGCTTCCACTCTTCTGGGAAGGCTTTCCACAAGATTTTGGAATGTCTGTGGGATTTTTTGCCCATTCATCCAGAAGAGCATTTATGAGGTCAGGCACTGATGTTGGACGAGAAGACCTGGCTCGCAATCTCCATTCTAGTTCATCCCAAAGGTGTTCGATGGGGTTGAGGTCAGGGCTCTGTGTGGGCCAGTCAAGTTCTTCCACACCAAACTCACCCAACCATGTCTTAATTGACCTTGCTTTGTGCACTGGGCACAGTCATGTTGGAACAGAAAAGGGCCCTCCCTAAACTGTTCCCACAAAGTTGGAAGCATAGTATTGTCAAAAATGTCTTGGTATGCTGAAGCATTAAGATGTCCCTTCACTGGAACTAAGGGGCCTAGCCCAACCCCTGAAAAACAACCCCATACCATTATCCCTCCTCCACCAAACTTAACAGTTGGCACAATGCAGTCAGGCAGGCAATGTTCTCCTGGCATCTGCCAAACCCAGACTCATCCATCAGACTGTCAGACAGAGAAGCGTGATTTGTCACTCCACAGAACACGTTTCCACTGCTCCAGAGTCCAGTGGCAGTGTGCTTTACACCACTCCATCTGATGCTTGGCATTGTGCTTGTTCATGTAAGGCTTGCATGCAGCTGCTTGGCCATGGAAACTCATTCCATGAAGCTCCCAGAGCACAGTTTTTGTGCTGATGTTAATGCCAGAGGAAGTTTGGAACTCTACAGTTATTGAGTCAACGGAGCGTTGGCGACTTTTACGCACTATGCACCTCAGCACTCGTTGACCCCACTGTGTGACTTTACATGGTCTGCCACTTCGTGGCTGAGTTGCTGTTGTTCCTAAATGCTCCCACTTTTCAATAATACCACTTACAGTTGACCGTGGAATATCTAGCAGGGAAGAAATTTCACGAACTGACTTATTTTAAAGGTGGCATCCTATGACAGTACCACGCTTGAATTCACTGAGCTCTTCAGAACGACCCATTCTTTCACAAATGTTTATAAATGCAGACTGCATGGCTAGCTGCTGGATTTTATACACCTGTGGCAATGGGTCTGAATGAGACACCTGAATTCAATGATTAAGAGGTGTGTCCCAATACTTTTGTACTTATAGTGTAGGTAAGTAATTAATCATGTTAACAGTCTCTAACTCTGTCTCAGTGTCTCCCTTGGTGCTCTCTGGTAAGTATGCCCTGCTCAGTGTGTCAGCCAGCAACACATCTTGGCCTGGTACATAGATTACACTGATATCATACTTTTGCAGTCTAAGTAGCATCCTCTGCAGTCTCTTAGGTGTACTAACGAAGAGGCTTACTGTGGCTATTTTCCAGCGGCTTATGGTCACTCTGTACTGTCACCTGTCTACCATAGGTAGATTGATGGAACTTTTCCATCCCAAACACTATTGCCAGGCATTCCTTTTCTATTTGGGCATAGCCTCTCTCAGTAGGTGTAAGTGCTCTACTTCCAAATGTTACTGGTTTACCTTTCTATGTTAGGGCAGCTCCCAGTCCTATTTCCGATGCATCACTCTGCAGTGTCAACTCTTCTTCCTGGTTGTAGTATTTTAGAACTGCTATGTTGGCTATGTTGTCTTTCAGCCTCTGAAACGCTTCATCATGTACACCTGTCCATTCCCACATGTTCTCTTTGTCTCAAAGTCTCACAATCATCTGACAGGTGTTCATAGAATTTTGACAAGTTTACCATACCCACCAGTCTCTGCACACCTTTGACATCTGTTGGCCTTGGCATCTCTCTGATTGCTCGTACTTTCTCTGGGTTGATCCGTAGTCCCTCGGCCGTCAGCAGGTGTTGAATGTAGGGTACCTCTTGTTTTCGCAGTTTGAACTTATCCTCATTCAGCTTTATGTTTCACTCTCTGCACCTGGTCAGGAAGCGTCTGAGTTTCTCATCATGGTCTCTGCTTGCCTGTCCTGTGTCGCTCCCTCTCCGGTGACCAACACATCATCTGCAATGATATACACTACCGTTCAAAAGTTTGGGATCACCCAAACAATTTTGTGTTTTCCATGAAAAGTCACACTTATTCACCACCATATGTTGTGAAATGAATAGAAAATAGAGTCAAGACATTGACAAGGTTAGAAATAATGATTTGTATTTGAAATAAGATTTTTTTTACATCAAACTTTGCTTTCGTCAAAGAATCCTCCATTTGCAGCAATTACAGCATTGCAGACCTTTGGCATTCTAGCTGTTAATTTGTTGAAGTAATCTGGAGAAATTGCACCCCACGCTTCCAGAAGCAGCTCCCACAAGTTGGATTGGTTGGATGGGCACTTCTTTGAGCAGATTGAGTTTCTGGAGCATCACATTTGTGGGGTCAATTAAACGCTCAAAATGGCCAGAAAAAGAGAACTTTCATCTGAAACTCGACAGTCTACTCTTGTTCTTAGAAATGAAGGCTATTCCATGTGAGAAATTGCTAAGAAATTGAAGATTTCCTACACCGGTGTGTACTACTCCCTTCAGAGGACAGCACAAACAGGCTCTAACAGGTACTATTTAATGAAGATGCCAGTTGGGGACCTGTGAGGCGTCTGTTTCTCAAACTAGAGACTCTAATGTACTTATCTTCTTGCTCAGTTGTGCAACGCGGCCTCCCACTTCTTTTTCTACTCTGGTTAGAGCCTGTTTGTGCTGTCCTCTGAAGGGAGTAGTACACACCGGTGTAGGAAATCTTCAATTTCTTAGCAATTTCTCGCATGGAATAGCCTTCATTTCTAAGAACAAGAATAGACTGTCGAGTTTCAGATGAAAGTTCTCTTTTTCTGGCCATTTTGAGCGTTTAATTGACCCCACAAATGTGATGCTCCAGAAACTCAATCTGCTCAAAGAAGTGCCCATCCAACCAATCCAACTTGTGGGAGCTGCTTCTGGAAGCGTGGGGTGCAATTTCTCCAGATTACCTCAACAAATTAACAGCTAGAATGCCAAAGGTCTGCAATGCTGTAATTGCTGCAAATGGAGGATTCTTTGACGAAAGCAAAGTTTGATGTAAAAAAAATCTTATTTCAAATACAAATCATTATTTCTAACCTTGTCAATGTCTTGACTCTATTTTCTATTCATTTCACAACATATGGTGGTGAATAAGTGTGACTTTTCATGGAAAACACAAAATTGTTTGGGTGATCCCAAACTTTTGAACGGTAGTGTATATTCCAGGTAAGCCCTCCAGCGCTTGCATGAGCTTCCTTTGGAAGACTTCTGGTGCTGGGCTTATTCCCATCAGCATTCTCAGCCACTGGAACCGGCCAAACAGGGTGGCGAATGTGGTGAGGTAGCTTGACTCTTACTCTAGCTTGACATGCTAGAAGCCGTGCTTCACATCATAAACTGAATACATTTGCCTTTGACATTTCTGGGAGGATGTCATCTATCATAGGTAGGGGGAAATGGCTCCTTTTAAGTGTTCTATTCAGTGGCTTTGGTTCTATACAGATTCTTGGCTTCCCATTCAGTTTTGTCACTGAGACCATACTACTTATCCAGTCTGTGCTCTGGATAAGAGGTAATAGGTAAATAATAAATAGGAGAGGTCCAATACAGAGCCCTGGGGAACACCCGTAGTAACAGGAAAGGACTGTGATCTCAAATTTTTAAGTTGGACAAACTGAGTGCAGCCAGAGATATGATCTAAACCAGCCAAGGGGTTTATCCTGGATAGAAGGGGTGAAACATGTTTAGCAACAAGAGGTGGTTTTGATGAGGTACTCTATGCACAGTTTGATATGTCCTTGTGTTGAGAATTCATCAGCTCCTGAGATCACCACTATTGCATGTTTGTGAGGGACAAGGTAAACCAGATGATCGGGGCATCCAAGTAGCGTAGTTGCTGGTTTGAATCTCTGTGTTGCCTCCGGCTTGGTTGGGCGTCCCTACAGACACAATTGGCCGTGTCTGTGGGTGGGAAGCTGGATGTGGATGGGTGTCCTGGTCGCTGCACTAGAGCCTCCTCTGGTCGGTTGGGGCACCTGTTCGGGGGGTAACTGGGGGGAATAGCGTAATCCTCCCACGCGCTATGTCCCCTTGGTGAAACTCCTCACTGTCAGGTGAAAAGAAGCGGCTGGCGACTCCACATGTATCAGAGACATGGTAGTCTGCAGCCCTCTGGCTCAGCAGAGGGGGTGGGGCAGCGACCAGGACAGCTTGGAAAATAGGGTAATTGGCCAAGTACAACTGGGCAGAAAAAAGGGGGGAGAAAAATCAATTTTTAAAAAAAAAAAAAAACCAAAACAAAATCAGATGATCTTCGCTTGTAAAGATGATGATCTTCGACGGCAGCATTGATGATCTTCAATAGCAAAGATGATATACTGCACAGTTACCTTCAGGTGAGCTGTCTAGTATTACACTACATTGCCTTCACATGGGAAATTCATGATAATGTGAACACTTTTTTTTTAATCTGCAGTTGCAGAATATAGAAATAAAATTTTATTAAAAGATTCTACTCTGCATTTGGCAGTAATTTATGTGACTATGTCTGCTTTTGCGTGTGTGTGTGTGCGTGTGTGTGCTTCCATCAGTGTGCATGCTCTCATCTGTGCTAGAGTTCCGTTCACTGTAATTACAAAGCAATGTGTGAAAGCAGTTTAAACAGGCCAGGGCATCCTTTCAGCCAGAGCAAACAGTGGAAAAGCATCCAGGCATGCACACACTTGCACACAGCCTAAAACGTACAAGCACACATGTGCAAACTAACCATCTGCTAGAGATTACGAGGGGAAAAAAAGAAGAGAGAAATATGAAGCATTCAAGATCTAAGGTTATTTATTACATCTCATTATAAAAGTATAAGAGTAAAATTCTTGAGTTTTAGCTCCCCAACACTGCAGCAGGGATGGTGTTAAGGCAGGGGCGGTGTTAGAGACTAACAATCAACTTTAAGGATGCTTCTTAGTGTTTATGATCGTGGGATGTGCACCCTGTTTATCCTTGTAATCCAGGGGAGACTTGCTGAAAATGTTAAACAATGACCATTTGTATATCAGTTCACTTTTAACATGTTATGTCCTCAGCAGGGTTCTGGTAGCACACTACAGACTAGGAAAGCATGGAAAAAGATACCCTTCTGTCTCTCTCCTACAATTTTGTCAGAATGTTTGGGTTTTCTCTTGTTCCTTATGCCCATCCTCTTTTTTTCTTCTCTTTCATTCTGGGCATCCTGGGTCACCCTCAATCTCCCGTCGGTCCTCAACCCCTCGTAAATCACCCAACGTTAATTTTTTTTCCAAGTGCTCTTTTTCTTTTTTCAAGTCAGCCTCTTTCTTCCTCCTTCCCTTGTCTCCCCACCACTCACTGCCCTTCCTCCACTCCCTCCCTTTCCTAAGAATCAGGAGAGGTTACGCAAACTTTCAGATGGTCTGGCAGTATCCTTCTGCCTGCATCTCTGCTAATCTATGGAAACTCAGACAGGGCTCCTGGCGGCCCTGGTTGCTCTGCTCTGGAACTGTGCTCAAGGTTCCTGTGTGTGTGTGTGTGGGGGGGGGCATTTTAATTGACCACATGTGACTCTATTTACCTTTTAATCCTTTGTTTTCCTCAGCATGTCTTTGTGAGAAAAGCAGTTGTTTTGCAGATGTAGCCGGGAACGATCGCAGATTTTCTCTTGAAGCACTGTATCTCTTCCCACAGTGTGCAGAGCTGGGAAATGCAGATTTAGACACCTGGAGAACGGGCAGACATTCTTTCGTTATGGAGGTCTGTTTGTGATCTTCCGCTGTGACCCAGGTTACAAGCTCCATGGGCACAACACCAACAGCTGTGCGTCTGGACGGTGGTCCCGGGACCTCCCGGTCTGTGTCGGTGAGTCCTCAGGATAGAGCTTGACTCATGAACACTTTTTTCTGTTTGATCCCTTTATAGTCCTTAATTTAATATAAAAGGACAGCAATATGGGAAACCATCGAGTACCGAAGAGGATCAGGGTCACATGTGGAAAATGTATTGGAGTTCTGAGATTAAAATCAGAATTCTGACTTTAGTTAATGATTTTATTCTTAGAATTCTCTTGATTTTGAGAATAAAGTCAGAGCTTTTTCACACGTGGTCCTGATTCTAATCTGTAATCAAAGACACATACATAGACTTGGATTATGGGATGCTGCCGAAAGTTGGATGTGTCTAGTATCTTATGGTACACTTGTACAAGCTCTTTAGGAATGCCTGTTGATTCAGAATTATTGGTAACAGTTGCCTAGTTGTATTCAGGAACTTACAGATGCTAATTTTTATTTCTGCTATACATATCAGAAATTCCTATGGGGATGTGCCATGTTAGCAATTCAGATTAGATTCAAACTCGTGTAACAGTTGGGAGGCAGATAAGACTGAGCTGGTGGAAGACACCGGGGGCTCCGACCTTTAGGGACTGATTCACAGAACAGGGTAAAGTAGCTGTATATGAGCGGGTATCATATGGACTGAAGGGCAATATGTGTCAAAACAGGAAAAAATAATTGATGTGTTTCATGATAAATAGAAGAACAGTACTATCGGGCGTATTGTCGATGTGCAATACTCAGAAATGCATTATCAATGCACAGAGGGAGAGAATTAGACTGATGTCATATATTGAGATGTGTGTGTTTTGTTTATTTTCTCAGGCCCTCTCCATTTTATTTCGTTATTTATCAATTTTTTTTAGAGTGATGTTTAAAAATGTAAGAATACCAATAAAATATTATTAATAAAAACCCGTGACCCTGAGAGCAGGATAAGCGGTTAAGATAATGGAATTTTTCAGAAAAAAGGCCAGATATTATGCCTGTAAATTTGTTTTATCACTGGTGTATTCCTAAGATTGCTTAATCCCTTATGTTCCTTGATAAAAAGCATGTTTATTCGTATTCTGACTGTAATTCTCTCGTCTCAGGTTCAGGCTGTGCCAGCCCGGGGCCACTGATCCATGGGACCAGCAGTGTGAATGCAGATGGCTCCTGGGTGTCATTCAGCTGTAATAGTGGCTTTAGGCTATATGGATCTTCAATGTTATATTGTAAGGTCCCCATGTGGAACAGCAGCAAGCCTATCTGCAAGGGTGAGCATACAAAACATTGTCGTAATACCTTGTGATAAGAGATTTGTGGGTCTTTTGCATTTATATGTATGTGTGCGTAATTTGTGTTCATCAGTGAAATCTGAAAAAAATCACACATGTCACTGCACCTCAAGTTATCAGACATTAAAGTCAACACAGGACAAGCATAGTTTTATCCATCCATAATATTGTATTATGTAATGTCTGTTTTTCATCTTGTTCATCCTAGAATCTGACATGACGAGCTCTGTTTCACATTCAGCCATGCAACAGACCAACATGCTGCAGGCCATTCAAAAACTCCAGGCACCCTTGGCTCTGAAAAATCACCTTCGATCTCACTACGACACCCTCCCCAATACTGCCTTGAAAGAAGCCTATCTAAAATCTGCCTTTTTGTCCTACATGCCATCACAAACATCAAAAAGCAAAGGAGTTGAAGTGACTGAACTGGTAGATGGCAGGGAGCCACACGTTCAACACCATAATGCTAAAGTCTTCCTCCAAGATGGGGCTCATCTTAAAGCTTATATCCAGAAGGGAAATGGAGTGCATGTAACTAAATCTGGCAGGAACTTCTCAAAAGCAAAAACTTCATACATTGAAGCAGAGGAGGAGGAGGCTGGAGTCACAGAAGCCTCCCAAAAGCCTCCGGATGCTTCCATACAGATGACCAGTGAATCATATCTGCCTCCCACCGGGTCGCTGACCTTATCATTACTGTCAAGGACAGAACAATCCTCAGCATTTAAGGGGTTTCAAACTTCAGCTGTCAGTGCCACCACAAGTACCGCTATCAGGCTTAACCTCGCAGCACAAACTGTTCATTTCCCACATACTCGAGCCTCCACATCTTCTGTGCTTGGTATTGAAAAAGTGCTAGAGGTAGAAGGCGAAGAGTCCATCTCAGTCTCCAACGCATCCCGGATTAATGTCACCATTCATAGAAACCCTGAGGCTGAAACTGTCCTCTATCCTTTCTCAACTGAGCAAGGCAGACACAGGGGTTCAGTGGTGGACTCTGTGGGTGTGGAGGAGCTGAATTCGGATCAGACCGAGACAGAACTGCCAGATGTTACCGTCATAACACAGACGAGGACTCAACTTAAACAAGCTTATACTTTATCACATGTTGTATCTACATCTGCCTTTCCCAATTCCAAAAGGTCTCTCTCGGCTCACTCCTCGCCCATGTCGCCTTCTCCTGCCTTTTTTTCCTCCTCCTCCATGCCTCACTCCCCATCCATCTCTCCTCTCTCCCTTTCTGCCTTCACCGCCTCCGATCACAGCTCCTCCCAGTCAAAAGCAATTGCACCGCTCTCCGATGTCACCTCGCCTGGGTTCACGTTGACCCCAAATGAGCCAAGAGCCTACTGGACGGAAAACCACACCGGCTCAACAGTCGCCACTGTCGACCCTGCCACCCCATCCTTGACCCTCAACAGGCGACAGCCTGTGTGCCCGTACCCACCGATGCCCATTCACGGGACCTTCTATTTTCGAAATGTGGAGAATCCAGGTCCTGGGAGGAATCGACATTACATACAGTACGCCTGCTATCCTGGTTACACGCTGGCTCACGGAGACATACACAGCTACTGCCAGCATGGGGGCACTTGGAGTGGAGTCACACCTGTTTGTATGGGTGAGTAAAACTATTGCTTTGTACATCGGAGTCTTTCTGTGCTGTAATTGAGTTTGGCGACAAGAAGGAGCAGTGGGAGTTCATGGCACACTAGATGGTTTGAAATGAACCTACTGTGACAAACTGCTGTTCAATATCAATGCAGTAATGGGTGAAACATATTTAACTGCATGCAGTGGTCATTTTAGTACAGTCATGCCTTTCAGTCTAAGAATCTGTCAGTCTCTTTTTTTTCCTCTTTCTCTCATACACTCTCCAGTTTTTTTCCTTTTTGCTTCTTTCTTTCTCCATGTTCTCTCCTTATGGAGCAATGTATGGCAACATTATCTTGCCCAATCCTATAATTCTGCTATGCCATGATGTTAATGAAGATCGATCGACCGGAATTATTTGGTTTATAATGTCCGTTGAAACATCAGTTACCTCAGAGACATCCACCCATCTACTCATATACTGAACATATTAAGGAACTTGGATGTGATGGTACTCAAAAATCAATTGTAAGGCTACAAGTGTGCAAATTGGCATCAAACTACATCGCTCTTGTTTGTTTTTGCCACCATCTAAAGGTACCACAGAATAAGTTTATGTATTTTCTATGTCAGTACAGACCAGGCTAGGGTTAGCAAGCAGCATCTTTTAGGTCTAATGTAAACAGATTTGTGATTATACTGTAAGAACCTATTCTTGTGTAATTTTATATTATATATATATAGTTATTATTATTATATTATTTTATTATATATTATATCTTATTATATTATATTTATTGTGTATTGTGTATGGCTTCCAGTGTGGGAGGATGGCGGTGCGGACTCGCGTTTGTGGCAGCCTCACCCAGTGCCGATTGTGCAGTATCTTTGTTCACGTCTACGTCTAAGTTTGTGTCATCGAGTGAAGTTTTTATTTTGATTGTCAGTTTCGCTTGGCTGGGAGAGCTGGCGCTGGATCAGCTGAGAGAGCTCTGTCTGCTGCGTCCTGTGGGCCCGAGGAGAGGGCACCGAGGGCGGGCTGGGCTAACTGCCCTGCCCAAGAGGAAACACCAAGGCGGTCTGGCTGCGGCCTTGCCTAGCATCGACTGTGCAGTGTTTTTGTCTGTGTATGCATTTGTGTCGTCGTGTGGAGTGCAGAGGAGGTGTGTCGAGGGTGTCTGGCGGGACAGCTGGCATTGGATAGGCTGTGCCTGAGGGGGGGCACCGGGGGCGGTCTGGCAGGGCGCAGAGGCGGGACAGGCTGGGCTGGTTGCTGGCCCATGTGGACCGGCAGTTCCGACAGTCATCCTGGCTGGTGTTTGTTCTCAGGACGGTAGAACTTTTGGACTGTGTTGCACTGGGTGGACTGTGTTGTTGGTTGTGTTGTTTTGTTTTTTTTGCTTTGTTCTCTCTGTTTTTGTATGCTTTTGGTGTTGTTTTTGGAGGTTTTTGGATGTGCGTTTTTGTCTTTGTGTTGCGCTGCTGTGGGCTGGGGGAAATGGAATTTTGTTTCTTTTGTGTACGTAGTACATAAGATGAAATGACAAATAAATTGTTCCTGATTTGTTTTCTTGTGTCTGTCAACAGAGCTCTCACCATGTTCAGTCAACAACGGGGGCTGTTCTCAGCTGTGCACTGAGTCCCAGAGCCTCCATGAGACTCGGGCCTGGACCCAGTGCCTCTGCAGACACGGTTTCACCCTGCTGGATGACAAGCAAACATGTAGAGGTGAGCATAACCCTGTTTTCTTTTTCCATAGCTGTCATTGCTATTTCAAGACTGTAGCATTCTTCTACATTCTTAGTAGACCCCAGTGGACCTCTCTAATAACAAAGCACTGTCCGTGGAGGCATGTTACAGCCCATCAGAGAACAACCTGAGAACACTGACATGCTTGGGTGAGCCATTACTTTTACAGCAGTGCAATTCCCCTTACAAGAGGGTGACATTTACTGTTTTAAGAAACAGCTTCCATCCATTTTCTAGCAGCGCAGTATCTGACTCTCTAAGTGATTTCTGTGAGCACTCGGCATGTAATGCTGATTTCTTCTACCTTTAATGTTATTTGTCTACACTTAGACAAATAATCCTGCCCTGTCAAACCGGTCAATTTCTACTGATGGACTTTGTCCGCAGACATCACAGATATCTAATTATAGTTTTGCTTTAGCCTTGACATTCCAGCGCAGTGAAATAACTCTTTTAAAGCAGTTGCCAGTCGAGGGCAAACAAACATCCATTTTTGTTCCTTGACCCAAAACATGTCAGTCTCCCGTGACTCAACAAGGTCAACATTCTAATCTATTTCAAATGTGTAGAGATGTGTTAAAAATGTCCAGGGTCCTGGACAGTAAAGAGAGACTGCAGGCATGCAGATAAGCCTCTGATGGAGAACTTGTGCTCTCCTGGATGGCAGGCTACACTGGATAGACTGAGGTAGCTGACTTTACATCTTGGCTGAGTTGTTTGCCACACATCCTTGCTTGCTTCCTGTCCCTTTTGACCAAGATGGAGATGCAGAAAACATTTGCAGTGCTGATCAAACCAGCTGGCAAATGAGGAGATATGAGTGGGGATTCAGATTTCAGTTTGGATCCGAGTCATGGAGAGCATGTTGACTCCTCATCTGTTCTTTTTCCCCCTTTCACTTACATCACAGTGGGATGTTGTCCTCCCTGGTCATGCTTATGTCAACAAGCACAGATTATTGTGTGTGTGTGTGTATGTGTGTGTGTGTGTGAGTGTGTCTGTGTGTGCATGTGTGCGTTTGTGGGTGATTGTGTGTCTCCATGTTGCATCTTGTTTGCACATTATGCGTGTTGTGACAAAACCCATCCATTCTTCAGAATCCTGTAAACATGTGGTTGTGGCTCTGTGTATTTATGCTAATGAGTTTGTGTGTATGTGTATGTTGACTCATTTTCACAGTTGGACATATTTTAGGTTAATCTGGTGCATTAGATAAACATTTAAAAACGTGTTGCGTCTGTGTGTGTAGATATAGATGAGTGTGCAGAAGGGCAGCACCACTGTCAGCAGGGGTGCATCAACACATTTGGCTCCTTTAAATGCAGCTGTGATAATGGCTATCAGCTAACTCATGACCAGACCTCCTGTCCAGGTGAGTTTGTTTCTTGTGTGTGTATCTAATCAAGGCTGTAAAACCATGAACCCTCATTTGAAGAGATTTGCCTTAAGAAACTCCAAATGGGTAGATTGTTGTTGACTTGGAGTTGAATTTAGTTATTGGATTTGTTATTAGAGTATATAGCATACTTCTGCCTTCCAAAATTGGTTTGATTTCTAATAGGGAAATTACATAACTCCTCCCTTTGCTGGAAACCCTCTTAAGCCTTCTTCCCTCCTAGACAACCACTGTGCTAGACTCTAGGACAGGTCTGTTAATATGATTTGCCTCAAAGTACAATTTTTTTTTTCTTCATTTTGTTGCCACACTTGCTCTCTGCAGATGTGGACGAGTGTCAGTTGCCCGTCGCTGTAACAGGCTGTGTGTTTGGTTGTATTAACACCCCTGGAAGTTTCCATTGTGAGTGTCCGGCTGGCTACAGCCTGCAAACTGCAGATGACAACTGCCAAGGTCAGACGCCACTTCAGAGATATTGTTTTATAAGAATGCCTTGTTTTTCCTCTGTTGTCCCCCAAATAGCAGAAAACTCAAGTTCACCAGAAATGTGTAGTGTGTTCCTAAAAACGCTATGTATAAAAGAAAGAAAATTAGCCAAATATGCATTGCACGTACTTTATCATTCAGCGTCTCATTATTGACCAAAACTCTATTCACATACTGTAAATGCTTTAAACATCTCTTCCCTTTATAGGGTGCCATCGTTTCTTTTGCACTCACTCATTTTGGTGAAGTAATGGTATACACAACAACAGAAATTATATAGACTAGAGACGTCTGGGTAGCGTGGTGGTCTATTCCGTTGCTTACCAACACGGGGATCGCCTGTTCAAATTCTTGTGTTACCTCTGGCTTGATCGGGCATCCCTACAGACACAATTGGCCGTGTCTGCGGGTGGGAAGCCAGATGTGCGTATGTGTCCTGGTTGCTGCACTAGTGCTTCCTCTGGTCGGTCAGGGCGCCTGTTATGGGGGGAGGGGGAATAGCGTGATCCTCCCATGTGCTACATCCCCCTGGTGAAACTCCTCACTGTCAGGCGAAAAGAAGTGGCTGGCGACTCCACATGTATCAGAGGAAAGATTTGGTAGTCTGCAGCCCACCCCAGATCAGCAGAGGGGTTTGAGCAGCAACCAGGATGGCTCGGAAGAGTGGGGTAATTGGCCAAATAAAAATTTGGGAGAAAAATTTCCAAAAAGAAAAGAAACGACATAGACTAGGACTGGAAGTAATATGAGAGAAAAGTTTTCATGGTATAAAGCTGATAGCACCCATAGTAGGCAAAAATATTAGCTTTCCATTTTGTCGTTGCTGTGGTGCAGACATAGATGAGTGTGCTGACAACCAGGGACAGGGGCCCTGCACGGAGCAGTGCCACAACTCACCGGGATCCTACCGATGCTCCTGCGGGTTTGGGCACACCTTGGCCGGAGACGGACGGAGCTGTGTCCCTCAATGTCCTCCTGGGTACAGGAAGCAGACCCTCGCTCCCACACCTGATAAATCAACAACACACACACTTAAAGAGGAGTGTGTAGGTGGGTTAAGTTTGTTTGCTATGAAAATTTTACATACCTTTATCATCATATTTGTTAGCTTTTTATCTTTGTATGCTTTCCTTGTCCGTCTTCTCTAATTAAGACTTTTAAAACTAACCTGTAAAAACATATAAAGACATACAGAGAACCCTGTAAAGGATTCCCGCATTTGACATGATTTGGTGAGTTGTTTAAGTGTTTGTATTGTGTTGTGTGTGGGTTTTTTTTTCCATGTTTACAGTATTTTCTTTCATTATGCAGTTTTACATTCTAATTTCATTGTGAAACCTGCCTGGAAACCAAATTTCCCTTTAAACACATTGACGTTTTTGAATTTAGAGGATGAAAATGAAAAGTTGTACGTAGACATGATGTGAACAAAGGTATCTCCTCATTCCAACACACAGACATAGACGAATGTGGGGAGGAAGCCCGGCAGCTCAGCAGATGTGAATGGCAGTGTGTAAACTTACCAGGCTCCCATCGCTGCATCTGTCCGAGAGGATACACGCTCCAGACAGACGGACGACGCTGCAAGGGTCAGTGAGAAACATATGCGTGCACACACACACACACACGCACGCACGCACACACACACACACACACACACACACACACACACGTGCACGTGCACAAACACTGTTAATGACATGCAAATACATTGTTCTTGTACGCTTGACGTTTTTGCTCTAGTTAGATATCTGGTTCTCTGCCTTGAGGATAGCAGCCCGGTGGCACAGTGGTTAGCCCAGCCGCCTCACAGCAAGAAGGTCCTGGGTTTGAGCCCCGGGGTAGTCCAACTTTGAGGGTCGTCCCAGGTCGTCCTCTGTGTGGAGGTTGCATGTTCTCCCCATGTCTGTGTGGGTTTCCTCCGGGTGCTCCGGTTTCCTCCCACAGTCCAAAGACATGTAGGTCAGGTGAATCGGCCATACTAAGTTGTCCCTAAATGTGTGTGTGTGTGTGTGTGTGTGTGTGTGTGTGTGTGTGTGCCCTGTGAGGGTCTGGCAGCCTGTCCAGGGTGTCTCCCCGCCTGCTGCCCAATGACTGCTGGGATAGGCTCCAGCATCCCCGTGACCCCGAGAGCAGGATAAGCGGTTTAGATAATGGATGGATGGATGGATACCTTGAGGATACAGACAGTAACAGTCTCTGTCTCTCCCAGACATTAATGAGTGCAGTCGGAAGAATGGCGGATGCTCCCACCTGTGTGTCAACCACAAAGGGGGATACAAATGTGCCTGCCCAGCCTCCCACCGTCTCTCCCCCTACAGCTGGAAGAAATGTGTGCCCAGGATAACAGAGGACAGAGGCTAAAGGACAAGACTCAATACTGTACACACCACCTGCACCGTGTATAGCCCCTTTAATAGCCACCTCTTATTGCGATGACAAGAATCAGACAACAGGTAGTGTCGCAGTGCCAAGTATGTTTCTGACATGCAAAAATGACTAACACTTGTTGTAATTTCTAGGTATGCAGTTGGAAATTAATAGCTTTAGTAGTCCATCAGTTGGGTACTGTATGAGTCTCCAGTGCATTCATGCAGTGGCAGTATTTTATGTGGTATTATGTTATAATAAGTAGCAATATGTTTTTTTAGTTCATGGTGATTATGTGAGTCTTGAATTGATGATTTACAAATAAGCTATCAGATGGTCAAAACAAGAGATCATTTTAATATATGATATATTTTATTATTCTTTCATGCCCACATAGCATAAGTAATTTCTTAAAGTATGTATGTAAATAAAATAAGATTATGACAATGTATTTGGGAGGAGGGGTAAAAATTAAATTAATAAAACAAGTCTTTTAGAATCTGTTATATAGTCTACATCTAACAATTTTATAAGACATTATATTGCTAAAGAAATTGAAATAATTTTTCACTTTTAACAATAAAATAATAGTTTTTACCCTTGCCCGTTTTATTTTAAAAAGCTTAATAAACTTTGAGTAAGCGCTGAGAAAAAGCTGGGAAAACGGCTTTTCACTCTTTCTAAGTTGTTCTTTTGCTCGAGCATCAGACTCAGCGAGTCCGTCTTTCATCAGTACACTGCACTGTTCTCACACCATGTCACCGTCTCCCTGCATCAATGCTCTTCTGTCATCATATGAACACCTCATGCGCTCACATAATCCCATTGGCTCATATCACAGACTCAGGTGTTTCTGAGGTTACGCGAGATCTTACATAGTGGGTCAACCATGGCACCCGCATTAGCAAACAAACTTGACTGTCTTCATTCTAGACAAATACTGCATGGAATAAGAACACAACTTCTTTTCCCCCCCTTTTCTCCCCAATTGCACTAGGCCAATTACCCCACTCTTTCAAGCCAACCCGGTCGCTGCTCCACCCCCCCATCCCCCCCGCTGATGCGGGGAGGGCTGCAGACTACTACATGTCTCCTCCAATACATGTGGAGTTGCCAGCCGCTTCTTTTCACCTGACAGTGAGGAGTTTCGCAAGGGGGACGTAGCACGTGGGAGGATCACGCTATTCTCCCTCAGTTCCCCTTCCCCCGGAACAGGCACCCCGATCAACCAGAAGAGGCGCTAGCGAAGCGACCAAGACACATACCAACATCTGGCTTCCCACCCACAGACACAGCCCATTGTGTCTGTAGGGACACCCGACCAAGCTGGAGGTAACACAGAGACTTGATCTGGCGATCCCCGTGTTGGTAGGCAATGGAACAGACTGACACACCACCCCGATGCCCAAGAAACGCAACTTCAACATGGTAAAGTTCAGGCAACATGTCAACTCTAACACAAACCAGCAACATACTAACTCAGTGTATGCTTTGGAGATTACAACTTAAACATAAAGACGGAAAATACATTTTAAGGTTAATTTTCACACAATGTCTCATTCACATAATATATGTGTATATATATATAACCACAATCTGAAAACGTTGGCTTCTCTTTACCAAATAAGTTAATTAAACATGGTTAGCCGAATGCAGGAACACAATTAAGTATTATTATCTACAGCAGTCAATCACAAATAGTGTATTACAGCTCTTGTAATATGACAATTCCAACATCCAGTATGCAAGACATCAGGCATGCAGATACATCTGCTGGCATGGTAAATATTAATGTCAATAATCCAGATACATGATATGTCAGCTGTTTGTTGTGAACTAAACATATTTAAATAACTTGTTGAATAGAATAATTATGGTCCACAACAACAAAATTAACAAAGGAATGGTTTGAACTCAGTTGCCATAGCTATGCTGTTTAAAAATATCTGAGCAACACAATTTATTCAAGGTCAAATAAAGCACCATGGATTTCTATGAACTGACCATGAGAAGATCCTTCAGGTTCACAGTGTCTCTTCAGACATTCAACATCTGTCAGCAGCAATTACATCTGCTAGGCTGGTCTCTCACTGCATCAGGCAACTAGAACTGGGTAGGAAGTCCTGTATGTAAGTAACTACAGCCTTGGACAGATAGGTCATGGTGCCATAGCAGCCACTGGGGGCGCTATCGTAGAAAAAGTTGCAGATGCCGGTGGCTGGATCCTTCTCCATAAAATAATCGCTGGCACAGTGGGATTTCTAAGGAACACACCATGGGAGAAGGTGATGACAAAGACATACACTGTTAACGCCCAAATAAAGCCATGTCATTTTACGCAAAATCTAACCCTCAACCTTGTATTGCCTAATATAGAAAACATGGACATTTATGGTAACAAGTTAAGTCAGCACTGCATACATCATCCATTTTAAGAAGTCGAATACCTGGTGTTAAACACACCAAAAAGGAAGAAAAGAATTTGTAAATGGAATGAGATCTTTTCAATCCAATGCAAATCAACTTGTCAACTTGAATCAATAAAATTGTTTTGATTCAAATGTTATTTTCTTCTTATTAGTGGAGTAACATGCATTGTTTTACTTTACTTCAGTATACTGGCATTTGTATCTTAAACTGTTTCTGCAAATAAACCTGCCCAATTGGAATATGTTCACCTCAATTGCAGATTTTTAAACTTGTTCGTTTTAGGACTGAAAATAAGAGTAAATTACTAGTTCTAAAACGATTTATTTATAGGGAAAAGTAATGCAATGGCATAGTGGTACCTGGTCATGGAAGAAAAGGTCATTGGCCATGTGTAGGATGCGGTCTATGTGAATGATGGCACCAATGTTGTCCACATCCACTTCAGCCACCAGACCCAAAACCATAACAGTCTCCACCAGCAGCTGCCGGTACTCTGGTTGAGGGACATGGTTCAGGACTGTCTCCACCTGCACAGCAAACTTGATCTCCTCCTTTGTCATCTATAATATAATTAATGAGTTTATCATACAGATGTAAACACATGATACCCATTTACACATATTCTTGCACACATGAGCACACACAAACAAAGGTACTAATAGCAGGGACAAAAATATTTGGAGGATCCGGATTCAGATTGTAGGCTGCAAACTCTTTTAATTTAGCTCACTTGACTGTATGTACCCATGTATGTTTGTGAGTTGGTTTGTGCAATTGTTTGCAAGTTTGTGTGTGTGTGTGTGTGTGTGTGTGTGTGTGTGTGTGTGTGTGTGTGTGTGTGTGTGTGTGTGTGTGTGTGTGTGTGTGACAGAGTGCGGACGAAACTCCTCTTATGCACTGTCAAAGTGCCAGATCCAAACTGCCATTTCTTAACTCTCTCTGCGCTGTCCGTTTGCAAGTCATTGAGCTCTGCATTAAGTCATTCATCTCGGTGAGTGTGAATCTAAGGTTGAATGGATAACAGTGGATATATCAGAATCAGAATCAGAATCAAAATACTTTACTCATCCCCAAGGGGGTCTGGAGAGGCGATGCCACACCTACCAGAGGGAGTGGAGTTAGTGTGTTGTATTTCGGTGACATTATTAAGCCACCACAGATGTCATCACCACATCAGCAATTTTAATATGACTGTTGTCATAAAATTTTGAATGATAGTTGCACTTACTTCTGATTACACTATTTGTATGATTAAATGAATAAGTTGCCTGTTGTCATAATTAAATTATATTTGGCGTGTGATGTTGGTGGGAGACAAATATTTGATAGGGGCTTTGAAACAAAAATAATTGGCTTATGACTGACAGGTAACAAAAAGTGTCAAAGCGGAACTACATTGTGGGTTTGTTTTTTTTCTTTTTGTCATTTTTTGCAAGTGGTAGATCGTGGTTTACATTTGGACTTGGGGTGTGATCTCAGGCTTGAAAAGGCTGGTGCCCACTGGTTTAAATTAATTCACGTCTTTTACTTGGTTGCCCCATGAAACACAGTAATTCTTATTTTACTGAACGCTTAATAAATACATTTTTCATTTTGCTTTTTTACTTGATGCATTAGTGACAATTATTGGCCTGCTATACATTCATATATGCACAAACCTGCACACAAAAGCCAGCCTAGTCAGAATGCTTGAGTTTGCCAGAAAGATGTGTCGGCATCGATTAATTGTCTCTGGTCCTTTACCTGTGAGGGGTAATGATGAGATGTACAGTAGGCTTAGGCTCACCTCAATGAACCGCTGGCTGAATGATGTCTTCTCCTTTCTCTTTTTCTGTTTGAATGGTGTCATGTGAGTCTCTCTTGCATGCATGTGCAGTCGGTTCTCCTCCCAGGTCTCCGTGGTGATGGTGGTCGCCATTTGGATGCTGCCTGCCTTTCCACTCCTCACATAAGTTTTTCTTTTATTACATGATGATGCTGGTCGTGTGGCTTGGGTCCTGGAATGCTCCGTTGGCATGTGGACACTGCTTGGCATCCTGTGCATCATGTTCTTCATAAATTTTATGTCCATTATAATTCTGTTATCCACTTTCAATGTTGTATTATGTAAATTGCATGAACACAACATCCATTGCATGCTGTCCGTCTTGGGAGAGAGATCCCTCCTCTGTTGCTCTCCCTGAGGTTTCTTCCTATTTTTTCTCCCTGTTAAAGGGTTTTTTTAGGGAGTTGTTCCTTATCCGATGAGAGGGTCTAAGGACAGGATGTTGTGTTGCTGTTAAGCCCACTGAGGCAAATTTGTAATTTGTGATATTGGGCTATACAAATAAAATTGATTTGATTTGATTTGATTTTGCCTAAAAGGGTGAAAGTGACACTCCCAACCAAACCAGTAAAGTTGCCAAGCCCACATCAACTGCTGGCGAATTTGTACTTCCGCTGGAATAGTGGGGGTTTAAAATGCTTTTAATAGCTTTTCCCCGAACGTACTTGGGACCTTACCAACTTTGGGATTCAAACCAACAACCTTACAATTACAAGGCAGGACCTCCTCCACTCCTAGTCGACCACATCACATCACATCACATTAAAGGACACAGCCACTGGTCCAACAGGGATACAAAGGCATCAGGATGTATTGTGAAAATAGTACAGTTAATGAATAGGACTGACTCTCTTAAATCAGAGTGGCTGCAGTACGGTGCCTGGGGAGCAGTTATAGGAGTTAAATGCCTTGCTCCAGATCACAACAGAGGGAGCGCGCATCTATTCCTGACTCCCATGCTGGATTAATTCTGTCTGGTAATTCTGTCTGAACAGGTAACCATTCGGTTGCAAGTCCCCTTTGCTGAACTCCAATCTACCTGCTTCCCCCTAATATGAGCAAAAGTAGAATAAATCAAGAGTGACATACATTGTACTGAGACATATATGATGCAAGACATGCTGTGGACATGAATAGCTGTCATACTTTTTGTAATCCCAATGTAGCGGCATTTGCCCTCCTTTCTGTAGTGCTCCCATAAATCTTTAGCGTCTTGCTCAGTACTTGAAAAGAAAGTCTGTCCAAGCAGAGAAGCAGTGGTTTGTCTAGCTTGTGAATTTTCACTAATCTTCCATATAGATCCTTTTGGACAGCAAAACAAGCAGGCTTTGCATGAGGGTTAACAACAAGAAAGTTCAAGGAAAGTGGAGTGTAAAAGTACACAGTGCGAGGTGAATATTGCATTGTAAACAGTATGGATGTTCAGGATGTTTATGTATAATGCAAAGTGGAGATGACAGTGGACTTTGGGGGGAGCCCCCCGGCACCGCCTCCCCCTCACTGTGCTCAGCAGCACGGTTTCTGTGGTGGGGGCCTGCAGGTTTCTGGGTTCCGCGGTCTCCCGGGACCTGGAGTGGGTGTCCCAACATGGACACGTTCATCGGGGGGGGCCCAGCAGAGGATGTGCTTTCTCCGTCAGCTCGGGGGGTTCGGCCTGCCTCGGGATTTGGTTCTGCACTGCGGTGGTCCGGTCTGTCCTCTGCGCATCCATCACTGTCTGGTTGGGTCGGCCAGCGGATGGAGCAGGGGCAGACTGCAGCGGACAGTTGGGTCTGCAGAGGGAATCATTGGGGCTGGGCTGGCCTGCCCTCCATTCGGGACTTGTGCATCTTAGGACTCGGGAGGCAAGCAGGCAACATCACTGTGGACCCATCGCACCCTGGTCGTGGCCTTTTCTGGCTCCTCCCTTCTGGTGGGCGCTGTAGAGCGCTGTGCCCCAGATATGGGGATGGTTTCTTTCCGTGGGCTGTCATTCGAATGAGCACTTGGCACTGTCAGTGGGTCTAGCCATTTTGTATATACTGTGCTGTGCATTGTATGTGTGCTGGTATGCTCTGTCATGTCCATCTGCCTCGGGCATGTATGTGGGTGGCCTGCTGGCATCTGTTTTAACATCTCTGGTGTGTTCTCTGTGCCATTGCCCCTTGTTGCCTCTTATTTCACCTGTATATAGTCGATCCTTGTGTGTGTGTCTGGGGATTGTTGTGTTGTGGTGTTGTTGTTCTGTGTTGGGTACACTGGGAGAGCCACGGGGCCAGAGTCAGGTTCCATGTTTGCGCAAACCTACATGGCCAATAAACATGATTCTGATTCTGATTCAAATGTGTGTTGAAGATGAGTAACTGTACCAGAGATAAGCTCCTCTGATAACGCCTGCCCTCCCTTGTATACTAAAAGGCTCTAAAATACATGCCGTGTTCGCTAATAGGGGGAAAAAATTTTTTTTAAGAAATAACATCCATCCATTATCCAAGCCGCTTATCCCATTGGGTGGCAGCTGGGGAGAAACCCCGTACAGGTCGCCAGTCCATCACAGGGCCGATTAACTCCCGTCACTTAGACACCAAATTGGTTATGAAGGAACCTGAACTTTTGGAACATATTAGCAACTGCTTTGGTTAACCCCAGTCCACCAATTACTGACAACAAATGAGCCAGATGGTGAAAGATGAGGGTTGGACTTTGCCAATAAATGAATGGAAAATACAACAACAAAATTTCAAACTTAATCAATACATAATTAGTAATGGGCAGCACGGTGGCACAGGGGTTAGTGCGGTCGCCTCACAGCAAGAAGGTCCTGGGTTTGAACCCCGGGGTTGTCCAACCTTGGGGGTTATCCCAGGTCATCCTCTGTGTGGAGTTTGCATGTTCTCCCCGTGTCTGCGTAGGTTTCCTCTGGGTACTCCGGTTTCCTCCCACAGTCCAAAGACATGAAGGTCAGGTGAATCCACTTTACTAAATTGTCCCTAGGTGTGAATGTGTCAGCCCTGTGATGAACTGACCACCTGTCCGGGGTGTCTCCCCGCCTGCTGCCCAATGACTGCTGGGATAGGCTAAAGCATCCCGCAACCCGAATTCAGATAAGCGGCTTGGATAATGGATGGATGACTGTCACAGGAATACCTGCATGAAACAAGACAGAGGTGCCTACCTCTCTGGTGGTCGAGGAAGGCAAGACGTAGCCATCGATGGACAGGCCATGGCACTTTTGTAGGATCTTCCAGACTTTCTGGTAGAAACCCATTGGTACTCTGTTGATAGCCCCATCCAGCCTGCGCCTCCTCAGCCACTGGCCCTGTCTCTCCTCCCATTGAAGCTGGCCATCACCTGGACCAGTACCCACTGGGGACAGGATACCACTGGGGGTGGAGGGGCTGCTGCAACGCTGTTAGTAGTATACAGATACTTGGTAAGTAGTATATTTAGTATAGTATAGACAGATGTTGTGCATGTGTTCTGTGAAACATGCATAAACAAACAAATTAGAACAAAACAGACAATGTGAACATCAATATGTTATATAGTCAACGCAACCAACAACCAGATACAAAAGCATCATACAATGGTGCTTTTAGCAATGCAAGATGGTTAACCAGATACATTAAACAAAATGAACATTGCAAGCTTGGGTGGACAATTTGCAAGGCTCAGCATTTTCGGTTTTTACCCATTTTCACTGAAAAATACTCAGATTTTTAAACTGATTTTCACCCTGATTTTATGTTTCCACGGATCCAAAAGTTGTTCCTGTGCGTGTGAGGTTATATAACAGTGTCCTCTTGTGGCAAAATTCGGCATGCTGGATGGCTTTGAAAAATAAAAACCGAAAACGCTGAGCCTTGTCAATTTGATATGAAATATGAATAGAAAATGCCATCCATTCAGATGATGCATTTCATCATATCGATATTCTAGCTGCAGCAACTCTGAAAAAGACTAAGCAAACTTAAGGTGATTGAAAGCAGATGTGCTGTGGGGTGAAATGGTTTACCGTTGAACGAGGAGAAGTGACATTGCTACTGACAGAAAGACCGCCGGCAAAGATCTACAGATGGACATGGATAACAGAAGATGACAGGAATGAAATGTAATTTCATGACTTTGTTTCAAAAGCCATCTCATTCTGATTTAAAAAAAAAACTCTTGATGGTATCACAGTCAAATAAAGTACTTTGATTTTGGGATGTTTGACTCAAGAACTTGAAATTACAAACCAGTGTTACAGCAAACACACTGATGATGGAGATTCTCAGAAAAAAGATGACTGATTGTTTATAGTATGACTATACATCTGGATTTAAGGCCAAATAAAATTGAATTTTAGCAGGTGAATATGTGAAAAATGTGACTTCTTAAACTCCTCTTTACATAAAAGCCATTTTTGTTGGGACACTGAATTACGAGGTAATCAGGTACTTGATGTGAGAGGGCTAATGAAGTGGAATTAATCCCTGTTATGGATACTAATGTAATGTTGAGTTGGCATGGCATGTATGAATGGGACTTAGCCAATGTCTTGCTAGTCTGAGATTAGAGATGAGACAGTCACATGCCTATAGCTATTATCAAAGTCAACCCACACTCAAAGGCCGAGAGTCATCCAACTGCAATTAGAACCAAAAAGACCATTTTGACAAGGCAGATATAATAGATAGATAGATAGATAGATAGATAGATAGATAGATAGATAGATAGATAGATAGATAGAGAGATAGATATAAACATAGGGATTTGTAGAACATATTATTTATTAGGCATTAATAACACAGCATATACCAGAAAATACAGCTATATAGAATCAGTTCCACAAAATATATCTATTTTGTGACGTGTGCTTGTCACCTGTTTGATTTCGCTCTTGAGCTTGCGTATGCCGGTGCGTTCAGTCTTGGTGGCTCCGGTGTGTCCCAGTTCATGAATGGATATTGCAGGACTGGCAGTTATTGACTGGATAGGGCGCACTGACACACGGAACAAAATGCTAATTATTCCAACTATTTTATTCCTCTTCACAATGTTCTTAATCTTGACCTCCTTCCCTCCCTCAACCAGCACTGTATGACTCTTTTTAATTAAACACTTCACCCTTGGCTTTCCCTTGTTATGTCCTGTTGCCTCCCGTCTACTTACTGCTCCTCTCCACTCCAAATTCCTTGCCACTGAGGATGTGGTGCAGCAAGTTCTTCATGTCAAACGGACTCAGGCTCATCAAGCTCTCGGAGGCCTCCTCACCTAAAACAATATTTTTATTTCCATTTTCCCTCCATTTCCATTTCCTCAATGTGCTAACATAGTTTCTAAATGAGTGTTTATGAATGTGTGTGTGTGTGTGTGTGTGCTTGTGCATAGAGCTGTGTATTATTTCTGTATGTTTCTGGTTTCTGTGTTTGTATACTTGTGCAGACATTCCTACCAGAGCAGTGAAGGCTGCGAGCCAGCTCAGTGGCCATCACTTGCATGATAAGGCCTATCCTGAGCCTGAGCATGTCCCCAAATAAAGCGGGCTGGGAACGCACGTACATGGCTAGATAGACCATGATCTCCTACATGACCAAAACACACACACACACACACACACACACACACACACACACACAAGCTAAAAATAGGTAAGAGTACTATCTTAAAAAGTAAAAAAAAAATGGTACAGAGCTATAGTTTGACTTGTTGTTACCTGAGTGAGAACAGCGATACTGATGTCCTGACCGCTGGCTTCATAAATGAGCGTGTTCAGCTCTTCAGGAGGAAGTGGCCTGAGATGGTATGAGCAAGTTCACTTCTTTAAGATAAAGCAAATATTCCACCACAAAGTCTCTGCAACCATGTCTATTCATTTTTGGTTGAGAATTACAACTTACGCAGTAATAACCCTCTCTCTGGGCTGAGGAGGTAGACCTACTGTCAGCTGCTTGTGATGGGAAATTAGATCTGTGCAAGCCTGTAGAAAAGACACAAAGATCGGATGAATTGGTAACAATGTGATATTTTATTGGAACATTTTAAATGGGAAATGGATTGCATATATATATATATATATATATATATATATATATATATATATATATACCTTTTGTAGCTGCAACAGCCACTCAAAGTGCTTTACAGTCAACAAATGCCTCACATTCAACCAGTGTCAGCCATGCAAGATAAAAACCAGCTCATTGGAAGCCGTTCAGGGTTAGATGTCTTGCTCAAGGGCATCTCGACATTTATGCAAAGAAGAGCTGAGAATCGAACCAGCAACCTTCCAGTTACCAGATGATGTGCTCTACCTCTGAGCCATTGTTACACCCATTTAGCAGGGATGGTGTGTTTTGCTGCAGGTCTTGTAGTCTGTCCAGCAAAAGTATCCAGTCAAATGATGAATGATGATGACGATGATGACCATTGTCAGAAACACACATACACTGACCTCAGCTAGGACCTCCACCCTCTTGCGTAGTATCCCAGAGATGTATCGGATGAGGCCCCACTCCTTACAGGCTCCAGCCTGCACATATAACTCCTCCAGCAGACAGCGTACACTAGCTCCACCCTGGCCAGGACCTGACACCTCAACCAGCCAATCACCTCCTCTGCACAGCGATAAATAATAAATAGCACAGCAGGACATCCAATTAGAAAAAAAATAATGTGTTAAAATGAAAATCACAATCACAGGAAATCACAGGAGGAAATCCGAGTGTTCATACTTCATGACAAAGAGAATGTAGAGGATGTCAGCCTGGTCCTGCAGGGTGGGACATTCTCTCAGTTGTCCAACAAGCCCTGCAAAGTCAGTGTTCCCCTGGGAATCTCTGGGCAGGTGCAGATCGGCAGCACTGTGGGACTTGGAAATGCAAGTGCAACTCAATTGTGCATTTAAGAGACTAGACTTACACAGACACTCATGCAGACACTCAAACACAAACACACACACACACACACACACACACACACACTAGAAGAGTGGAATAAGGTCACTTGTGTTGTGATTTACAGTGCCAACCTTCTGCTGCTTTGTGTGTGAGCTGTGCTGACGATGGGGAACTTCAAGTAGATTTAGAGATTTGCGATGTTTGTTCATCACAGGTGTCACTGGGAGATACAAGGATGACTCTGCAGCACACACACATGTCAAACGTGAATATTTTACATAGCTGACAAAACCCATCTAAAACCAAGGCTAGATGCTTACATTTCTGATAACTTACTGGGCATGTTAAGACCCTGAACCTGGGCCATGAGAGACAGGATATCTCTGGTGGTATGTTCAGCACTAAAGACATGGTGCTGCCCCCTCTGGATGGGAGGGAGATGGCAATTTGTAGTAGTACTATGAAGCATCTTGGTGAGGTACTGGTTAAACATGCCCTCTGAGCCACCTAAAAGGAGAGAGAAATAAAGGGATAATACTTATAAATGATCTCAATCAAACAGTAATTGACTTCTTGCTTCAAAAAGGTGTGCAAGCTCTTCGTGCATCCATGGGCTACCTGACGATCCACATATGTTGTCATCCTCTTCACCATCTTCATGGTCCTCCTCTTCCTCATCCAGTAAGCTCTCATCAGTCTCTTCATCAAGGAAACTGAGCTGAGTATGAAAGGAAGTTGTCTGGAAACTTGAGAGGTCTGACATCTTCACCCTGCAATAACATATGTATATATACACACACACACACACTTGAAATTTCTATCATATACTTTATAACACATGTTTTTCTAGTCAAACCAAGTTTTATTTTTAGCCAGTTAAGTTTTCAAGTAATCTGACTTGTTGGCATGTTTGCATGAAATAAAAAAAAAAAAACCCGAGTTCAGCATTGTGAAGTAGGAAGACTAACAGTATCTGAGAATATCTAGAAAAGATCATCTTACAGTATCTAAGTATCTAGGAATGCCAAGGAGGAAATGGGATTTAGAAAACAGGCAAGGCAGTAAATGGATTTAGGAGAGAGGAAAACAATAGCTGTCTTTGTACTTGGTGCAAAACAAAACAAAAAAAGTAAATCTACATTTAGAAAATATTTGTTAGAGAACAAGCATGTCAAAACAATTGCACAAAAACACAATAATTTATTTTGTTCTCTATGACATTTTACATGTTGTTCACATGTTGTTTCACAGAAGAAGACAGACCTGGCGCCTGCAAAGTAGCCATCTTGTAGTTTTCTTAGGGTTGCCAGAATACAAGGATCAATCCCTTCACCATCGTCAGCTGAATATAACATGGCCGAAAATCAAATACAAAAGAAAATAATTTCATCATTTGAAGTAATAAACTATGTGGTTGAAACCATGTTTCATGTACAAACCACATACAACATCACGATAGTTGAAAAGCTAGACAGAGATACAGCACATATACAGATGAAGGTAAGTTAGTATTCCTCTCAGTTACATTTCCCAAATCTCCCATTGACTTTGTAAGTCATGAAAACAATTTGGCATCACATCACTCTGAAAAAAGTTAGCCGTAGGCTATTATGCTTGTAAATTTGTATGACACAATGGTAATGGGCAATATGGAAAATATCATATATAGATAGATAGATAGATAGATAGATAGATAGATAGATAGATAGATAGATAGATAGATAGATAGATAGATAGATAGATAGATAGATAGATAGATAGATAGATAGATAGATAGATAGATAGATATGGGGTTTTACACAGTATCTGCTCACATATGCAAAAATACCATATGTAAGAATCCTGCTGAGGTTCAGCATATTGAACTGTTTGGTAATGTAGAATGTCAAACCAAATCCATCCATCCATCCATTATCTAAGCCACTTATCCTATGCAGGGTCATGGGATGCTGGAGCCTATCCCAACAGTCATTGAGCAGCAGGTGGGGAGACACCCCAAACAGGCTGCCAGTCCATCACAGGGCCAACATATTCACACCTAGGGACAATTTAGTATGGCCGATTCACCTGACCTACATGTCTTTGGACTGTGGGAAGAAACCGGAACACCCGGAGGAAACCCACGCAGACACCCCCAAAGTTGGACTACCCAGGGGCTCGACCCCAGGACCTTCTAGCTGTGAGCCGACTGCACTAATCACTGTGCCACTGTGCCAAACCAAATCTAGTTTTCAAATAATATGCCCTCGATTATCTCAGACATCCTTTTGTGAGAGATTCTGGTAATAAAGTCTTGTTACTGTTCTTTTAGACAACAAAATTGTGTATCACGATATGACAACATCCGACTTTCATCCTGATACAATACCATTGAAAGGCAGCAACCGAGAATATTGAATTATTGCTCAGCCTTACACCACAATGTAGATTTTGGTTGAATTCAAACCAATTAAACTCAAACATTTCTGTTCTCCATTGCCAAGTTCAGCGACCTTTGCAGTTTGTGTTTTTTCTATGAGTACGTTCATATGAATACCATAACACCAACTTATAACCCAGAGGTCAAATCTATTACCCAACATGCTGCTTGTAATGGGGAAGGTGAGCATGGGCCTTCCAGTCATTCTCCAGCAAGAAGAGAGATACGCCAGCTCGGTACGCAGCATCTCCACAATCATCTGGTTGTCCAGTGCCAGGTAGAAATGGTGCTGATCCAAAAACTGGAGATGGAGTACAGACAAAAAAAGGAAAGGGTAAAAAGTCACAGTATCTAAATGAGTCAATGTGTGTGTTGAGAGCTATAGTTTTACCTGTGGGGTGAACGTATAACTGCGGTTTCTGATCTCATAGAACTTGGATGTTCCCAGAACTCCAATGTGTCTGTAGGGCCTCCCACTCAAATTTAGTTTCTTACAGTTACCTGCAGAAATTACAGCAGAGGAGATGTTACTTGCTTACACACGCGCTCACACACATGCACACACACAAACACCATTTAATAAAGCGTTAAACAAGCTTGGTACCCAGTTTGACATAGATATGACTGAGGATACGCGCTGGCATGACTTTGATGGGAAGAACCCCCAACACTGTCTGGACAGTGAGCCCCTGGTCACTCAGCAAATTCTGGATCTCCTCTGACTCTGCTAGGACACAAACTGGGGACACACACACACACACACACACACACACACACACACACACACACACACACACACAGGTCATTATATCCTGCATTTCGTGTTATTCCACAGCCACAATGTGATGAATGTCATGTTATGAATTCACATTCATACAGTTTGCAATTGATACAGTTGGTTAAGTGCCTTACAAAAAGCCACTTCAATAGTTGTTATTGTAGAGGGAGGCACTTTTCCTTCACGTTTCAATCCCAGGTTTTCCCAGCTGGGATTTTGAACCAGTTACCATCTGGTTACAAACCTGCTTTTCTAAACTTTCAGGTGTTTCCAAAACAATCCCTGACACTCACCTTGTACCACAACATCTGGCTTGAAGTTCATAGAGAATCTTCTGTTGAGTGGGTCTATCTCTCCTGGTGCCAGGAAACCCTTGGAACAGGGCCAGAAACACAGAGAAAGAGAGATGTATTATCGAAAAGATACCGTGGAAACTGCTTTTTTGTACAGTGGCTTGCAAAAGTATTCATACCCCTTGAACTTTTCCACATTTTGTCACGTTTCGACCACAAACATAAATATATTTTATTGGAATTTTATGTGAAAGACCAACACAAAGTGGCACACAATTGTGAAGTACAAAGAAAATTATACATGATTTTAAAAAATTTTTACAAATAAAAAACTGAAAAGTGCAGTGTGCAAAAGTATTCAGCCCCCCTGAGTCAATACTTTGTGGAACCGCCTTTTGCCGCAATTAAAGCTGCAAGTCTTTTGGGGTATGTCTCTACCAGCTTTGCACACCTAGAGACTGAATTTTTTGCCCATTCTTCTTTGCAAAACAGCTCAAGCTCAGTCAGATTAGATGGAGAGTGTTTGTGAACGGCAGTTTTCAGATCTTGCCACAGATTCTCTATTGGATTTAGGTCTGGACTTTGACTGGGCCATTCTAACACATGTTTAGGGTCATTGTCCTGCTGGAAGGTGAACCTCCGCCCCAGTCTCAAGTCTTTTGCAGAATCCAACAGGTTTTCTTCCAAGATTGCCCTGTATTTGGCTCCATCCATCTTCCCATCAACTCTGACCATCTTCCCTGTCCCTGCTGAAGAGAAGCACCCCCAGAGCATGATGCTGCCACCACCATGTTTGACAGTGGGGATGGTGTGTTCAGAGTGATGTGCAGTGTTAGTTTTCTGCCACACATAGCGTTTTGCATTTAGGCCAAAAAGTTTAATTTTGGTCTCATCTGACCAGAGCACCTTCTTCCACATGTTTGCTGTGTCCCCCACATGGCTTCTGGCAAACTGCAAACGGGACTTCTTATAGTTTTCTTTTAACAATGGCTTTCTTCTTGCCACTCTTCCATAAAGGCCAGATTTGTGCAGTGCATGACCAGTAGTTGTCCTGTGGACAGATTCCCCCACCTGAGCTGTGAATCTTTGCAGTTCGTCCAGAGTCACCATGGGCCTCTTGGCTGCATCTCTGATCAGTGCTCTCCTTGTTCGGCCTGTAAGTTTAGGTGGACGGCCGTGTCTTCGTAGGTTTGCAGTTGTGCCATACTCCTTCCATTTCCAGATGGATTGAACAGTGCTCCGCGAGATGTTAAAAGCTTGGGAAATCTTTTTATAGCCTAACCCTGCTTTAAACTTCTCCACAACTTTATCCCTGACCTGTCTGGTGTGTTCCTTGGACTTCATGATGCTGTTTGCTCCCCAATATTCTCTTAACAAACCTCTGAGGCCGTCACAGAACAGCTGTATTTGTACTGAGATTAGATTACACACAGGTTGACTATATTTAGTCATTAGGTCAACATTCGATCATTCAGCAATCATCGGGCAACTTCTGAAGGCAATTGGTTGCACTCAGAGAAAAGGGGGCTGAATACTTTTGCACACCGCACTTTTCAGTTTTTTATTTGTAAAAAATGTTTGAAATCATGTATAATTTTCTTTGTACTTCACAATTGTGTGCCACTTTGTGTTGGTCTTTCACATAAAATTCCAATAACATATATTTATGTTTGTGGTCGTAACGTGACAAAATGTGGAAAAGTTCAAGGGGTATGAATACTTTTGCAAGCCACTGTATGTCTCTGATAATAAAATAACAACCAGAGTGGCTAATAATGAGATAACAACAATAGTGGATGGCTCCATATCTGCTTGGGGCCTCTCTACAGATGCTTTCTTTCATTAATTTGCAATGCAAAGCATGTGTGATGACATGACCCCGACAATGCTGTTAGCCAAATGCGTCAGTTATTTGTCTATTCAGATTGAACTAATAAAAAGAAAGCAACAACAGATAGTACAACTAATACATCCCCAAATAGCGGCTAGTTGTTGCTAGCTAAAACCAGAGGTAGTGGTTACAGTCGCTGTCATTATCTACCTCAGCCAAAAGACAGCCTAAGATGTAAAGGGACTGTCCCCACATATGAGGCAGTTGCCCCATGGCCACTCGCTCCACTGTGTGAGGACTGCTGTACTCCTCTTCCACCTGCAAAAAGGAATATTCTCAGTCTTAGGTGGTTCAATGAAATACAGGTAGGATGACTCAAACTAACATATACCTTTCCAGTCTGTTGTTAATTTGCACCTTTTTAAGGAAAATTTGATCATCTATAGCTCTATTACTGATGGTAACCTTTCTTCAAAAGAATATGGATACATTGGAATGATATCCACTGAAAAAGTTGTGGATTGTCACTTTTGAAATCTTCAATTCAATGTAAATTTACATGTATTTTGTATGATGTAAATGCATATTCTCTGCAGGCTTAATATATTTTTCTAATAATACATTATCTATCACATATTATCTATTTTTCTATATTATTTTGCTATACATAAGCATGGGCTCCTACACTAACACAAGTCACCGCTAAAATACACTCAATCTTTGACCTGAACATGTTGTATGTGTATATTCGATGCATCGCTCTTATTCACTTTATACCTTTAAGTGTTTTTATCTTTTCTAATGTTAAGTACATTGTATCACATTTTCATGTACAAAATGTGCTACATAAACAAAGTTTGACCGACTAATTGATTGATTGATTGATTGGTTGTCTGATTGATTGATTGGTTGATTGATTGGTTGATTGATAGGCTGGTTGGTTGGTTGGTTGGTTGGTTGGTTGGTTGGTTGGTTGGTTGATACCAGCAGTATAAACTAAGTAATCATTTGATGTTCTTTTTATTATGTTTAAATGTGGATAGGAAAAATATCATTTATGATAACTTGTCAAGATGTTACTGTGAAGCAAGACTGACTGCCATTGCAATGCACATGAATCTGGGCATTAGATCAGCACAACAAGGCACATGAATCTGGGCATTAGATCAGCACAACAAGGCAGTATATAAGAAAACAACAGTAAAAAAGAGCATAGAGAATAGAATAGATGACCTTTTCATGTGGCACAACATAGAGTTCAGGCACGAGTCTGATGCCGTTCTTCCCTCTAATCAGAATGCCCTCCAGCGCCTCACGGTACTCCTGCACCTATACCGGTGCACAGTGGTGAAAAAAGTTTTTGTTTACTATGTTTATAATACAGTACCATTTTCACTGTAAAAATTGACCCAATGCATCATAGTTACTGCTGATAGACATAATACTTGGTTCTATTACCTGGACTTGGTCGCCAGTAAAGATGCCATCAAGAATGAGGTATGTCCAAAACACAGGCCACTCACACTCAATATTCTCAAACAGCTTTAGCTCTGATGGGTCGTAGTGCAAACGGGTTGGATCCTGTAAAGCAGATATGAGAAAAACTAGCATGCCCCGATACAGAAGACAAACTTAAACCAATAAAAACAAAACAAAAGTCAAAGCACACATAATTCTTATAAGGGAAATCAATAGTTTTTAATCAATAGCAAATACTAAATAATATATATAAATAATATAATATATATATAAATAATAAATAGCTTTACTGATCAAAATATTTCTTATAACATCAATATGTAGAATAACATACCTCTCTAGGACAACAATATCCATCCCTGATGAAGCGACAGCAGCCATATCGACCCTGGAAGTTTGTGGAAGAATATAAACGTTATAATGTTCTATGACTATCATAATGCTTTACAGGAGAGTTGCATACCCATAACAATAGAATAGAATAGAATAGAATGACAGCGTGAAACAGTACATTAGTGAATGTACTGCTTTAGCAAAAAAAAAAAATATAAAAATGAATTTACACAACAAATGAGTGTTTCAGTTTATAGGAGATTAAAATGAACTAGCTGAGTTTGTTGAGCTAAGACTGCACCTGTAGTTTGTTTATGATCTGAGACTTAGTGACCGCCACCAGGTCAGCATCCTCAACAGCGAAGGCAGGGAAGGAGATGACTGACAGAAGACCAGCGTCAATCTCTTTTGAGGTAGAGGCCCTCGGCAGCATGGAGCACAGGATGGACTTGGGAGAAGAGCCAGAAAGTAAGAGAATAAAGAAAAGCAGGTAAGGTGAGTGCATCACTTCTGCAGACACTGAGAATGATATGGCAAAAGAGAACGCAGGATACCTGCAGACATTGCACTGTCCTCCACATGTGATTGACTATTTACATCACACATGTGCCTTCCTGAACCTTCTTCTTCCTAGTGGCCCACGATTTTTGCATCCTTTGCTCAATCGGGCACCCCCCTTGTGGTATGATCACACTGTTGTTCAACCTCTTCCCATTCCTGACTGTATTACTATCAGACATCATTACCCTCACTGTCACAACAAATGACAGGTGAATTGGTCCAATCTCCACCCCCTCTTCCTCCATCCTCTCAACCTATCACAGAGCAACGTCATCTGAAACTGGTTTTGTTCAACACTCGTTCACTCAATAACAAAAGCATCATTCTGAAAGAATGCATAACTGGCAGTAACCTTGATTTCCTCTGCCTCACTGAAACCTGGTACAAACCCCTGGACTATGACCACACCCACCCTTTTCACAAACACTGACATACCTTGTCTTGAGGGGCGGGGAGGTGGTGTTGCTGCAGTTCACAGGAAGGACATTAAAACCACCATTTCCATTCCTGCCACTCATTCTTTTGAACACGTTACCTTCAAACTCTCTGGTCCCACCTTTGAACCCCTTTGGTCACTGCCGTTATCTACCGCCCCCCGCCCCCCAAGCTAAATCCCTCCTTTCTCTCTGACTTCTCTGACTTTCTGACCTAGCTATGTGCCATCTAACCTTCCGTTCTCCTGGGTGATTGTAATATCCACATTGATGACATTGACTGTAAATCTGTCACAGAATTCCTGGAACTGCTACAATGCTTTAACTTCACACAACATATCAATTTCCCGACTCACAGCCGTGGTCACATCCTGGATCTGGTCTGCTCCACTGGTCTCACAATACATCAACTCTCCAGCCCCAACCTCAGTATCTCTGACCCCCTGGCAGTCACCATAGACATTGACATCTCTATCCCCATCCCAAAAATCAAACACATAATATCCTTAAGAAACCTCAAATCTATCTCTCCCCTCAGCTCTTTCTACCTCTCTTGCCAGTAAAATGTCTGCCTCACCTCCCCAGCTGTCTGATAATACCTCTGAGCTTGTCAATTATTATAATGACATACACTACCGTTCAAAAGTTTGGGATCACCCAAACAATTTTGTGTTTTCCATGAAAAGTCACACTTATTCACCACCATATGTTGTGAAATGAATAGAAAATAGAGTCAAGACATTGACAAGGTTAGAAATAATGATTTGTATTTGAAATAAGATTTTTTTTACATCAAACTTTGCTTTCGTCAAAGAATCCTCCATTTGCAGCAATTACAGCATTGCAGACCTTTGGCATTCTAGCTGTTAATTTGTTGAGGTAATCTGGAGAAATTGCACCCCACGCTTCCAGAAGCAGCTCCCACAAGTTGGATTGGTTGGATGGGCACTTCTTTGAGCAGATTGAGTTTCTGGAGCATCACATTTGTGGGGTCAATTAAACGCTCAAAATGGCCAGAAAAAGAGAACTTTCATCTGAAACTCGACAGTCTATTCTTGTTCTTAGAAATGAAGGCTATTCCATGCGAGAAATTGCTAAGAAATTGAAGATTTCCTACACCGGTGTGTACTACTCCCTTCAGAGGACAGCACAAACAGGCTCTAACAGGTACTATTTAATGAAGATGCCAGTTGGGGACCTGTGAGGCGTCTGTTTCTCAAACTAGAGACTCTAATGTACTTATCTTCTTGCTCAGTTGTGCAACGCGGCCTCCCGCTTCTTTTTCTACTCTGGTTAGAGCCTGTTTGTGCTGTCCTCTGAAGGGAGTAGTACACACCGGTGTAGGAAATCTTCAATTTCTTAGCAATTTCTCGCATGGAATAGCCTTCATTTCTAAGAACAAGAATAGACTGTCGAGTTTCAGATGAAAGTTCTCTTTTTCTGGCCATTTTGAGCGTTTAATTGACCCCACAAATGTGATGCTCCAGAAACTCAATCTGCTCAAAGAAGTGCCCATCCAACCAATCCAACTTGTGGGAGCTGCTTCTGGAAGCGTGGGGTGCAATTTCTCCAGATTACCTCAACAAATTAACAGCTAGAATGCCAAAGGTCTGCAATGCTGTAATTGCTGCAAATGGAGGATTCTTTGACGAAAGCAAAGTTTGATGTAAAAAAAATCTTATTTCAAATACAAATCATTATTTCTAACCTTGTCAATGTCTTGACTCTATTTTCTATTCATTTCACAACATATGGTGGTGAATAAGTGTGACTTTTCATGGAAAACACAAAATTGTTTGGGTGATCCCAAACTTTTGAACGGTAGTGTACTTTCCGCCTGTCTTGATCAGCTGACCCCCATGAAAAACAAAACAGTCTCAGTCACACAGTCAGCTCCCTGGTATACTCTTGAACTCCATCCAATGAAATCCTGTAAGCACCAGCTTGAAAGAATCTGCAAGAAAACTAGTTTAACTGTGCATCTCCAAGCCTACTCCAAGCCTACCTTCAACAACACAAAGATGCTCTCATCACAGCCTGGTCCACCAACTACTCACACATCATACACTCTGGCTCCACCAACACCAAAACTGTCTTTTCTACAATAAACAAACTTCTCAAACCCGGTGGCATTGCCTCCAGTTCCTTCACAGTTAACAAGTGCAACTCTTTCCCTTCATTTTTCCAATAAAACATTAACACTATCTAAAGCAATCTGACCACCTCCCCCTCCTTCTCCATCTCCCCATCCGTCTCACCCCCCTTTACAACTCAGCTGCTGTCAAGTTCTCTCCTGTGTCCCCAATGGAGCTGTCCAACCGTATGGTAGGAATGAGAAGCTCCACTTGTCTTCTGGATCTCATCCCATCCAATCTTGTTAAGGACAGCCTCCCAGATATTTCCTCACTCATCACAGAAAACATTAACTCCTCCTTCATCTCTGGCTCAGTCCTCCATGCACTTAAACTGGCTGCTGTCACCCCCATCCTCAAAAAAACCTGGATTCAACCCTGATATCATGAGAAACTTCTGGCCCATCTCCAATTTCCCCTTTCAGTCAAAAATACTGGAACATGTTGTTGCCTCCCAAATCACCAGAACTGCTTTTTTAACTGCTTTTTACACCTAAAAAACATAGCTCCTCTCCGCCCATCACTCTCCTTCTCTGCTACAGAAACTTTGATCCATGCCTTCACCACATCAAGAACTGACTACTGCAACAGCATTCTCTACGGCTCATCATCCAAAGTCCTAAATAAACTCCAGTACATCCAGAACTCTGCTGCTCACCTGTTCATCCTCTCCCGCTCCTGTGGCCACATCACCCCTGTCCTCCAGAACCTCCACTGGCTCCCTGTCCCACAACAGATCCAATTCAAAGTCCTTCTCCTCACTCACAAAGCCCTCCATAGCTAGACCCCCTCCTACCTCACTGACCTGCTCTACTACCATACACCTTCCGGCAGCCTTCGCTCCTCTGATGCTAACCTCCTGTCTCCAAGCACCAGACCTGGGGTGACAGAGCCTTCTCCGTAGCTGCCTCCTCCCCCTCGAAACCCCTCCCCAAACAAGTCAGAGACTGCGCTGACCTGTCCATGTTCACATCATTAATCAAAACTCACATTTTCAGAATTGCTTTTTAGTGTGTGGTTAATGTTGTGTGTTGCATGCTTTTGGTGTGTTGTTTACATGTTTATTTTATCTTATTTAAAGCATATTTGTACTCTGAAAAGCACTACACAAATAAAATGTAGTTATTATCATTATTGTTAATGTTGCAACCTCTCTATAGAAGTCAGTAAATATTTCCTCTTTTCTTAGAGGGCTGGAGTACCTGACAGTGCTCCACCTCATCAGGCAGAACATGGATGACTGACTTTGGCCCTCCATGGGCCCCAAATAGATCTAATTCATCAATGGCTTCCAATGCGGCCTGCAAATATGTGCACGCACGCACGCACGCACGCATGCACACACACACACACACACACACACACACACACACACACACACACACACACACACACACACACACACACACACACACACACACACACACACAAAAGCCAGGGTTTTTGTTTTTTTTATTCAACCTGAGAAAAACACTCATCAGCTTGTTTTTGTGAAAAGTTGTAGCAACATTCATCTCCAGTACCTTAGCCATGCCCACAGAGCTGCCGTTGAGTTCAGGAATGCCTTGGTTGGTCTTATCTCCACGCTCCCACATTCCATAATCCTACAGAGGTCGCATGTCATGACAACACAATTCAATAGGGTGGCAGCTCATTTTCCCTTTTCCTGCTTCCATTCATACACACTTCCTGTCTCCCTCGAACAAGTCCTCCCACCTCTCTGCATCTTCACCCCTGCTTCTCGCTTATTTCTCCCATATTCATCACCTCCTGTAAATTCATGCTCCTTACACCACCTTGCAGGCTGAACTATTTACCCTGTCTTCCTTTTAGAATATCCTTTCCAGTCTCAGAACTTCCTTCCCTTATTTCTACCTGTATCCTTTCTGGCTTTCTTAATTGGGCCCACATCTGTCTTTACCTCCCCATTCATTTTACTTACTGGAGCTCTTTCCCGCCCTCTCAAAGTGTAACTTACTGCTACTTTGTAGGCAGCCTCTATGTAGAACACCAGGTTCTGGATGAAGGCTACCTCATCCAGGTTTGAGATGATTTGTAGGCCTGCGTGGGGACATGACACACATAGTGACCGCTGCAAGTTTACAGCCAGGGTGGCAAAAAGCACTTCTCTGGATGTGAAAATTAAGTCTTCACATTTATCACACGTAACAAAACTTTAGTGGTAGTGTAAACACAATGGATATGGGTGCTTGTGGCAAGAGTTGGTGATTTGTTCAGTTTGGTAAAAGAACTGATTATTCTTCCTCCTAAAGAGCTCTAGCGAATGCCAGAGGGTAGTTGAAAGCTAAATTCAGCTTGGTGGCAAGTGTCTATGATGACTGTTTGCTTCCTTGAGGTTGTGTCTGGATTGCATAAAGTCTAGGGGTGGCAGCCATTGATTTGGGAGGCATTCTGGATTGGATGACTTTGGTCCTTTTCCATTACCATTTATTTTGGTTGTATTTGCATCAAATAGTAACTGACAAGTAGTATTGTAGTACTTGAGTGTGGACTAGGTCTTGAGTCTGGTCTCAAATCCTCATTTTGAAGGTCTCAGTCTTGTCTCAGACTTTACGGCTTAATGACTCAGAGGTGACTAGGTCTCAGACAGTGTGGACTCATTTTCTCAAGACCAGTTGAGTACAACAGTTAAATTTACCTTTGTTTAATTTTGAAGTGAATATCAAACTACTTCTGACGGAATTAATAAAGTACAATCTTATCTATTTTTTTTCTCTTTTGTAATATTATTAATTTATGTCTCTGAAACTTTGGATAATTTGAATCTGAAATATTTCTTATTTGGCAGATAAAAAAACACTTTAATAATATTACCATGTAGGGAAATTTTGACTTTTAATATGCTGGTAGACTACTACAGCTATGATTCATGGTTTTAATTGGACTTGCACAGTTCTGGTATGTCTTTATACAAATGTTGGCCCCACTAGTCTTGAGTTCGATTTGCCACCTTAAAGACTTGAACTTGGCTCAGACTTGTCCCCCTAAACACTTGGTCTGGACTTGGTCTCGCCCTGAGTGTTCTTCACTACAAGGCTACTGACAATATTAGGAAACGTAGGATAACTGTGTGGAGGAATTGAGTCAGCAGTTTCTGTTAAAGTCTGTATTTCTACCACAGTGCTGGTGTGGCTGTGGCAGGTCAAGTCAGTCAGTAAGGAGTGTGTCACTTTACTGCTCCATACCTGTACCCTGTCAAATTTGCTGTAGCGTACACAACAAATTATAAAATAATGTTCTTCAAATCACATCTCTTCTGTATTGAGCAGTATCGAATAAAAAGTATTCTAAAAACCTGTACTTTTATGAAAGGTTTGCTACAATTATCAACTGTCAAACTTCTGCTGAAAATCTGTGTGCAATTTGCACATTCCCCTTTTCCTCTTTAGAAAAAGCTATGCATCATCACCATGAACACTATATATCATGACTTGTGTTCAAGATGTTTCTGTGCACTACCCAACTACTCTGTGCCTTATGGAAATACCACGGCTGATCATTATCAAGAGTTGAACCACCAAACTCTGTGAGAATGTTGTCATATACACATTTATTTCACATCACATTTGTTGTGCAGAAACATCAAGCAAACAAACCACAAAAGACATGAAAATTAGCAAGTGCATGCACACTCAGCCTACCTGATGCAGTCATCTGTGCCAGTAAAAGTAGGTAAATAGAGGTGGCATCCACCTGTAGATGGCCCCACTGGTCATCTCCTACCACTGTGGCACAGGTGGGAGTATGGTATTTGGCATGCAGACAGTCCTTTGTACTCTGGGTGTGTTTGAACTTCTCCACCTTGGCCACCTGTGCATATCCACACAAACACATGCCATTCACAAAACACATAGCTCCACTGTACAGAAGGACATAACTGAAAGCATGTTGCCCTTCCCGGGGGGAGGGGGGGTTACGTATTAACATTAACAGAGACACATTGAGCATTTGTCTATTTAAAATCTGATTAAACCTCAAAAACAGCAAATGGATGTACAGACCTGTCTCATCATGCACTGTAAGAGCCCCTGCATCAGTTTCACCACACTCTGCCAAAGAACAATAGCAGTCAGCACCACAGAGATCAACCAAGTCGACACCAGAGTTACTGGCACACCAGAATAACTTCTACATGACATGCAGTAAGTGGACTTCCTTTCTGTGTTTCAGACTGGGATGAAGCTGCTGGTCCTTTATAAGATATCAAAAATGTTTATTCTTATTTTTTTTTTCAATTACAGATTACACCATTACACCATTGGAAGTCTGCACTTGGTCTAAAAATTGACTGTCATGCATGTTCTATGGCTGTATTCAAAAAAATTTCCGCATTTTTTTCCTTTTCTTCTTCTATTCCATTTCTTTCATGTATGCCAGGGGTGCCCAACCTTTTTTGAACCAAGATCTACTTTTAAATTTGTCAGCCAGCCGAGATCTACCAGCCCAAATATGGAACTGTATTACTGTAATACCCATTCAGTACACACGACAAACAGAAAATAATACAGCCACTATACAGTAAAGTTCTCTGTTAGAAAAGTAGAAATAAATGTCATTTTCTACCTTAGTGAGACCTTAGTGAGACCGCTGGCACTGGGAGGAGGAGGCTAGTTTCTCATAGTAAGGGTTGTAGCAGCTGGTTGCAAGCCTTAGGCAGGCCAGAAGGCGGTCATCTGTCATTATGGATCTGTACTTCGACTTGATGATCTTCATGTGAGAAAAAGCAGATTCACACAGGTAGGTTGATCCAAAAAGTGCTGTGAAGTTCATGGCACATCTCCTGAGGTTGGGATACTTTTCCTGCAGCAGTAGCTCCAGGAACGCTCCCTCCATCCCACGTGTTGCCCTGGATTTAATCTCAATGTCAGTTTGAAGTGTGAGGATCTCATTCTCCACAGCAGGACTGTCCAGGTGAAACAGTGATGCCACTTTGGAGGCAATGTCATCCACATCAATATTTCCAAATGGTAAACACAGATAGCTTGCAACAGGTTCAATAGATGCAAAGTCAGTAAAGTGCCTATCAACCTCTGACAAGATGCTCTGAACTTGCTCCTCATAATGTGCATTATCAAGCTGTGCTGTGTCGTTACCCTGACATTTAAGTTCTCCCTGCATGTGAGCAAAGTTTCGCAGGTCACTGCATTGCAGCCTACTTGACAGCAGCTTTAGCTTGTTTTTAAACGTGTTCACTGAGCTGATCATATTTATCCTTTCCCTGCTGTTCTAAATTCAGCTCATTCAGCATGTTACTGAGATCGGTTAGGAATGCCAAATCCAAAAGCCACTTGTTGTCCTCTAGCTGTGTATATCCGGCATGTTTAGCGAGCTTGAGAAAATCTCTCATTTCAGGCAACATCTCACTGAATCTCTCCAAAAATTTGCCTCTGCTCAGCCACCTTACATCCGTATGCAACAACAGGTCTGTGTTCTGCTCCTGTCTCCTCTGTGTGTGCGAAATAGCCTCCTCTGTAGGCTCCTTGCCCTAACCAAGCACACAATCTTCATAGCAACATCCATCACTTCTTTCATGTTTAAAATCTTCCCACACAGCGCTTGTTGGTGAATTATGCAATTGTGGGAGTGCAGGAATGAGGAGACGGAGAGATCGAGTCGAATCAATTCCACTTACTCACAACACAAAACGACACCAATACAGCACAATCTCTCGTGGCAACCAGCTAACTGCTAGGCTGCTGCAAACATGGCTAACCCCGGAAACTCTAAGCAGTGCCTACGTCAGCACTCTGAATGTCTGCCTTAAAGGAGCAGCAGGCCCTGGTGAATCCACCCTCATTTGTGTATCACCACACAGGCCCCCCCAGAATTCACCATCACAAAAAATGGCAACACAAAAGTGCTCAGCGAAACACAAACAGTCAACAGGCGAACAGTCCTCAGTGAAACAGTCAACGTCTTGGGAGGCGGACCAGGCCGCCAAAATGGCTGCGCTGAATGGGTATGGGGGCGGGGGCAGGGGACAGAGCCGGAGCCCGGGCAGGGGCTGAGACTGGACCAGGGGCCTGAGAAGGGTGGCGTCCATGCCGCGAGGGCAGGGCCAGTTCGACCGGCCCACCCAGGTCCAAATGGGCAGGCTTGAGACGGTCCACCGAGACCCGCTCCGGCTTGCCCCCCATGTCCACCACAAAGTTCTTAGGCCCCGCTTCCAGGACGCGGAAGGGCCCGTCGTACGGGGGCTGCAGTGGGGTACGGTGGCTGTCGTGGCGGATGAAGACGTACCTGGCTAACAGCAGATCCTTGGGGACATAGGACTGAGGGAGGCAGTGATGAGATGTAGGGATCGGAGCGAAAGCGTTGGCACTGTCCCGGGCCACAGCCCGATGAGAAGCTGCTGACCAGGGGGCCACAGCGTCCGGGAGAAACCCAGCAGACGAGGACTGGAGGTCTTCCTTGGGGGCAGAGCGAAGGCCGAGCATGACCCACGGGAGGCGATCGACCCAGTTGCTGTCCGTGAGGCTGGCACGAAGAGTGGCCTTCATAGACCGATGAAACCGCTCACAAAGTCCATTGCCCTGCGGGTTGTCTGCTGTGGTGCAGTGGAGCTTCACCCCCAGCCCCTCCGCGACTGCAGTCCAGAGCTCCGACGTGAACTGCGGGCCCCTGTCAGAGGTGAGGTCAGCCGGCGTGTCAAAACGGGCCACCCAGGACTCGATGAATATCCGGGCCACCTCAGTAGACGTGGTCTATGACAGGGGAACAGCTTCCGGCCACCTGGTGGTCCTGTCCACCATGGTGAGAAGGTGAGTAAACCCATGGGAGGGGGGCAGGGGGCCCACCAGGTCCACATTCACACGGTCAAAACGCCTCTCGGGCACCAGGAATGGCGCCAAGGGGGCTTTGGTATGATGGTGTACTTCGGAACGCTGGCACGCCACGTAGGAGTCAGCCCAGGCCTTGACGTCCTTCCTGAGGCCGGGCCAGACGAACTTGGCCCCCACCAGCTTAGTGAACACCTTCACACCCGGGTGGGAAAGGCCATGGATAACGTCAAAAACACAGCATCGCCAGCCGGTGGGCACCATTGGGCAGGGCTGGCCCGTGGAAACGTCGCAGAGGAGCGTGGCGTTGATGCTGTCAAACACCATATCCTCCAACCGCAGCCCCGTAGCGGCCGTCCAATAGGACTGGATGTCCGCATCAGCGGCTTGATCTGCAGCCATGGCAGCGTAATCAAGTCCCAAGTGAATGGACCCTGCCACCGCCCGGGAGAGGCAGTCAGCGACCAAGTTGTCCTTGCCAGCCATGTGCTGGATGTCCGTGGTAAACTCCGAGATGGCAGAGAGCTGACGCTCTTGGCACCCGGACCGCGGCTCAGAGGTCTTGGCCATGGCAAAAGTCAGCGGCTTGTGGTCGACGAAGGCAGTGAAACGGCGGCCTTCCAACAGGAACCTGAAGTGTCGGGAGGCAAGGAAGAGACCCAGGAGCTCCCAGTCGAAGATGCTGTACTTTCGCTCGTTGTCCTTAAGCTGTTTGCTAAAGAAGGCAAGGGGCTGCCAGGCGCCGCCCACCCACTGCTCACACACCGCCCCGACCGCATAGTCAGAGGCGTCGGTCGCGAGGGTAATCGGGGCAGTGGGTGACGGGTGCGCCAGCAAAGCGGTATTGGCCAGCGCAGCCTTGGCGTCGTCGAAAGCTTCGTCCATCCCCGGGGACCAGTCTACCTCGCCCATGGCTTCCTTGCCCCGCAGGGCCTCGTACAAGGGCCGCATGCAGTGAGCTGCGTGGGGAATGAACCTGTTATAAAAGTTCACCATGCCGAAGAACTCCTGCAGGGACTTCACAGTGCGGGGGTGTGGAAAACTGGTGACAGCGTCCACTCTGGCAGGAAGCGGAACGGCTCCTTGCGGGGAGACGCGGTGGCCGAGGAAGTCAATGGACGACTGGCCACACTGGCACTTGGCTGGGTTGACTGTGAGTCCATGCGCACTGAGCCGCTCGAACAACTGCCGGAGCTGCGTCAGGTGCTCCTCCGCGAATGCACTGGCTACGAGAATGTCATCCAAGTAAACAAAGAAGAACGGCATATCCCGTAGCACAGCGTCCATCAGCCGCTGGAATGTCTGCGCTGCCCCCTTGAGACCGAAGGGCATCCGAAGAGTCCAAATGGCGTGGTGACTGCTGTCTTGGGCACGCCCCGAGGGTGGATCGGTACCTGGTGGTAGCCCTGCACCAAATCTACTTTGGAAAAGAAGGTGGCCCCCGCCAGGTGGGCGGAGAAGTCCTGTATGTGCGGGACGGGGTACCGGTCAGGGGTTGTGGCGTTGTTCGGGCGACGAAAATCGCCGCAGGGGCGCCAACCGCCGTCAGCCTTAGAAACCATGTGCAGGGGGGAGGCCCACGGGCTGTCCGAACGGCGCACGATGCCGAGGCGTTCCATGGTGGCAAACTCCTCTTTGGCGATCGCGAGCTTAGCTGAGTCGAGGCGCCGAGCACGTGCGTAGACGGGGGGGGGGGGCGTCGGCGGCAATATGGTGCTCCACGCCGTGCTTGGCCACCGCTGACGAGAACGTAGCTGTGGTGAGGTCAGGGAACTCTGCGAGCAGATGTTGATACGTATCTCCGGCGGCGAGCATGTTTGACAGGCCGAGCGTCCCTGCACCTCCCAGTGTGCACGGGTATGTATAGAAGGGACAGCATCGATCAAGCGACAGTTCGTACCATCCACCTGCAGCCTGAAGGCACACATGCAGTCCGCGCCCGGGAGGGGAACCGACACCGCGGCCATAACGAAGTCCCAGCCGAAACGCCGCCCGCCGAAACACACCTCCACATACCTGGTGCCGTAGGTACGTATGGGCGTGCCGTTCGCGGCATCCATCGGGGGGCCTTGACCGCCGGCCATGGACTGCCCGCGGCCGATGCACGCAGGATGCTACGCTGAGCGCCCGAATCGACCAACAGCCGCCGGCCAGATAAGGCGCCCTTGATAAACAGCCTGCTGTTCTCGCCTGCGCGAGCGCCGGCCCTGACGTTTCCCTGGACGCTGAAGCTGCATGGCGGGCGACACTGCTTGGCCCTGGCACCAAACCTGTTGTGGTAATAACAGCCGCGGTGCCCGCTGCGTCCTCCAGAGGCGGGGGCGAGGTCTGGGTGGGGAGCATCGCATGAACGAACTGCCGCAGAAAAATATGGGTGAAAATGAAGGAGCCGAGCCCAAAACGGCCAACATCTTCTCCAGCAGCTCAGAAGGTTTGCTATCGACGAGTCCGTTGAGTGACAACAGGCGATCCGCCTTCTCCATCTCCGACAGCTCGAAGAGCTGCAACAGAAATGCCTTGAGTGCGCCGTATTTCCCCACAGCCGGGGGGGCTTCCAGTAGCCTCATAGCTCGGGCCGTCGTCCGGGCATCCAACGCCGCCACCACATGGAAATACCTCGTAACGTCCCGCGTTATTCCTCCCAGCTCGAACTGGGCTTCAATGTGCTGCCAAAACTCGGGCAACTTCACCGTTGCTGCTGAGATGCTAGCGCTAACATGAGCCATCCCGTTAGCATCACTCGGAGCCGGAGCGATGTCGTCATCGCTTTGGGTCGACATGTTCGTTGTCAACGTGCGGGGTCACCAATGTGGGAGTGCAGGAATGAGGAGACGGAGAGATCGAGTAGAGTCAATTCCGTTTACTCGCCGCACAAAACAACACCGATACAGCACAATCTCTCGTGGCAACCAGCTAACCGCTAGGCTGCTGCAAACATGGCTCCACCCCGGAAACCCTAAGCAGTGCCTACGTCAGCACTCTGAACGTCTGCGTTAAAGGAGCAGCAGCCCCTGGTGAATCTACCCTCATTTGTGTATCACCACACAATGATAATTAAGGAAGTCCGGGAAAGAATCACTTTACCCCGCACAATCCAACAAACCCATTAGTACGGCCTACCATAGCAGGTGCGTCATCAGTTGTAATGGAGATGAGTTTAAAAAGGAACAGTTTATTCTGGTTAACGAATTCCACGAATGCTTGAAAAATACATTGGCCTCTAGTCTTTCCTTTAAGTGGCAAAACGGTGAGCGGCTCTTCTTTTGCGCTCACGTCTTCAAAGGCCATTCTAATGAAAATGCAGAACTGTACCACATCTACCAAATCGGCTGACTCGTCGAACTGGAGGGGAAAACACTCAATGTCCTTCTTCAGTTGCTCGTGAAGATTCTCGGCCATTTCCTCACAGCGCCGTTTAACAGTATTCCGGGATAGTTGAACGTCTTTAATGGCATTCCCAATGTCCGTTTTAATATTGAAATCACCGGAGAGTGCATCCGCAGCCAAAACAAACGTCTCTGACAATTTCGCCGTCTTTGAAAGATTTCTTATGCTTATCAAGAACATGACTGACGCGATGCGATACTATCGTTGCAGCCTTTCCCTTGGCGTTTGGTCGCGTAAAAATGTACTGTTGCACTGCTAGTTGAGACTTCAATTCCTGCAATGTCCGTAGAGCCGTTCTCATGGGGAGATCTGTATCATAGCTCTTGTGCACCATTTTAAAATGCCGCTCCAAATTAACCTTCTTCGGTATAGCCACACTAGCATTGCACATGGACAGATGGATTTTGCGCTGGAATAAATGAAAAAATAATCTTCCTCCCATTCATTGTGGAAATGATAAGTTTCCGATCTTTCGGCTTCTGCCATTTTTGTTGTTTGTCTCCGAATACACAAAAGAAAATTAAAGAGAATTTGATCTTCTTAAAGTTAGTCTCAGCTCTCATCTTCTCTTCTCCACTTTGACGCTGACAGCGAATGCAAGGTTACGCCTTCATACGTCAGAGCTTGGAGTGAGAACTAATTCACCAATAATATCTTGATTGATGTTGAATCTGACTAATACAGGACTAATGCTGATCTTTCCTCTTAATTGTTAGTCAGATTCAATGTCAATCAAGATGTGAACAGAAGGCACTGCCGAATATTTTTTTTATTTTATTTTTTTTCAAAATCTAACTCAATTTTTCTAAATTATCTCGCGATCGACTGGCAATCGATCGCGAGCGACTGGTTGGGCACCCCAGATGTATGCTTTTGCGAAACAGAATTCCTACAATATTCAAACCTGGCTACTTTTACGTCTGGAAGGGTCAAAAGCAAATTTTGAGCACCTGGGCTCTTTTTAACCAAATGCATCCTGCTGTGATTGAAAGTCAAATTCACATTTTAACATCCAGCCTAACCACAGCCTTAGTTTGTTTAATCCATTGGTGCAAGAAGTTGGCTATTACAGTTGGACTGACTAATGTATTACTATTATCCATCCATCCATCCATTTTCCAAACCGCTTATCCTGCTCTCGGGGTCACTGGAGCCTATCCCAGGCAGTCATTGGGCGGCAGGCGTGGAGACACCCTGGACAGGCCGCCAGACTATCACACAGGGCCGACACACACACACACACACACACACACACACACACACACACACACACACACACACACACACACACACACACACACACACACACACACACACACATTCATACCTAGGGACAATTTAGTATGGCCGATTCACCTGACTTACATGTCTTTGGAATGTGGGAGGAAACCGGAGCCCCCGGAGGAAACCCACGCAGACACGGGGAGAACATGCAAACCCCACACAGGACGAACCGGGATGACCCCCAAGGTTGGACTACCCCGGGGCTCGAACCCAGGACCTTCTTACTGTGAGGCGACCGCGCTAACCACTGCGCCACTACTATTATCATTATTATAATTGTTATTGTTTTTATTCGACAGGTCTGTTGGGACCTACCCAGTCGCACGGACTTTCGATCGTGATACCATCACGATTATGACCTGATTTACGTGATGTGGTCACGACTCGAGGGTTAGGGTTAGGGTTAGGGTTCTATCAGATCGTGACCACATCACGTAAATCAGATCATAATCGTGATGGTATCACGATTATTAATTAACGTGATGCCATCACGAAAGTCCGTGCGACTGGGTTGGTTGGGACACATGCCAAATGTTTGCTAAGATAAGGTATTTAAACCTGTAGTGTGGAAGTTTTGTCTCCCCTCTCGGGTAGTGACAGTAATTGCTTCTCTTCTTTCAGCGCTCTCCAACGAGGAAAAGCTACTACAATGGTTATCCGTGTTTGTCCTCGCTATCGATCGCTTTTTTTTCTTTTTTTCTTTTTTCTTTTTTTAAGACTTTGATGATCCTTCCTCTGAACGCCGACTTTCTTTCTTTCCTTTTTTTCTTTTTTTTCTGGAGCATCAGAAACATTTGGGACACTTCTTACTTTTTTCCGCCATAACTTCAAAGCCCGGAAGTTTTCTGGCAGAAGGCCCTGAAGGCAAGCCAATCAGAGGCATGCCAACGCTTTCGTCACGCGGAAGTTTAGCTCTTTTTTCTTCTTTTTTTTTAACTCAAATGAACTTAACAGGCTTACCATTCCAACAGTAACAAGAAAATGTATGCTCAAGGTAGTGCACAGATGATACATTAAGGTGAAATAAATAAGTTAAATTACAAATCAAATTCATTACATAAGGCTCTAGTTTTCAAGCTTTAGATTTTGCACAGTATTTTAGTGTAGGATTTTAAGTTGGACATGAAGACAGTAAGGTTGAGTTTCTGTTTTGCAAATTTGTTGGCGTGTATACAGAATTTTGCTAATAAAGAAATAAGATTAATAACATCGATTTGCTTGACATCAGTAAAACACACAAACAAACAAACAAACAAAAAACAATTAAATTCAGTTTTGAGTTGAAGTTGAATATCTAATTTTCTGTTTAAAAAAAGGTTAAAGTCATACCAAAAAGTCTGACTAAATATACAGTCCCAAAAGATGACTTGTCATTAGTGACAGAAGGAACAAAGAGGGTCAACATTTAACCTATATTTTACAATAACTGAATTAACTGGATAACAGCTGTGCAATATTTTCAGACACTTCTCACGCCTTATTTGACACAACAACAAAAAAATCCTGGGTAATAACCACGTTTTTGTCCTGTCTATACCATATCAATCCAAAATATCTTTTGAATGGGCACAGTAAAAAAAAAAGGAAAGAAATATAGTTTCTCCATCTGAATTACAAAAAACACACGTATATTCCATATTAAGCTTAAATCTTTCCAAGACTTCTTCAGCAGAGAAAATTTGATGTAAGCTCTTGAAGGATACCTCTTTCACTTTGTTACAATATTTTTTTAGAACACAACAAGTTTTTTTCCAATGTAAATCCCTCATGGACAAAAAAGATCTTGCTGCAGGAGGTGTTAACATAGTCCAAAGCGTTTCTGATGTTTCTGTTACTGCATGTTTTATTGCGAATATCAATATCTCCAATAAAGATTTGCCTAAAGATAATAATGTTCATTTCTGTAGGGTTATAACGCTTTAAAAGATGACGAGAACCCATGGGAATTTCATCAACAACAACAACAAAGCTGCATTTTATATAGCGCTTCATCAAAAACAATAGCATATTCTTTTGGTGTGATTCTGAATATGACAGTAACTCACAATTTCTATTTATCAATTGGCCAACTAGTAAAATTCCATTGTCATACCATGAGCGACAGATAAAACAGCTAAAAGAGCTTGTCTATGGAAGTTAGCTAATTTAATTGGGATTTTGTCAACAGAAAAAGTATATTTTAACAACAACAAAAAATCAATACCACAGTATAATCAAATAAATATGCAGGAAAAACATACCAGATACTGTTGGGATTCTTTAAAAATTCTATAAGTCACGTAATATTAAAAGTATTATTCAATAAATTAAAATCCAAGACTTCAAGACCACCTTGTTCTTTACTACCTCTGATAACTTATTTTTTAAGATAATGGGGTGGGGGGGGGTTCCCTCCAGATGAAATCATATATCCAATTCCTTAGTAACATTTGTTGGGACACTAAGCGACACTGATAAATATACTGATCTAGTATTCCCTTCTGCTTTGGATAACAGAACCCTACCAAATATTGAAATATCTCTCATTACAAATTCAACTTCAATTTCGGTTTTTCAATAATAGGATCAAAATTTAATTTAGATAGTTGTTCCAAATTCTTACAAACAACAATACCTTTTCTTTAATTGGGATCCCATAAAAATCTGAGAGAACAAAAGGTTTAATTGTGAATAAGACAGTTTTGTCCAAGTTCATCTTTAAACCTTAAACATTAGAAAACTCATTTGTACAAGCCACTGCTTTTGAAACCTGACTTTGGTCTTTCAGAAAAAATTGCAGTATCACCTGCTAGGTGACAAAGTTTGAAATTCTCCCCCACTGTATTTATTCCTAGGAAGGGTATATGCATAGTCATTGTTTGGGTAACTAACAAAAATAAAAATGGAGATAATGGACAGCCTTGTCAAATACCATGATGAATGTTAACTATTTCTGACGTGCCATACATTAACTTTACAGAGCTGGAACAGCCATTATGTAGTGTCTGCATTGCATTTTGAAAATATTTTCCAAAACCAAAAAAGTAAATGGCTTTAAAGATAAACTCACGTTCAATTGTATCAAAAGCCTTGTAGAAGTCAATAAGCAAAATAAAACTTTCATTGGGTATTAGATTATTATAATCTATCATATCCAGTATCAAACGAATCCATCCATCCATTATCCAAACCGCTTATCCTGTTCTCAGGGTCGCGGGGATGCTGGAACCTATCCCAGCAGTCATTGGGCGGCAGGTGGGGAGTCACCCTGGACAGGCCACCAGGCCATCACAGGGCATCCCGTAGTATCTAATACATCTCTTTTGCATAAAACCGGATTGCTCTTCATCTATTATCTGATTTAATCACTGTTTTAGTCTCTTAGCAAAAACTAAAGCAACTAATTTACCATCATTGTTAAGTAGACTAATAGGTCTCCAATTTTCAATGTGTAGTCTGTCTTTGTTTGTCTTGTGAATTAATGTAATGACCCCTTGCTTTAGCATACTAAGAAGCTCGCCCTTTTGAATAGATTTTCTAAACATGGCTAATAAGAAAGGTCCAAGTGCTGAGGTGAGGTTTTATAAAATTCCCGTCAGACCATCATTACCTGGGGATTTGTTATCTTTAAGACATTTAATACACTCAACAATTTCAGGTGAAGATATCTCTTTTTCACAAAAAACCCTAAAGTCATCATTTATTTTATTTATCTCTATCGAGATATTGTCCAAGAAGAATTCAATATGAGTAGGTGCAAGGGCCAAATAATATAAATTTTGATAAAATTGAGCTACAAGTTGAGAAATTACTTTAGGATCATTAGTTATTGAGCCATTTGTTGATGTTGCCATTCTGAGGGCAGGAATACCGGCTCAACTAGACTCATTTCACGGAGAAAAAAACACGCATGCACTTCATCGGTGTTGCTGGAACCGGAAAAAAAATCTTTATTTTACGTATGCTCTTTTATAGACCACAGGACAACACAACAGTGTCAGTATAAAAGCATATACACATAACCTTGGCCTAGCCAATATGTTAACACCCCCACTTGCTCTATACTGTGCACATCAGTCACAAAACACAGACTGTAGTCACAACACAATATGTCTGGTAGTTACATACAGTAGGCTACTTTACACTTTTTTTCTGTACAAAACCATTTTTACCGAGGTGATAATGTAACACTCTATTCCAGTTTCCTCCTGATTGTTTCAGACCATACAGTGACTTGTTCAATTTACAGACTAACTGTTTGTCTGTGTCTGACTTAACCTCAAATCCTTCGGGCTGTTTCGGGCAAGCCTTTCAGAATCATAGCAATTAACAGTCCATCGCTAAGAACCTCGTCTGCATCTCTCAGCGCTGTTATAGCCGTTTATGCACGAATGATGTATTCTGTGACGGTCTCATTGCCGCTTTCTGGAGAGACGTTAGCTCTGTAGAGGCTAATCACACGTGGCTTCCCTTTGCCAGCGTAGTGGTCCCTCAGTATCTCCAACGCTCTTCTTCCATCGTCGGCGGCTTCTCTCATAATCAGGGAGAGACTTTTGTCGTCCAAAAATTGTATCAATTTAGCATATGCATCTTCATTTTTCTTTGCATCTTCGGCGACCACGTCCTCATTTTCGTCGTCATTTGGCTCTTGTAATATGGTGTCTTTAAGACCGAGCAAACGCAGATGGCCTAAAAACTTGATTTCCCATAACTCGTAATTTTTCTCATCTCCGTTGAAGCACGAAGCATAGTCTGTACCATCGGCTTCCACCTTCCCTTCTGGGCCCATAACCCGTTGACGTTGCCATTTTGAGGGCAGGAATACCGGCTCAACTAGGCTCATTTCACGGAGAAAAAACCACGCTTTCACTTCGTCGGCGTTGCTGGAACCGGGAAAAAATACTTTATTTTGCGCATGCTCTTTTATAGACCACATGTCAACACAACAGCGTCCTCTAGTGGTGACATCAGTATAAGAGCGCATACAAATAACCTTGGCCTAGCCAATATGTTAACACCATTAACCATCAACTTACTTATTCCTGCAAATTCGGCATTTATTTTTTCTAACCCAAAAAATATTTTGTCTTTTTCTCATCTTGTTCAAGCCATTTACATCTTGATCTAATAAAGGCACCCCTAGTTTTAGCCTCATAAATATTGTCTAACTGGTTTTGTAGCAAATTCATATTGAGTACCTCTTGGCTAGTTAAATTACCACAATTTTTCATTTGCAGATCTAAAATTTCTTTGATGATTTTAATTTTTTATCTCTTTTTAATTTTGCTAATAATTTTCCTTTCTTAATAGCAACATTTCGAATTTCATATTTCATTAATTCCCAAAAATATCCATAAGTACCCATAGCACAGGCTTGATTCCAATACTTATCAATAATATTGTTCATTTCCAATTTAAGGTCTTCGTTTTTCAGTAAAGAGTTATTAAGTTTCCGATAGCCTGTACCATATTTCTGTGTATAAGTATCTTTTAGATCAGTTTAATGAGGATCCCTTTATGATCTGTTAAAATAGCCGGTTCTATCAAAACATCTACAACCATATTAACAAGGTCATTGGAAATGAGCCAGAAATCAATACGTGATTGTAAGGAGAAATATTCTTATTACACCATGTATACTGTAGAGAATTCGGGAGACAACCACAGGAACTGCCGCGGCCGGGACGCGAACCCGTGTCGCCCGCACCGCGGGAGATATCGCTAACCGCTCGACTAAACAGTCAGATTTGTCAGTTTGGCAGCTAGCGGCCAACATGTCTACTTATCCATTAACGTTACACTACCCCCCTCCTTCAGTAAGCGCGTCCCCGCGCTTAAGTATATCAGCTCCTTCATCCAAGGGAGTTGTATCAAGTGCAACTTCACTGGTATATATCCGTGAAGACGTTTCGCCTCTCATCCAAGAGGCTTCCTCAGTTCGTGTCTTTCTGACTAGATCAGCTCTTTCACACCTCTGGGCGCATATGCTTCCGATGGCCTTTACGGTCTCACCATGCCACTTCTGACACCTATGTAGCGAATTCGGGGGGCAACCACAGGTACTGCCGCGGCCGGGACGTGAACCCGTATCGCCCGCACCGCGGGAGACATCGCTAACCGCTCGACTAGAAGGTCAGCCCGTCAGCCAGTGGCCAACGTGTCAACTTACCCATGCACGTTACACTACTTTTTTTAGGGTTTTTATTTCTCCAAATATCTATGAGATCCATTCTTAAACATGTATGATTGAGTTCGCAGTCAGTGGTCGTATTCTTTGGAGACCATCGATCTATATGTTCATCAAAAACTATTAAAATCACCTCCCCATATTAATTTGGCCAAGGGGTAAACCGAATAGAGGTGACAGACTTTTGACTCAATATCTTGAAACAATGCTAAATTACTAAGCTTATTGTTGGTGGCATAAATATTAATCAAAATAAATTGGCTGTGATTTATATCAACAACTAAAATAATCCATCTCCCAGGCATGTCCTTTTATGTTCTTCTAAGGAACTGAGCTCATTGGTATGCCAATAACTACACGCCACTGGACGGTAATTCAAGTTTTCGACTGCCAAAGTAAGTCTGTCGACATTAAACTGAGGCCGGTCATTCCTGCAAGCTGAACCAGGAAGTAGCTCAGCAACATGATCGTCCATTGACAACTCAGTTGGCTCCAATATCCATAATCTCCATAATGACGTTAATGAGTAAAATGATAATCCATATGCACGGTGTCAAAAACTACAAAACTAAGACACAAGTTGTAAAAAAATGAAATTGTCCTTTAATTGTCAAGAGAAGACCATTGATCATAGCCACCTCAGTGCATGAGATCACGGGACACCGCTTGGGACAGTCTATGGACAAAACTGATTCCAAAGACATTGCCTGAGCCTGGCCATAACCCAGAAAATGTTGATCCCCTGGTGCCTTTTGAGACGGGTCCTAAGGGTTTTGTGCTAGATATGGGTGGGCGTAGGGAGCGTGTCACGCTTGATAGGCTTAAACCGGCGCACAGGGTGGCAGGCGAAGTTGTGTTTCCGGCCCAGGTTCCCCGTCGGGGTCGTCCTCCTTCCAGAACCCCGGCAGTGTCTTCACGGGTTCAGCGTTCTGCTTCTCAGCCGGCTTTGGACTGTGTTTCACCTACTTTTTCGGCTGAGGGATGGCGCAGCCGTTGTGGCAGTCTGCTTAAGCCTCCAGTGAGACACTAAGTTTCTTTCCAGGAGTCCCTTCTGGGTGTTCGGGGGGGGGGGGGCTGTGTGGCAGACACTAGGGGCTATGCCTCTCACCCAGCAGGACTGTGAGCTGGGGGCGTGGTTTACGTTCCCGGGCTCGCCGGGGCAGGGTTGTTCCTGCTGGAGTTGGTTTTTGGAGTTGAGGAATAAACATCAAACTCGCCTTGGTCTCATTTGTTTTTCCTGCGACAGTATCTATATTTTTTCTTTAGTTGGTTGTTATTCTACAATAGCAAGCACCCCCATCTCTGACTCGTTGGGTCAACTAGGCCCTCTGAAAGTGCCTTCAGAAATGCTTGAGAGAAATGCTAGTTTCACAGTGTTGGCGGCAGACAGCGTCTTACAAGTTGTGGCGTGATTTTTTTTCGTACCCGTTTTCCAGGAACTCTGCCTCTGATTGGCTAGTACTCGTTGCCTCCGTTGATTAGGTTGGTTAAGGTTAGGGTTAGGGATAGGGTTAGCCAATCAGAGATAGAGTAAGGGCGGGTCTTCCCAGAATCCAGGTGAACGCTCTCTCAACGAGTACTAGCCAATCAGAGGCAGAGTTCCCGGAAAACGGGTACGAAAAAAAAATCACGCAGATGGGCAGGGTAATTGGCATAACTCCAGATTTAATAAATCCTGCCAAGTGTAAGGTCCAACATTTAGCATTTGTTATATCTTAAATCGGAGGTAGAGAAATAAATATATAATATAAATATTTAATACAGTGTTAAATATTTGTCTTAAATACAGAAATAGTATTTCATTTAAATATATAATGGTTGACAATATATTTATTTATTTAACTAGATATTTAATTATTATCCCTGATTTAGATTTGTTATATGTTAAGCAGGTTGTTATATATTTATTTGGAATAACTGACTTAACATTTAAGTGAAATATTTAATAAAACAATTTATTCTATCAGATTTATTAAATTAAATGTTATGGAAATAGTTATTCGTTTATTTATACAAGAGATGAATATATCTTAAAATAAATAAATAGCTAATTTACTAGATTAAATGTATAAATCAAAGGAAAAAACGCTAATTTTAAACATTTGGTTTAAATATTAAATCGGTGAGCATAAATACATATATAATATCTAACTAAATATATAAAATATCTAAATATAAGCCATATAATTAGATATTGAACAGAAAATATATATTTGGCTCATATCGTAAATCTGTTGTACTTAGTAAATATTTGCTGACAAATTATACATTTAAGTTAAATGTTATATCTGTATCAATGAAACAAATATTTGGTTTGCTGTTAAGTATTTAACTTACATAATACGTATTTGGTTCAGAAATAAATGTTTAACTTACATTTAAATCTTGGCTATGTACTTTTTCATATTTATTTAATTTAAATGTAGCTTCTCATAGCAAATTGCTAAATGTGACAAACTAAAATGAACATTTAGATTTAACTTAAATATTTAATCTAAAGTTTCAGATTTAATTTAAATATTTGTTTTTGAACAAAATATTTATTTTATCATTTAGGTTTAAGATTTAATAGAAATATTTAAAATGTAATTAAACATTTATTTAACAGTGTATCATATATAAATATAATTAAATTTTAATTTGTAGCTAAATATTTCCATCCATCTATCCATTATCCGAACCGCTTATCCCACTATTTTTTTATAAAACATTTAGATATAATTTAAGTATTTAATCTTTGCTAAATATTTATGTTGTAAGACTGATTTAATATTTAAAACAAATATTTAAATATCTTCTTTCAAGGGTTAGATTTATAAATTAAATCTTTCCAAAGAAAGGATTTATTTATACTACCAGATTTCTGAATCTGCGAAAAAAAGGCCCGTGAAAATGTTTCTGTTCAAGTTTGCAAACGGAACCTATGGGGTGTGTGACATTACTCCGTTTCAGTAGATGAAGTCTCTGATGCTGCTTCTCTGGGTAAGTTGGAGGAAAGTTCTATAAAAGTGTCTACCACTCTGCCACCATCTTGCCCCCCCCCCCCCCCCCCCATGGAGGTTCAGCTCTGGTAAAGCGATCATTGCTGGTTGACGTAAAAACGCATCGCTACCGGTGCTCAAGCGCGGGAATGTCGCACCAGACACCAGATTTAAAATTCCGGTATACTGTGAAATACCGAGAGCTTTACCTGGCGGTGATAGGTTTAATTAGCATTGTGTGAACTCGTTTGGAAAGAGCTTGCCTGTAACGGACATTCATTTATATGTAAAAGTTCCACTCGAGCTTTAACCTAGCGTACAAGGTAGGACAAACAATATATTGGTGTACACAATTTGCCTATTCCTGCACATTGATTATCTTGCTCTCTCTCACACGCACGCTCGTACACACGCACGCGCACATACACACCTGTTCCAATTCATAAGCCTTGGCCTTGTCTTCGTCTCGGTCTGCATTCTTCCGGTAGGCCATGCCCAGTCCCCACACAGCTAGGACACTATAAACATTATCCCTCACCCATGCATCCTTCTGCTGGGCACTGGCTGGCAGTAACCCTGTCACAGGGTTCTTACACACACACACACACACACACACACACACACACACACACACACACACACACACACACACACACACACACACACACACACACACACACACACACACACACACACACGGTAAAAAAAAACAAAAAAACAAGTCAGTGCTGTTTTCTACCGGCTGTCCATCAACAGGGTCACAGTTTCGAACGTCACTGTTGACAATATACTCCAGAAAGTGAAGATAGGCTGAGATAAGGTGCATAGTTTCCCAGTCCTCAGCCTATTTTGGGGTTGAACTTTGGTCAATCCTTGTTTATTTCTATGCACCAAGCACTAGTTACCAACAGAACACACATAGCCTACGTTCACTTTCAGCATGGGTAAATATGAACATTTACACGAATTAACATGAACATCAATGAAACGTGAGTGCAAATCAGCTACCATCTAATTCCAATTTGCTGCGCACCATAAAGACGGCGAAGACTTGATAATATCGATTGCTTTTTAATATCCAACTCTCTCTTTTATCTGCTGTCAGTAACGCTGCAAGCTGATATAATGTTATATCACCACGCATTGTTGTGAGTTAAGTACCTGGTGACATAGGATGGTCTCTTGGACAAGCCTTGCATAACCGTCCAGTCTTACTCCCGAGTTACTGCGGCTCCTCATCCTCACGTCCGGACACTACACCGAACACGGACAAGATCGCAAGTTGATAATGCACCCTTATTTACTCTAAATGTCCTTACCTTGCAACGGCCACTTTTGCAGCTACGATAGCTGGTTCGTTCCATATAAATGCAAAAGGGTCATTTGAACATCAGACTACAATATTCTCTAAACTGTATCGCATTTTGTCAGCAACCATTGTCAACATACCTCTCGATCTCTTCACATCTGCATGTGTTTGCCCTCTCACAACTGATTAACTGCGGATCTGACTTGACAGATTCGCGTCGATTTGCTAAGGCAGGCTACTAGCTAAACAGCATCCAGCTGTTCGGCTGTTCATAGCATTATATTCACAACCTGTATTCCCCTGTGCTGGCAATCAGTTTACCAGATCAGACTGACTTGAGCACTATGCAAAGTCAGTCCTTGCACTAGTCAGCAAACCATGCAGTACTTTTGATCGGTATCCGCAAGGTGGGTTCTGGAGTACATAGTAATGCCATGTTATCAATTCCACAAAAATACATAAATAAATAAATATTGCAGTTGTGGTATCACTAATGCTCTACAAGGGGCGCTAATGCTCTTCTCTTTCGGCTCTTTCCAAACGCCAAACAAACAGTTATGAGTGTGTGCAATTATTATTGTCTGTAATTGTTTGGTGTGTCAAGACACTTAATTACTCTGTATGTCAGAATAACAGCCATAATCCTGAAATGGCTCTTAAATATTCGACTGTTAAACAAAGACAGTGTAGTACAGTACATAAATGATGATTTGTAATATTACCACAACCCCACCAATTTCTCTCTTATCAAAGCATATTAAATCCAGCAAGCAGAAATAAACTGGAAAAAAAATTACCTCAGTAGCTATCAAAACCAGAAATGTTTGAACATTGCATAAAAAAGGGCAAAAAAAACAACAACCAAAAAACAAAAACAGGAAGCTACGATTTGACCTTTGTGAATCCGTGCTTTTGTTTGTAGTGTGTATTGAAGTGTCACTTTCTCAAATACTCACAAGAAGACTGTTGACAATAAAACTTGTGTTTATCGCTGCATCACATCATCAAGGTTCTGCATGGCTTTAAAGGGGAAGGGTCGCGAATAACGGGACTTTTTAGCCAATTAAAGCGCTCTGTGATGTTTTTATTACCCAATCACAGCGAAGCTGACCGAACCTCTCGGCTCCTCGTTGCCAGCAGGATTGTTCGCTAGCGTAGCAGCTAGCGGAACAAGTGGACCACAACACCGGGGCTCTCACTTTTTGGCCACGTATTTAGCCTGAATTTCTCAAAGTCTCCGATCATCCAAGTGTCGAAGCTAAGTCAGGTTCGAGGTAAGACCTGTGATTTACTTGTCAGCTGTAGCTTATCTAAGCGTTGCAGAAGGGGAGTGCAAATGACCTGTCATGACCAAACGTGTGGAAAAGCATCCCCGTTTGATCTTGTTTGTATCTGACGATAAGGCTAGCCAACGTTAGCCAGCTAGCATACCACACTGTTTAAAGTTTATATTCAAGCCCCTTCGGTTGTTAGATTATTTTTTACGTAACTTCAACAATAACTTTGATTACCGAAACACTTCGTTTTAACCTCCAAAGTCACCCCTTTCTACGAAATGCTGAGGTTCTGTCTGATTTTATTTCTCTTAGCCATGGTGGGACTTGACAAATTATAATGGAAAATGTAACAATAATGTTAACTGTGGACACTCCACTTTGTCCTTTCTAGTTCTCGTCTATCAATTTTCTTTTACGTCCTAATGCTCCATTTAACCTCTCAACATATGTACCTCGCGCTACTGCACAATCTCCATCTTTTTATTTTAATGGAACCCCTCCACCCTGTTCCCCACTATGCCTCTCCTCCTTCCTTTAGATGCAGTTCATGTTGTTGTTCAGCAGGCAGGGAAAGCTGCGGCTGCAGAAGTGGTATGTGCCTCTGTCTGACAAAGAGAGGAAGAAGATCTCTAGAGACCTAGTCCAGACCATACTGGCACGTAAGCCTAAGATGTGCAGCTTTTTGGAGTGGCGTGACCTCAAGATTGTCTACAAAAGGTGTGTGTGCAAGGAAAGTCCACACCCCTGACTGCAGTATGGTTGCAGTTTGTCCAGTTCTCTCCCTCTCATCTATGCTTTCCCCCAGTTCACACTTAATGCAGAGACATACACTATATATGTCCATATTTACCTATACATGTTTTCAGCCTGAGATGGAGCAGAGAAGCACTATTCATTCCCAAATCTTTGAAACATATGAATACAATATTGCATCTTTCCAGTTATAACGTTTATTTTACTGCACATTTTTGTCCGGTCTGAGTGTTTTGAGGCAACAACTCCACTTCACAGTGCAAAGCTTTAGTTCATTTCTAGCTCATTTTATTTTACTTGCTATCAACCTCCAACTCTAGGCCATCAGCTCTGTTGCAAAAGCTAGTAACCATCTGCTTCCCATGAGTCACTGTAAAGCCACCTTTAGCTTTGTTTCATACAAGGCTACCAGTTTCTACAGTGGTGGTGTAGAAAATTTTTTTACTTAACACTTAGTTTAAGATAAAAAAGAAAAAGCAGTTATTAAATACAAAAGGCTGTTTGCCTACTGTGTGAGCAAGGGCTATGATTTTACTTTTTTTTAAATGTTGACGCCATGTATTTCTCTATGTTTTGCTCTTTTACAGATATGCTAGCCTGTATTTCTGCTGTGCAGTGGAGGACCAGGATAATGAGCTGATCACCCTGGAGATCATCCATAGATATGTGGAGCTGCTCGATAAATACTTTGGAAGTGTGAGTACTCTTCACACACATTTCATCTCTGGTTTTTCGTTTCAGGAAATGGGGAAGGGAAAGACCACAGTAAAAAATCTGAAGTTGAAGATCTCCTGGGATCTGCCTCTGATGGTGTGATTTCACAGGTGTGTGAGCTGGATATCATCTTCAACTTTGAGAAGGCCTACTTCATTCTGGATGAGTTCCTGCTGGGAGGAGAGGCCCAGGAGACGTCCAAGAAGAATGTGCTGAAGGCAATTGAGCAGGCCGACCTGCTGCAGGAGGTAAGGACTGTTTTTTTAAGACCAACACTTTCTCTGGAATGGGTGGAAGATCCCATGCAACCGTCCAACTGATGTTTTAAGTGAAGACAACATTGCAATGTTGCAACATTCCAACATTGGTGGCTTTGTCCACCACCCTTGGAGTAATTTGTATGCACCTACAGGGCTTAGATCAAATCTTACCAGAACTCGACTGTGCCTTTACTATTCTGTGTCAGCCTTCCTACTGCCTAAATAATTAATATGATACTAAATAAATGAAAATGCAAAATTAATGAAAAATCTAATATTGGTCTGGCAGCTTTTCTTTTTGGAGAAAATCATGGCAAATATCATAGCAAAGAGGTCGAATTCAATTATATACACCCATAATCAAAGTAGTGAATCACATAGAAATGGGAAATCCAGTATTGTTGCTCCCTTTTCTTTCTCTAACCTTGGATTATCCTATCCTTACCTCTGTATTTTTAGACTAAGAGTTCAGCAGTGTCTTACTCGGTACTTTCCCCTCACGTGTCTCATCCCTTTGCTTGGATGCCATGCATATTGTTGCTTTATGGTTGTGGGCAGTGGCACTAAATCAGAGTTAAGTGACTTTTTCCTTTTTTATTTTGGTGCAAAGGCACAGCAGTTGTTGTTGCAACATGGCAGTTTTACTAAGGTTGTAAAACCCTAGACTAACTAGACAGGTCACCTGTCCTCCGTCGCAGATTTAGTAATTACCAATTATGCTTCATCTATTATTTAGACCATTTTGGGGGGGTCTTTGTTCTACAGAACTTGACTCGCTCACTATCTCCTCCCTTGTCGTACAAAAAATATACCTTTTAATGAAGAACAACTGCCCCCCCTCTTTTTCATGTTATCTGCAGGAAGCTGAGGCACCACGGAGTGTTCTAGAAGAAATTGGACTGACATAGATCAGTCCTGCCAGCATAACTGCTCCCAGCTTTGCTCCTTTTCCCAGACGTAGCTCTAGCTTCCTCCATGTCTGTTGTCTCCTCCATTTACTGTGTACAAGAATTGTATGTGTGGAATCACAGTCCATGTACTGTACTTTTATGCATTGTCATATGTTGTGCCAACTGTGGTGTTAATGTCTCACCTCTATCTACGGCTCTTTTCTGCAGTAGCTTGTCTTCAGAACACTCCTAAAATTGAAAACTCCAATGGATTACTATGTAGCAATGACATTAACATTAAAACTCCATTACGATGTAAAGTTATGCTTACCGATGTCAGAGATGTGCGTGGTGCAGTTTACAAGTCAGACTTAAAATGAAAGTTTTATCTAGAGTATTTCTAATTTTGTGAGGTGATAAAAGGTCTTTAAATGTGCTGTTGTGGGAATCACCCATGTAATCATAAAAATACATTTACAGAAACATATCTCGAACTTGCCAAACAAATTATAGTCGAAGCCAATGCTTAGCTTCTTTATCTTTTAAGTTTTTGGTGTACTTGGTGATTCCCCATTACTATGAATTGTATGTTTTGCATTTAAGTTGTTTGCCTTTGCTATGTTTTTTTTTCTTCATGATTGGACAGTCATTGTTAGAAATATAATATGGTAGTGCTATTTTTTTACTTTTATTTTCACAACAGAGATTTGGGAAATACAGTTAAAATTGTATGACCTTGAGGGGAACCTTACGTTTGTCAAGATTGCAATGACAAATTAGACAGTAACGCTACAAAAAAATATCTGTGTATTATTCATGTTTGAGCCAATTCTTTATCAATATGACCAAAGAACACTGTGTTAACGCTTTTAGTGGACTACAGATGGATGCCTTGGCACATGATAAAAGTGATTTAGAGCTACCTAACACAACTGATTTTCATTTGAGCAGTGTTGAGATTGTCATGGGATTTTGGTTCAGTATTACAGACTAATAAATTTAAAAAATTAAATTCATTCCAAGACTTATATGGGATGTAAAAACTTTAAATTCTTTACAACTGACAAGAGGACCTATGCTTACAGGGATATGTTATAAATATACAGTAATTGCCTGCATGCTCATTTATCTGCAGGATGTAGTTTAAGTTGAAAGTTTACATACACTTTAGCCCAATACATTTAAACTCGGATTTTCACAATTCTTGATATTTAATCCTCGTAAACATTCCCTTACTTAGGTCAGTTAGGATCACTACTTTATTTTAAGAATGTGAAATGTCAGAATAATAGTTGAGAGAATGATTTATTTCAGCTTTTATTTACATTCCTAGTGCATCACAACAGTGGCGCCAGCAGCCGTAACCCTGTACACACCGTGCGCTATTAGCCAGTGACATTAACACCAATCATCGGCCTTCAAATGTATTTGCGCCAAAAACACAAAAAAAACACAAAAAAAACACAAAAAAAACGAACAAAATCATAAAAAAATGCATGAACGGTGCACACAGGATTACAGTTGCCGGCGCCACTGCATCACAAGTTTACACACACTTAGTATTTGGTAGCATTGCCTTTAAATTTTTAACTTGGGTCAGACGTTTCGGGTAGCCTTCCACAAGCTTCTCACAGCAAGTTGCTGGAATTTTGGCCCATTCCTCCTGACAGAACTGTTGTAACTGAATCAGGTTTGTAGGCCTCCTTGCTTGAACACCCTTTTTCAGTTCGGCCCACAAATCTGCTATTGGACTGAGGTCAGGGCTTTGTGATGGCCACTCCAATACCTTGACTTTGTTGTCCTTAGGCCATTTAGCCACAACTTTGGACGCATGCTTGGGTTCAGTTCATTTGGAAAACCCATTTGTGACCAAGCTTTAACTTCCTGGCTGATGTCTTGCGATGTTGCTTCAATATATGCACATAATTTTCCTTCCTCGTGATGCCATCTATTTTGTGAAGTGCATCAGTCCTTCCTGCAGCAAAGCACCCCAACAACATGATGGTGCCACTCCCATGCTTCACGGTTGGGATGGTGTTCCTTAGCTTGCAAGCCTCCCCCTTTTTCCTCCAAACATAACAATGGTCATTATGGCCACACAGTTCAATTTTTGTTTCATCAGACCAGAGGACATTTCTCAAAAAAAGGTCTTTGACCCCATGAGCAGTTGCAAACCGTAGTCGGGCTTTTTTGTGGCAGGTTTCCGAGCAGTGGTTTCTTCCTTGCTGAGCGGCCTTTCAGGTTATGTTGACATTGACTCATTTTACTCTGGATATAGATACTTTCGTACCCGTTTCCTCCAGAACTTTCACAAGGTCTTTTGCTGTTGTTCTGGGGTTGATTTGCTCATTTCACACCAAAATATGTTAATTTCTAGGTGACAGAGAACATCTCTTCCTGAGCAGTATGACAGCTGAGTGGTCCCATTGTGTTTATACTTGCGTACCACTTTTTGTACAGAGGAATGGTACCTTCAGGCATTTGGAAATGGCTCCCAATGTTGAATCAGACTTGTGGAGATCCACAATTTTTTTTCTGAGGTCCTGCCTGATTTCTTTCGATTTTCCCATGATGTCAAGCAAAGGGGCACTGAATTTGAGGTAGGCCTTAAAATACATCCACACCTCCAATTGACTCAAATAATGTCAATTAGCCTATCAGAAGCTTCTAATCCATGACAACTTTCTGGAATTTTCCAAGCTGTTTAAAGGCACAGACAACTTAGTGTATGTAAACTTCTGACCCACTTGAATTGTGATAGTGAATTATAAGTGAAATAATCTGTAAACAATTTTTGGAAAAATTACTCATCATGCACAAAGTACTAACTGACTTGCCAAAACTAGTTTGTTAACATGGAATCTGTGTTAAAAAAGGACTTTTAATGACTTCAACCTATGTATGTATGTAAACTTCTGACTTCAACTGTAGCAGAACCAGGCCACCAAGCTCTGGTTACATGCCATTTCCAATTGGTTTCATTAACTGGATTTAAATTCAAGTAATTTCTGACTAGTTTACATAACACCAAAAATGTCCCAGCACTTTTCAAGTTCATCTTTCATTTGTTCAAAAGAAACCAACTTTTGTATTTAACACTGCCAACACATTTACTAACATTTTTTTTTCGTGATAATTGCAAGCAACAATAAATGTCACCTAAAACGAACCTGATTTGATTACTTGACTTGTTTCATTCTGCTTTCATGCATCCACTAGAAACAAAGCTAAATGAAAAAAACAATCCATCCATCCATCCATTCTCCAAGCCGCTTATCCCAATTGGGGTCGCGGGATGCTGGAGCTTATCCCAGCAGTCATCGGGCGGCAGGTGGGGAGACACCCTGAACAGGCCGCCAGTCCATCACAGGACCGACACATTCACACCTAGGGACAATTTTAGTATGGCCAGTTCACCTGACCTACATGTCTTTTGGGCTTCGGGAGGAAACCGGAGCACCCCGACGAAAACCACGCAGACACGGGGAAAACATGCAAACTCCAGACATAAGACGACCTGGGATGACCCCCTAGGTTGGATAACCCCAGGGTTTGAACCCAGGACCTTCTCGCTGTGAGACGACCATGCTAACCACTGTGCCGCCCTGAACAAAAACAAAGCAACACAAAAATTTTAAACATTTATTTACACATTTACAAAAAGGCTACAATGAAAAATGTGAATTGCAAAAGCTACCTTCATGGCATGATAGCTGAAAAGATAGCACAGCTATTTCAAACTGAAAAGGGTTTTTTCGTCCATTCCTAGAACTTAAATCAACCTCAGCAAAAAAAAAAAAAAAAAAAAAAACAAAATTAGACATGCAGACTATGAGAGTCCCTAATGAGTACAACTGTCACCATTTCCAGTCAGATCAGCTGGTATTTCTAGGTGCGACTTATTACTTTTAATCTCTGGGGTAGACTTGTTCTCATCATTTTGAGAGTCAGAATTCAAATCCATGTGGTCACCTGCTCTCCAAACCAGGTCTACTTCATTCACCTTCTTACTCGGACTTGTCACAGGGAAGTGCTCCTTTTCTTTCTTTTCCTCAATCTCTTCCTCCTTCTCAGAGTCTCCAGATGAAGTCACTACTTCAGGGAAATGTCCTGTCTTCTTCTTGTGTTTCTTCTTGCTCTTTTTCTTGCTTTTTTTTGAGCGCTTATGTTGCCGATGTGTGTGGGTGTTAACATCACCTGTTTCGTCTCTCCAATCTGGTTTCTTTGGGCTTTGAGTACTGCCTTTTTCTCTAATTTGCTTCTTCCTTTCCCTGTCTCCACTTCTGCTCCTAGACCTATCCCTTTCTCGACTCCTACCCTTATGCTTGTTTTGCCCTCTGTCCTCATCTCTACTCTCGTTCCAAAGCCTGTCTCGCTCTCCATCTCTACTCCCACTCCTCGACCGGTCTCGATTCCTCCCCCTATCTCTACTCTTGCTCCGATACCGGTCCTTCCTACTGCTGGTGGGTCTGTACCTGGATGACCTCCTCTCACTCTGTATGCTGTCTTCTCTCTGACAATGAGAGGCCCTGGTGTCTCGACTCCTCTCCCTACTCCTGCTACGGCTCCGTCGCTTTTCACCTCCTCTCCTGCTGTGGGATCTCTCGGATCTTGGGGGACTTCTACTGCTATGACGTTGCCTCCATGATCGTTCCCCATATCGCTCTGAATACCTACCCATTTTATGAGTCGACTCGCCACTACGATCTGGCGATATGTGCAGGTCTCGATCCGCCTCCCAGAACTCATTACCAGGGTTACGAAATACATGCAGAAAGTTGCAGTTTTTCCCTTTGGGACATTTCTTTCTGTCAAATAATCCTGAGGAAAGGAAACACACACAGACACATACACAGGAAAAAGCAGGAAACAACATTATTGCTGTGTTGGTTTGGTTCTAATCTCTTAAGATTTTCTCTAATCAGCAAATGAACAATGTCTGCCACAGAATATCTCCAGTGCACAACTACAATACCAGTACACTTGTCTTCCAACCTAAACTTTCCATCACTTCAAGTGTTTTCCCAAAACTAATTAACCCCTCTCCTCACCGCCAAAAGACCCCCTAATCTCAATTTAAACTCGCTCACAACCACACAGTCCTGATTAAAAACTCAATTACTGTTAATAACTCCTATACGTGTAACATTTCTATGACCCCACTGGTACTTGTCACGTGTAATTCTAGACCATGCACTTCTGCACACTCATTTACCTTCTTGCAACAGCTGCAAATGTACTCTACAACATAACATCTAGCAAAAATAATTGGTGACTATTTAGTTAGATTGTTATGTAAAGCTGAATTTTTATTACTTGTTTTGCACTGTTGCTTTGTAAATACAGGGAACTATGCTGCAGATATCTCTGTACTAAAGTCACCAAATACATGTTGCAACAGCAGCACATTTCTTGCACTTTACAAGCAATCCCCCTTCAATTTTCTGATGAATACACAACTCACCACATATTGCATTCTTCCACCGTGTAACAGGGCAAAGCTGACAATGAAGCTGCCTCCCTGCATACCACCTCCCATTAAACTTGAGGAAGGCCTCTCTGCACTGATCCTCTCTTAGCACACAACAGAGAACAAAGAATGAGAGTTTTATTCAAAACAATGAAAGAAGCAATGATGAACTATTTTTCAACAAGTATTAAAATGATTGTGTATTGGCTTACGTGTCAAACTGGACATAAACATTTCCTCTTAGGTGTGGTTCAAAGTTACAGCTGACCTTAAAGAAGCAGAAGACAAAAATGGACCGGGCAAATGTTATCCAATATAATCTTCACTTTGTTCACCATATTTCAAGTGAAGAACCCGAGAAGTTAATTGGAGAATGGTTTCCAGTGAGCAAAAGTTATTTTGAGAAATCTAGACTGATCAAAACTAAGTTGTGTTTTTTCTGTATGTAATTTTGGTGGTGATCAGTTTAGACTTCTCGAAATAATTACTTAGGGAACTGAATTTCCTCACAAGCTACCTGGACTAAGACATTTCGTGATCATATCGTAATTCTAATTACGTTTCCTAAACTCTTATGCTAAACCCATCTTCATACCTTGAACTGAACCACTTTGCCAACACTCCTGAACTCTGGCAGAACGTCATGGTAAAATTCCAGGAAATAATCTTGAAGCTCCTCCTCGCTGTGCTCCAAACACGCGTCTGTGTCATAATCATCACGCCGACACTGCTCCATGCCAAACGTCACAAACATGCCACGGATCAACAAAGTAGGGCTGGTTGTGGGATAAACATGCTTACGAGAGCATCTGTAAGTCCCAAAGATAATGAAGACAAGAAACACACCAAGTTTTGGTCTAATATGAAAGTAATTGATTAATCCATTCACCCATTTACCATGCCCATAAGGGGTGCAAAAGTGCCTTGCAGCAATGGGTTTCAGTAGAAAAACAAAATGCACCTCTCTCCAAATCGACACGATCCTGTCTTGAGGAAGAATGGACAGTTGGCTATGTCCCGTTCTGTTCCATAGTTCGCAGAGTTCTCAGTCACTGGAGCCTCAGGATTCATCCATGGACCTCCATTATCGAGCTGCCAGTTAGAAAAATAAAAACGTGAAGTCTTGACAAGCAAGGGCAAAATGGGTGGGTAAAATGGGTGAATCAAGAGTTTCGCTCACTGCTAAGCTTTTAGTATAGCCTCTCTTACATGATTGTTTTAGAATGCTCATACACTACTTACAGTTGGTAGCCTGTAGTATTTGGGATTTATAAATTTTAGTATATTCAACTGTTGCCTTTTATTTTGTTAAAGATTATCCATCCATCCATCCATCCATCTATTATCTGAACTGCTTATCCTGCTCTCAGGGTCACGGGGATGCTGGAGCCTATCCCAGCAGTCATTGGGCGGCAGGCGGGTAGACACCCTGGACAGGCCGCCAGGCCATCACACAGGGCCCACATACACACACATTAATACCTAGGGGCAATTCAGTATGGCCGATTCATCTGACCTACATTTCTTTGGACTGTGGGAGGAAACCAGAGCACCCGGAGGAAACCCTAACAGACATGGGGAGAACATGCCAACTCCACTCAGAGGACGACCCCCCCCAAGGTTGGACTACCCCGGGGCTTGAACCCAGAACCTTCTTGCTGTGAAGCAACCGCGCTAACCACTGTGCCACCGTGCCACTCTGTTAAAGATTAAATCTTGGAAATTCAAGCCTTTCATTACAGGATTGTAGAATCAGACAGGCAATGAGCAAAAGCTACGGCCCATCAGCCAACCACATTCGAATAAAGCCAAAATGTGACACTTAATATGAAATCATTTTGTTATTGTTTTATTTTGATATACTTTATTAATCCCCATGAGGAAATTCGTTTCTGCATTTAACCTATCCTAGCTGTGTAACTAGCAGCAGTGGGCAGCTGCCGTGCAGCTGACTAACTCCAGTTCATCTTGCCATGCCTCGGTCAGGGGCACAAACAGGAGTATTAACTCTAACATGCATGTCTTTTTGATGTTTACTTTAACCACTGTATTATTCGCACTCGTGGACTTGGATGTGCATTGCAAAGGGTATTATGAGAGCATCATCACTAATAATATGAGGACAGTCCAGTGACTTATACAGACCATATATATATATACCCACATCCCTTGTATGTCCTCACAAAGGTAGACTGAATTTGAGAACAAATTCATCAAGAGGAAGCTCCTCTCTACATAAATGAAATTAGTTTTTATCAACATTCTACTACTACTACTTTTGGCTGCTCCCGTTAGGGGTCGTAACAGCGGATCATCCGTTTCAGTATGGAAATCTGATTTATGCTCCGCATATTTGATTTGCCCTTTCTGACACAACCCTGCCCATCCCGGCTTGGGACCGGCACTAAGAATGCACTGCCTTGTGCATCCTCAGTGGCTGGGTAAACGGACTTGTGCCCATGCCTGTCACTTATCAACAAGTTATCAATCAATCAATGTAGTTTCTGAATCAAGTTTTTATCAACATTACCTTTGCCAAACCCAGCTAAGGTAGCAGTGTTTGTTCCTAATTAGGATCATTTAGAATTAAGATTATCCATCTAAAAACTACATATACATGTTCTTGATTCATAGCTTTCCGGGATATGGCGTTCTCATGACAGCAGACACTTGTGTTAACAATGCAACAATTATTGTATTATGTATATTATGCAATATTATGTAATGTTATTATTACCTGACTTTCAGCTTGGTCCAACATTTTCTGAACAGCTTCCTACAAATGGTGTAAAAACATGGCTGGTGAAAATGTGTTGGGGTCAACATAGCATATCTGATATTGTACGTTAAGATTATATTCACCAAAACTGAGGGACAATAAGAAAAAAAAATCTATGTTTCAGAGATATTTCCAATATGTTTGGATACTCGGGAGGCACAGGTAAAAGATACATCCTGGTCTTGAGGGTGGGCGGTGCAGGAAAGGTTGGCCCTCTAAATGTGCATCTTAGTTAAGGAACAAGATGATTGTTTGCGCCACTTAGTCAAGGGAAAAAAAGCTTATGAAGGCCAGAACATTTCTGTGAGAGGAAATACTTAGGTGGGTGAAAATATACAATTACACAAGTTCTAGACTGAGTATGTTTAAATGAAGAATTGTCCCTTCCTTTGAATTTGACACAAGTAATTGTTAATGTAATGACTCCACTCAGTGGGCAGAGCAGAAGAGGATATGTTTTGTCTTTGTTTCTATCCTCCATGAGCCCGTTTCACCTCTCTGTCTCGCTTTTCCTGCTGCTTTTTATCTTGCTCATCTTGCTCTCTCTTCTGTTGCGCCTCCCATTCAGCCTTTATCTTATGCTGTGAACACAGTAAATGTAGCTCATTAATGGAATACACATTTTTTGGTCAATTTTTTTTAAATTACCAATGAAAAACTTCAATTACAAAATATATATTGCAAATGCCATCCCTACCAAGTCTTATGGATTTACAAAACAGGCTTATTAGTCATCAATGTGTGCAGGTTGTCTGCTGTATACTCTATTATTATACTGTAATAATATAACGTAGCGCCAACATGTAATATAATGCATAATGTCACGCTTGTTGCTGGTAATGTTGTCGTTTGTTGCTGTCATTGGTGGTATTTTCGATATGTTTTGCTGTATGACACAATTTCCAAAAGGATATTAAACTTGTCAATCAATATGCCAAAACTTTGGGTTACCTCCTCCTCTTCCTTTCGCTTCCTTGCAGCTTCCTCCCTCTCATGCTTTAGCTTGAATTCCTCCTGTGCAACTCTCTCTCTTTCCAGCCATTCTTCATGTAGCTGTTGGCTGCAAAGAAATCGAGGCCTTTCAAAAAACATTGCACTTAACAAATTACTTAAGTGACAGCAAAAAAATTTTGAAAATCATTATCAAACTACCTTTCTTTCTCAGCGTTTTCATCATTTTCCTCCTCTTCCGTAGTAGTCCCTCCATTTTTTACACCTAATAATGTTCAGATGTTATCGGTGCACAGGAAATGCAACAGACACATTTGTAAAATGGGTACCAAAAACAAATTTTGCTCTAATTGGATATATCCATACCGCATTCCCTGGCTTGGGCAAGGGCTTGGCGTTTCCGTTTTCTTCTTTCTTTCTTCAGTGCAGCCCTGCGGACCCTCTGGCTATTGATGAAGAGATGACATATAGGTTTATACACATATATATATATATATATATCTTAAAAGCGCCAGCTGGACTGCAGGCCAAAATAACATAAAACATGACGCATGACCGGACAAAGAATACTGTTATAGCTGGGGCACTGTCCCAGGTTAATACAATAATAACATGATCAATGGCGAATCTTGACAAGAGTACTAAAGAGCACACACCTCAGTGCTGGTGCAGGGACCAGTGAAGGCACGGATGTTGCCATTGCAGCTAACCAGCTAACCTCATTAGTTTAGCTGGTAGCTATCCAGCAATTGACTGTTTAGCTGCTTAGTTTAAACAGCTGTAACTTTTTAGCATTTGACAATTAACATCGTCCACTTTATTGAAATTTGAAACAACCGTGTGTAAAATATTGGCTATTATCTCGATAGGCGTTATCTGGTAAAATAAGAGTTGAGATTATCGAAACTAGCAGGAGTTACTGAGCTCACGGGAAACGGAAAAGGCAGCAGTACAGCTTCTTTTTCTTCTTGTTTTTTTTGCGGTTGGTAAACAACCTTATATCGCATTACCGCCACCAACTGGAGTGGGGTGTAGATTGGGACGCTACACATTCGCTAACAGAAAAGAAAAAAAATCAAGAAAATAAAGTTATATACTCCTATCAGTTTTGTTCTCCTAAGATATTGAAACAAAAATAGAAAACATTTATCCTCAGAACTTATTTGTATAAGATCACGAAAGCCAAGTCTCAACTTTATTTCTATAAGATTCAGTATCAGTCTCACCATCATATTTTGACAATAAGGCGCAACATGTTCTAATGTTTATTCTTGAATCACAAAATTCCCTCCTTCCTGAATTATGTTTTCCTATTTTAAATAATTAACTATTTAATCCTGTATGACTAAAAACGTTGCTGTGGTATCGTAGTAAATTTCAATAACGACAGCAGGTAATGTTAGGAGAAAGTTTACTGAGCTCGGTAAGCATTCAACGTTACTCGTAGCCACCATCTTATATTCTCTTCTTCTTACTGTATTGTGGCGAATGGGCTAGGTGCACAAGCGGTCGTCATTGAAACTTCCGGGCGTCCTGGAGTGCATGGCCATTTCCGGTCAGATTTGTTGCGAGGAGAACGGATAGCTGGCTAGCTGCAGAGACCTAGAAAGAGAGAGTTACGTCAATGAGGAGTCGGAACGCGAGAGGGTCACGTGGTTCATGTAGCCGCCGAATAATTCCAAACGAAGCTTGGCGGGTCATTTAAATGAACTGCTTAGCCGCGATTTCTGGTAACTACTAACCAATATTTTCAGATTTTTACATTCATATATAGATATATTCCAACGTGACACATATTCTATGGCCACTGTTTGGAACTATCTGGGGCTCCCATGATCCGCTATTGCTGTTAAATAATTGGCCCATTGACGTGTACGGAGTTGAGGTAACTCTCTCTTTCTAAGGCTCTGGGCTAGCTGTATTTTTCAAGGTGAGTGTCTTCGGGGCAAAGAGGAGGCGACTGGTTACTTATCAGCGACAACAGACAGCGACAACTAGTTACCACTGTTGTGTACCTAAGTGTGCTAACTCATCTCGGTATAATTCGACGATTAGCTTTCATAGATTTCCAGCTAACCTTGAGCTACGAGCCCAGTGGCTAGCTAAGATCCGTAGAGACGAGTTCACTCCTTCCGAGACTACTCGTGTCTGTAGTCGGCATTTCAAGACAGGCGATGTAGTTATGACTGGGGGAAAGAAAGTACTCAACAAAGGTAGTGTTACCATCTCTTTTTGCTTGGAACGAATATTCTACTCCAGCCCCAAGGCTCAATGTTTGGCAACGCCGCCCGAGATGCCCTTCCCCGGACATAGCGTTACCAGTCTCTGACTCCGACTCTGACATGGAAGCACGGGTACCCGATCACGACTACTGCATTACACCGGCGACTAGCGTAAGGGCTGATCAGTTGGCTGAGGAAAACGAAATGTTGAAAAGGAAAGTGCTGGAGCTGCAAAACTGTCTGGAAAGGTTGCAGCTACAGTCCCGTTTTGGGCTGCAACGTCTCGCAGGGTCAGACGACGACATTCGTTTTTACACAAGGTAAATGAACCATTTTCTGGAATATAAAATAAACTATGTGTCTACCGGTATGTACACTGCCGTGTGTTTACCGTAATAGAAAGAAGGTCTAATGTGCTTATCTTTTTATTCTTAGATTTTCATCATACAAGCATTTCTTGACCTTTTGGCAACTGACAGAGCCAGCCGTAAAAACCAAGATGATAAGGGTCACCAGTGCTGCCTCTGTCAACTCCACTCAACACAAAGCAACAGTAAGTTATGTTATGAGAATCAAATCCAGTGAAGAGAAATGATGGTCATTGTTGTATCCAATGTTGATGTGACACATGTACAGTGCATCCGGAAAGTATTCACACCCCTTCACTTTCCCCACATTGTGTTATGTTACAGCCTTATTCCAAAATGGATTAAATTCCTTTTTTTCTCATCAATCTACACACAATACCCCATAATGACAAAGTGAAAAAGGTTTTGTAGAAATTTTTGCAAATTTATTAAAAATAACAAACTGAAATATTGCATGTACATAAGTATTCACACCCTTTGCTATGACACTCAAAATTGAGCTCAGGTTCGTCCTGTTTCCACTGATCATCCTTGAGATGTTTCTACATCTTGATCGGAGTCCACCTCTAGTAAATTCAATGGATTGGACATGATTTGGAAAGGTACACACCTGTCTATATAAGGTCCCACTGTTGACAGTGCATGTCAGAGCAGAAACCAAGCCATGAAGTCAAAGGAATTGTCTGTGGACCTCCGAGACAGGATTGTATTGAGGCACAGATCTGGGGAAGGGTACAAAAAAATTTCTACAGCTTTGAAGGTCCCGAAGAGCACAGTGGTCTCCATCATTCGTAAATGGAAGATGTTTGGATCCACCAGGACTCTTCCTTGAGCTGGCCGCCCAGCCAAACTGAGAAATCGGGGGAGAAGGGCCTTGGTCAGGGAGGTGACCAAGAACCCGATGGTCACTCTGACAGAGCTCCAGCATTCCTCTGTGGAGATGGGAGAACCTTCCAGAAGGACAGCCATCTCTGCAGCACTCCACCAATCAGGCCTTTATGGTAGAGTGGCCAGACGGAAGCCTCTGCTCAGGAAAAGGCACATGACAGCCCGCTTGGAGTTTGCCAGAAAGCACCTAAAGGACTCTCAGACCATGAGAAATAAGATTCTCTGGTCTGATGAAACCAAGATTGAACTCTTTGGCCTGAATGCCAAACGTCACGTCTGGAGGAAACCAGGCACCTCTCATCACCTTGCTAATACCATCCCTACAGTGAAGCATGGTGGTGGCAGCATCATGCTGTGGGGATGTTTTTCAGCGGCAGGAACTGGGAGACTAGTCAGGATCGAGGGAAAGATGAATGGAGCAAAGTACAGAGAGATCCTTGATGAAAACCTGCTCCAGAGTGCTCAGGACCTCAGACTGAGGCGAAGGTTTACCTTTCAACACGACAACGACCCTAAGCACACAGCCAAGACAATGAAGGAGTGGCTTTGGGACAAGTCTGTGAATGTCCTTGAGTGGCCCAGCCAGAGCCCAGACTTGAACCCCATTGAACATCTCTGGAAAGACCTGAAAATAGCTGTGCAGCGACGCTCCCCATCTAACCTTACAGAGCTCGAGAGGATCTGCAAAGAAGAATGGGAGAAATACCCCAAATATAGGTGTGCCAAGCTTGTAGCTTCATACCCAAGAAGACTTGAGGCTGTAATCACTGCCAAGGGTGGCTCAACCAAGTACTGAGTAAAGGGTGTGAATATTTATGTACATGCAATATTTCAGTTTTTTATTTTTAATAAATTTGAAAAAAATTCTACAAAACCTTTTTCGCTTTGTTATTATGGGGTATTGTGTGTAGATTGATGAGGGAAAAAAAGAATTTAATCCATTTTGGAATAAGGCTGTAACATAACAAAATGTGGGGAAAGTGAAGGGGTGTGAATACTTTCCGGATGCACTGTATGTGCATGTTGAGAATGGTTTGTGGTTACACACTCATGTGGGCAATAGGCACTATATACAATAGGGCATAGGGCATAGGCTACTGGGGCCAAGACTGCCTCAGTGTGATCATGGGTGAATAGGCAACATCTCTCTAGTGGCACTTTTTGGTGGTTTAATTGCTTTTACTGTCGTGCTATTGTTGTTGTGATTTAACTGGTCTCTGCATGATAAAAACACAAAGCCCTTTTCATTTATTTTCACAGAAACTGGCACCCATTGATGAACTGCTGCTATTTTTGATGTACTTGTCTGTTGGCCTGCCTCTCAGATCTTGCCAAACGCTTTGACATTCACCGCACTACAGCCAGCAGGATCATTACAACATGGACAAACTTTCTTTACTTTGTCCTTGGCTCCATCCGCCTGTGGATACCACAAGATGAAGTGAAAGCTCTATTGCCACCAGAGTTTGAGTCCTACCCTGACACACAGGTGATCCTTGACTGTACAGAGATCTACTGCCAAACTCCCTCCTCTCTCCTTCTGCAGAGTGAGATCTTCTCAACATACAAATCTCACACAACATTCAAGGCCTTGATAGGAATTGCCCCCCACGGCCCCATAACGTTTATCTCTGCATTGTATGCTGGCTCTATGAGCGACCGAGAGATCTTCAAGATATCTAAGATACTAACCTCCTCACAGCAGACACAGCCATTATGGTGGACAAAGGTTTTGTGGTGGACTCTCTCGTTCCCTGCAAGGTCTACCGACCCACCTTTCTGTCGAAGAATGCCCAAATGTGTAGGGAGGATGTCCAGCAGACGCAGTCCATTGCCCACTTGAGAGTCCACGTTGAGAGGTGATTTTGTTTTGAATACTAATATTTATATCAATTCTATTTTACACGGGTAAAGATTTGATGATGATACGCTGTATCTCATGAATTAAATATTCTGCTCATTTCTCTTACAAGAAATGTATATTGTATATCTTATGGGTATCCTTATGTTGTTCATTTTTACTTTTTCTTCTTTGTTTCAAACCTGGACAGGTGTATCCGGAGGGTCAAAGAAAACAAGCTGTTAAGCCAGGTCATACCGCTGTCTGTGTGTGGAAGTATCGATCAGCTGTTCAACGTAGCTTGCATCCTGGTGAACTACCAGAATGGACCACTGGTGAAGGCCTGGGCAGGTAAATGTGTTAACTAGTATTTGCAGTTACTACTTATAAATTGATGGAATAATGGCACATTTGCAGACATTAGCGGGATTAAGGTTATAATCTTAGTAATAAAGCAAATTTGACATTAAATAATTATACATTTAATTCCAAAAGGAGAGAGACGCCCTCAGGAGCGAACCCACGCTGACCTCACAAGCATCCAGGACCAGGAGAACCATCAGCCCACAGGCAGCCACACAGACCTCTGTCACCAGGACCAAGAGGACCATCAGCCCACAGCCACACAGACGTCTGTCACCAGGAGTAGGTTGACCGTCAGCCCACAGCCACACAGACCTCTGTCACCAGAAGTCACAATCACATATATGTGAGCTACTGCTCCATTTACCTAATCAGATGTCAGCATATTGTCCCAGTGAACCAATTCTCCATTCAAACATATCATATCTCACCTGTATTGTATTTGTTGTATTCATCGTCCATCCATTGTATATAGTACCCATACTCAAGTGCCTTATCCTGTTGTATAATATTGTCTATCCCTAGTATGCAGCTCATAATACATAGTCCATAGTACATACTAGCTATATGCTTCACAAGCTTTTTGTCACATGGCATCTTGCCATACTCCATGTTGTCTGCCACTCTTGTTCCTGTTATTAAGGACAAAGCAGGCAAAGTAGGGAGTTTAGATAATTATCAACCGATTGCTCTAGCCAGTGTGGTATCTAAAGTGATGGAGAAATTTTTATTTGACAGATTAAGTTCTTATTGTATAACTACTGACAACCAATTGTTGTTCATCTATGCTTCCTTGTTTATTCTGTAAAGCACTTTGTGAAAAGCACTTTATAAATAAAATTGACTTGTCCTACATCATATCTATCTATCTATTATTTCATTTTTCTATTCCTCCGGTCATAACATCATCGAGAGTATTTGGTCTGTTGGTGCTTGACAAACTTCAACAGGGGACTCACTCATTAATGGTCAATAAAAACAGATTTATTGTAAAAACATATTACTGTGATTTTTGTCAAATCCTGAAGACACCTTGTGTAAAATGCCATCACATCTCTCTGCTTCGCGCATCAAGACCGGAAATGGAAATGCACTCCAGAAATGGGAAGCGGAAGTGGTAGAATGTCGCTACGCAACTAGCCTATTAAGGGGGCAGTACGGGAACCGGGGTTTCCCGTACCACAAGCGACCACGTTAACCATTCGACTAAAGGGTCCGACCCGTTAGCCAAGGGCTAACGTGTCTACCTATCCACGCACGTTACAGTATTAATGTAGAACACAAACGTCATTATCCAGCAGTGCCTCCTAGCGGCGTTACAAGACAAACCATTACAGGACACAACATCTCTCTGTAAAGGAATACTCTTGCTTGCGTCGACAATAAATGAACAAAGTGGTAAACATGACTCACCGTTGGATGAAAGTTCTAAAAGTAGTAACAAAACCCTCATAACCAAACACTCAGAAGGTATAATCTGTAGTCAACTAATTAAGTATATAACCATCAAATTCATGAACATGGATTGTGTGTTAGTACAACTTATTTAAAAAAAATTAAAAAAAAGAATGCCAATCAATGCTGTACAAATGAAATGACATCATCTCCCAAAGAGCATAGCTCTGCATTTAACCTAGTGCAGGGCAGTATTGGTGTTGTTCGTCCGTAGCAGCGACGAGGACCATCTAGTCATCCTGTAGAGGTTGAATTCTGTGGCTGAGAAGATGACTGGTTAGTCCAATCTGCTCCCTGAATGTTCTTTGGCAGTGTGGGCATAGGATAGTGGGAGTACCTGGAGGGTTGCTAGCATGGTCTTTCCTGGCCTGCCTGCGGCTCTCTGCTGCAGCAATCCTGGTGGCCTCAAATGTGTTTGTACCATTTCCGACAGCTGCACGCCACTCTCCTCTGTTCAGAGCTTTCTGTTCCCATGTGTCATAGTTGATGGTGGAGGCCTTTAACGAAACCTTCAAGCTTGAGTTCGCCGTGTAACAGTTTCTTCGGGAGGTGGTCTGGCATGCGAACTACGTGGCCCACCCAAACGAAGCTGTGATTGCATGAGGATGGTGTGTATACTCGGCAGTCTTGAGCTAGTGAGGACCTCTGTGTCAGGGATCTTGTCATCCCACTTTATGCCAAGAAGTTTTCTGAGGCATGTGGTGTGAAAGTGGTTAAGTGTTTTTGCATGGCGTTTGTAAACTGTCCATGTTTCGCAGCCGTAAAGTAGTGTGGTGAGAACTATGGCCCGATACACTTTAATTTTCGTCTCCTGGGTGATGCCTCTCCTGTTCCACACATTCTTGTGGAGTGTGCCAAAAGCAGTACTTGCTTTAGCAAGTCATGCGGTCATCTCTTCATCAATGGTGACATATCTGGAGAGTGAACTGCCCAGGTAAGTGAATTTGTCAGCCGCATTTAATCGATGCCCATAGATGGTGACATTGGGTACATTGTATGGCTTGCCTGAAGCTGGCTGATGTAGAACTTCAGTCTTTTTTATGTTGATGGTGAGGCCGAAGTTGTTGCAAGCCTCTGAGAACTTACTGATACTATGTTGCCTGTTGGCTTCGGATGTAGCGTTGAGGACGCAGTCATCAGCAAACAGAAGATTGTTGAAGGTTGCTGTTTTAACTAATGTTTTTTGCTTTAAGCTGCTGAAGGTTGAAGAGAGAGCCATCAAAACGGTAACTGACAACAATGCCAGCGTCCTCCTCTCTGAAGGCATCTGACAGCATGGCTGAGAACATAAGGCTGAACAGGGTTGGGGCAAGGACATAGCCTTGCTTTACTCTATTAGAGACAGGGAACGGCTCAGATGCAACTCCGTTGTCTTGGACTCTGGGTAGTATGCCATTGTGTAGCTGTTGTATGATGGTGATGAACTTTTTTTGGACATCCGTATTTTGCGATGATTCTCCAAAGGCCGTCTGTGCAGACAGTATCAAAGGCCTTGGTCAGATCAACAAAAGTGGAGTCCAGGTCAACATTTTGTTCCAGGCATTTTTCTTGAAGCTGGCAGGCAGCAAACACCATGTCTATGGTCCTGCGTTCTTTCCAGAATCCACACTGACAGTCAGGTAGAAGTCTTCTCTTGAGGTGTGCGCTGAGGCGATTTAATAAAACTCTTGCAAGCGTCTTGCCTGCAATGGACAGCAGGGAAATTCCACGGTGGTTATCACTTGATTGGCGATTTCCCTTGCGCTTATAGAGGTGGATAATTGAGGCATATTTAAAGTCTTGAGGTACTGTTTTAGTTTGCCATATGAGATGAAACAACTGCTGAAGTTTCTTAGCAATTGCAGGTCCTCCTTCTTTATAAATTTCAGCTCGGATGGAGTCTGAGCCAGGTGGTTTTCCGATTGACAACTGTCCGATTGGCTTAAGTGTCTCTTCCATTGTTGGAAGGGCGCTCAGCATCTCATCAGATGGAATTTGGGGTAGTCGATCGATGGCTTCATAGTTGATGGTAGAAGGGTGATTCAAAACATTTTTGAAGTGTTCAGCCCATCTTTCAAGAACCTCCCCCTTGTCTGTGATTAGTGTTGTCCCATCTGCGTTAAGGAGCGGGGATGAGCCAGCGATGGTAGGACCGTAGACTTTTTTCAGGGAATTGTAAAAGTTTTTCAGGTAATTTCTGTCTGCAAAGCCCTGTATCTCTTCAGCTTTTTTACTCAGCCATGAATCCTGCATTTGATGAAGATTTCTTTGGATAGAGCTGCAGATGTTCCTAAGTGCATCTGTCTTGGCTGTTGACTGGGGGTCTTCAATATGAAGTTTGTAGGCACAGCATTTCTCTTTCAACAGCTGGTTTATCTCAGTGCAGTTTTCATCAAACCAGTCTTTGTGTTTCCTTGTGGAGAGGCCTAGACACTCCATGGCTGTGTTATACATTGTGTCACCAAGTGTGGTCCAAACAGCCTCCACATTCTGGCTCTCCAGCACAGTAACCTCCAGTCGTTCCTCCAGAGTGTCTGTAAAGGACGTCGATGTCATTATTCTTTAGTTTACTGACATTTAGACCTTTTGTGCTTTCATGCCTTGTGGGCTGTTGCAGATGAGGAGCCGAAATACTGTGTTTGTGATCAGAAGTCCATGTTCTGTACAGTTCTTCCCCCAACTTATCTCACTCCATTTGTTTCCTCAAACACCCTAAAATAGAAACATTCACTCACTGACGTCGTGTCTCTCATCCACACATAATTTAACACTGAAATAGCCTAATCGACAAAATTTGTTGGGAAAAAGTGTGGGTGCACACTTTCATACAATTTCTTAATTTCAAGTTAAGTCTGAGAGGTTTCATTTAAGATTCTGCATAAAATTACCCTACTAACATTAACATGGCAAAAATTAAAGACAGAACTCATTCTGTAAGCCTGTAAGGCCGACCTTGAAATCTCCGCCAGTCCTGGCTTTGCCCTCACTAAAAGTGTGATAGGATGTCTTCAAATTTAATATTGATACAATTGATCTTCCCTGAATTTGCTCTGCATTGGATGGATATATTACCCTAATTCCATGGCTGCTACAACAGAACTAAAATTAAAGTTTTTTTTTCCTGTTATAAATATAATTTACTCGCTAAATTTCCTATCACTAAATGTGAGTTTTGTAATGTTATATTCTATAAAGAATTTGAACTGTACGTGTGTATTATAAAAACATCTTCAGACTCGAAAGCTATCCAACCAGTAAGCATGTGAGCTATTCAACATGCCATAATGAGTGTTGTTGGACGCGTATGTGCCTTTGTCCCGTTGTGTTCTGCTTTTTTTTTTACATGCGCTAAGCAAAATGACCAATGAATGGTTAAAAAAAAAACATCTCTGTGAGTGTGCTTGCATGTGGAATTTATTGATGTAGCATACTGTTTTTAATAATAATAATAATATTAATAATAATAAAAACCTTTCAAACTCATTTAACACAACATGGATGTTCTTTCAAGAAATGTATATTTTGTCCATAAAAATGCACTCACTAAAATGCACACACAAGATTGTGTTTCCAAGTGGAAAAATTACTTGAATGTACTTCTGCAGCATAATTAATTTCATATTATTATTATTATTCCATCCATTGTCTGAACCGCTTATCCTGCTCTCAGGGTCATGGGGATGCTGGAGCCTATTCCAGCAATTCCAGCAGTCATTGGGCTGCAGGTGGGGAGACACCCTGGACAGGCCGCCAGGCCATCACAGGGCACACACACATACACACACACATTCATACCTAGGGACAATTTAGTATGGCCAATTCACCTGACTTCCATATGTCTTTGGACTGTGGGAGGAAACCGGAGCACCCGCAGGAAACCCACGCAGACACGGGGAGAATATACAAATTCCACACAGAGGACGACGGGATGACCCACCAAGGTTGGACTACCCCGGGGCTCAAACCCAGGACCTTCTTGCTGTGAGGCGACCACATTAACTACTGTGCCACCATGCCGCCCATTATTATTATTATTATTATTATTGCTATTTGATGATCTTGCACAATTAAATCTTCTTTACAAACTCATTTCCAAAAGAAAGGACCAAAAACTTCCCATGAAAACAAAAGTCGACAGAAAATATTTACTTATTTACCCTTTTTGATGGTCAGCCAAAGTCATAGGGAGTTTTTTTTTAGTCATATGGATAGTTATAAACACTATGAAGAATGTGTGATGTCATCAAATCCACAACACATCCACTGCATGTGTATCTGCATAATGTCTTGTACTGTTGTCAACCACGTTGCTCTCTCTCTGTCTCTCTCTCTCCCTCTCGCTCTCTCTCCCCACTCCAACTTATCAATTCATCCACTCTCATGAAAAAAAAGTCAAATTCATCTATTGATTTTTTTTTCATTTATTCCATCTTTTTGTCTGCAGTGGCCCTGAGGAAGAAGGCCGGTCTAGAGGTACAGCGGTAGCACAGAGCCTGGGGCACAAGAGCATACAGGATGTTGATCACCAGGAAGATGGTCTGGCTGTCAGCAGGTACTCTGTAGGAGAAAGGTGTGCGCGTATGAAGAGACGCGCCAATATGCGAGAACTGGGCCTACAGAATTGCGGAGAAAGGGAGAGGTGGGAGAGAGAAGAAAAGAAAGAAAAGAGTAAAATTATAACTTAAAAAAAGGGGGGGGTATATTTCCAGAAGAAAATGTGTGTGTGTGCTTACTTCTGCTGAAATATAAATTCAGTCTAAGCCTATGAGGAGCCTTGGGTGATTCCAAACGTACCATTGTTCATTTCGATTAGATTTTTTTTTTTTGCAAAAAAAGGAAAACATCTTAAAATTAATAGTATCAACAATTTGAACAGAGCAATAAATAATCTTAAAATGTGGAATATCTAAAAAGTTCATCAGCACAATACTATACTTGGTGTTCCTCAGTGTTTCTCTGAATGATGAGATCCACCACATTGAATGTCGTTTTCTTGTGACTGATACATGACTAACACCCTTTCACCCCGCCCTCCGCCAACCCCATTATACTCCACATGGAGGGTCGATGAAAAAGACATATAACGCCTCTCATAGCAACCGTGGCTGCCTGCTTTTCTATTTATAACTGGGCCAGACAGCTGACATTTAACTGAATATACCACCATTCCTCCTTGCCTGAAGTCACCTAGTGCCTTTGTCCCCTGGTGAGTGACGCTTCAACCCGCACTTCTGACACAGAGAACTGATTGCCATTGGTGCTCTAACCAGTGTTTCCAACTCTAGATTGTAACATATATGTGCCGCTGTAACCATATATCGTAATGCACAATCCCCATCTTTTGACGCCGATGCTAACCTACCGAACTGGAGAGACAAACGTGCAACTGCAAAAAAAACAAAACAAAACAAAAAACAAACAAAAACACAACAAAATATTATAGAGTTATGTAACAGAGGGTGATAAATAGTCACTCTGTAGATATGAGGCCTGGGAAGTTATCCTTGTGTTTCAGGTGAGGATGGGTATAAATTACACAACAGAGTAGGGTGAAAAAACATCCTATTTGAAAAATTGTGTTTGTCAATCTTAATTTTTTTTTCTCTTGTCTTGAAATGTTGCAAATCAACTGAAACAAATGAGCATCCTCACAATGCAGTGATATCTGATGTAGTTGGTTCTAAACAGTTTTCTTCATTCTGTTATTCTGGTTTTGATCGATGCATTGTTATAACAGTGCACACGGCACTCTGTAAGACCATGATTTTGAAAGCACCTCAGGCACCAGGTATTGTTTGGCATGTAGTGGCACAGATTTGGCAGTACAACAACGTCATAGGAGTGATGATGAGATGCTGTCATCAAATGCCATCCTTTGACACCACAGTCATGATGAAATATGCTGATAATTCCAAATTATGCATGGATATTGAAGAATATCTTGTGGAAATAGAGATATACACCTTATATGTTTAGTTTGAGTGAATCCTCACTGAAAATAGCAGCCAGTGAGGTCACTTTAGACCAGCCATGGTACTTACTTGTGCTAGTGCCCCTGAGTGTAAAAGGGTGAGATCTGGCATCCACGTACATCCTGGGACTAACAGTCCATAGAAAGTAATGATGTAATATGGCCCAGAGTAGAGCATGCTCACCAGCATCTGACAAACATAAACATGGTTTGCTGTGTTGAAAATTAGTTAATGACTTGTAAAGTGTAGCAGTGTAACTACAACGCTACCACAACACACATATGGTAGCAAATAAGACTCTTAGGTACCTGTATTTTAGGATAGGCTGAGGGGTCCTTCAGGTAAGGTTCATACTGCTGAGTGTACACTTGACACCATTCACTAGCACAGTCAAGAACAACCTGAAACACAGGCCATATAAAATGTAAGGGCACTCTAATTAGGGCACATCTTTCTACCTTGGTATGATTACTCATCATCCCTTGATAGTCCTTACCAAGCCTCTGAAAATACAAAAAGCTGCAGCAGGAATGAGGTAGATAATGAATAACAAGTCCAGAGGTCTGTAAATCAAGCTTTTCCTCTGGGCCTTCTGGATGCTCTGACAGAATTACAGGAACAACAAACGTTAGGATCCTCAATCTATCATGTCCCAGAAGATGAAAATCAAATGGACACTCAGCATTTTGTCACATAGAATACTTAATTAAAAGTATGGCATGCATTTTTTTTAAAATCTTTTATTTTTTCCCAATCCTCCTTTCAACAACTGATGGTGTTAATCCTGAGAAATGGGGCTCTTACTGTCAGCTGAACCTCCAGTGTGGAGGGCCGGCTAACGATATGAAAGCAGGCCCAAATGGACACCAGGACATAGAATATTTGGAAGAAGAAGAGAGGATCAACTTGCGTCCCATATTTCCCTGGGGAAAATGACAGAACAAAACAGTACCTGTTTGTTTGAGCGAAAGGTTAAAAACTTAAATGGGTTGATATGTATATCAACTAACTGTTTTGAGCAAATGCAATTCTATTCTTGCAAAGACACATACGTTTGAATGAATTTAACACATTACAAAAGGGAGCTGCAGGTTTCGGGGTGGGGGTTTACAGGCACTATTGCAGACATCTAACAGTGTCCTATTATTTTTAGTATACTTACCAACAACATTCCCAAGAATGTAGACTATGACATGCATGAGAAAGGATCCCACCCAGTAAAGTCCAATGGCTCTGTAACTGTCCCTGTAAACACATTACTTTGCCAGTGCCCATGCCAGATAAAAACACTACATTTCAAAAAAGGAAACTTTTAAACTATTAACATATATTTTCTAACTTTAGCAACCATATTTTTTTATTTATCCTATATCTAGAAACAGACAATGAATGTTTCCACAATGCAACATTGCCATGTTTACACTAATTGAGCCTATTCTTGTGAACTCGACTACACCAACACATGGAAATCTAATGTTTCAACCATCGTCCAACAGAACAATATTATAGACTTAACCCAGTGATGCTAAATATAGAGTATGAGTTACAGATCAGAGTGAGCAAATACACCAAGCTCTTAGTACTGGTACTAATGTAGTGTGCTGACTAATATGTACAGGCAACCGAGACATGGTTATCTTAAATGAAGTGGCAGGTAAACTTTTTATATTATAGATGTATATGTAGATACATACAGCCCCTACCCCCAAGTAATTGCAGCAATCATGACCAGATACATTAGATAATGTACACAGCCATCCCAGTAGGAGATCATATGTCCGTATGCTGTATTAATATGAGGATTTGCCTGAAACACATGGAAATAAACCTGAGGATTAAATTTGGTGGAGGCACACTATAGGCCAACTCATTTACCAAAGACAAAACACAATACTTGCCTCCTTGAGATAGAAGGTCATAAAGCCATCAATGATGCTGTCCTGCTCCAACCCAATGATCAGATTCACAACACTCAGGAATGCATACACTGCATACACTGGAGGGGTGCAAAAAAAAAGTTATATTTGAGTCTGGTGACAAGCAAAGAGACAAACAATGGAAAAAGTTGCATCAGAAATGTTTCTAGCCTATATTTGACATCCCCCACCCCCTCTGAATAAACAGTGAAAGCCCTCTGTGGTCTGAACAAGACAGAGTGCTTTTGCTGGGCAGGACATTAAGCAAATGTCAGCTCATACCATAGAACAGTGGATCTTCTGGAGCTCTTTTCTTGAACACAAAACATGCTGAAATTGCAAGGATCAGAGCGGTAGTACACCCAGCAAAGAAAACTGCTTCAATGCTAAAGGGGAAAAACACACACACGCACACACACACACAATTTACATTATTATTGCAGTTGATAGTACTGATAGACCTTTCTCATGAAATATACCAATGATCAAATATATTTTCCAATACTCTTTAAAACTTTGCACGACAAAGCACTGCCCACATGCAAAAAACAAAACAAAAATATACCCACACTCACCTGTAGCTGTAAATAAGAGAATTAAACAAATACGAGATGGGTATGGACATCAAGGACAGAAGAAACACGCCTGTCCCAGCAGAGGCGTTCATTGCAGATCCTGTCAGAGCAGTTTTCTCAACACACTGTGGCTCTACACAATACAAAACTATGCCATAGAAATCACTGTGCCGGGTTTCCATCGAATCCCACCCTCCTCCAGCTCACAGCGGTTTTTTTTGCATGTGTACATTCTCCCTCTCTCACACACTCGAGTGTACAAGTACGCGCACGCGAACTCGTGGACGCGCGCGCGCACGAATATTCCCCTGGCCCATCCGGTTTCACTTTACCACGTGTGCAGCCCGATACGCTGAGTTTCATGTATCCACGTAGTGGATGGTTTTAATATGATTTCTGTCTGCCAGACTGTGAATGACTCGCTTACGTCCTTCAAGAAATGCTTAGAAATGTTCATCTTCCAGGTCTAGATTAAATAATTCAATGCACTTCACATATCATGCTGTTATGGTGATGATTAGTCTGTTCAGTATGTTGGCTATAATTAGGTTAACGATGCAGCAAATATATTACTATTTCATATACTGTGAAATTTTTTACTACAGGCTCTATGATGCCAGTTAGTAATTAAACTTGATATTGTAGCGGACTCCGTGAAAATAACTCACCATAATGTGCGCCATGTGCGTCGGCCGAACTGGCAGGCTGCTTCTCATCAAAGACACCATTTCTGGACGGCGATTCCTGTGCGACACGGGCGCGCAGAGGAGGGTCCTGCCCGCATCGAGAGCAGACATCCTGTCCTGCGGATATGGCCCCCATGGAAGCCGCTAACAGCAGCCCCATCCGCACTTACGGCACTAGCTACGTGGAGCTGTTTCGGAGGACAGTGGTTCGGTTGGGACTTTGTCACGGCAAAAGTGGCCGTCCCCCTCCTCAGCGCAGATTTAATATGCGCCTATGGACTGCTGGTGGATGTCAAAAACCGCCCCTTGATCGATGCTGTCACTTTCAGTTCGTATGTGTGTACTCTCAGCGGAGTGGACTCCATCAGACTGTCGAGCGTGCTCTTGGCCACAGACAATTTTCTCCGGCCTCTCGCTGAGTTCCTCACGCAGCCCACCTTCTTGTCGTCCATCGCTAAGCAGAGTGGCGCACTACATCGCCACCACTGGCCCACCAGTCTATGCTTGGTCTCGGCGCCTCGACCTGACCAAGCCCGCCGCCGCCAGGGAGGAGTTCGAGAGCATGGAGCGTCTTGGTATCATTCACCGCTCCAACAGCCCGTGGGCTTCACCCCTCCACATCGTCCCGAAGCCTGGTGGCTGGTGGCGCCCGTGCGATGATTACCGCCGACTCAACAGTACAACGACACCGGATCGCTACCCAGTCCCACACATCTAGGATTTTCCCGCCCACCTGGCTGGAAAAGTAATTTTTTCCAAAGTGGATCTCATCCATGGATACCATCAGGTGCCCGTCGACCCACTGGATGTCCCCAAAACGGCGGTGATCACCCCATTTGGACTATTCGAGTTCCTGTGCCGTTCGGTCTCAAGAACGCCACGCAGACATTCCAGCGCCTCACGGATTCGGTGCGTCTATCTAGACGACATCCTCGTCGCCAGCACCTCCAAAGCGGAACACCTGTCCCACCTTCGGACTCTTTTCGAGCGGCTCGGCCAGTACGGGCTGATCGTCAATCCAGCCAAGTGCCAGTTCTGGCTGACCACCATCAACTTCCTCAGACACCGAGTCACCAAAGACGGGGCGATACCCCTCCCGTCAAAGGTGGGCGTCGTCATGAACTTCCTGCGACCGCTCACAGTCAAGTCACTATTGTATTTTTAAATCACGTCAGGACACAGCGCTGTCGCTCGACACAACCTCTCCGTGGCATTCTTTATTTAGACTGACACAGCATCAAAGGCAGACCCGATCAAACAACCCAGAGCCCGCAGGCATCACCAATCGATCCCAGCACAATAGAACAGCACCAAATCAAATGCAGCACTGTCGATGTGTGCATACATAACATCCCCCCCCCCCCCCGGCAGGATTTCAAACATGAAAGGTTGACACAAAGTCCTCTAGGTGGCCAGGGCGTAAACGTGTGCGAACAGGTCGCGGGGCGGCCTGAGGCTGGGCAGGCCGAGGTGGGGAGGGAGATGGCAGGGGAAGCTGAGGCCTAGAAATGTCTGGGGCCCGTGTAGGAGCTGCATGAAGCCCCGGGGCGTCTCGCCATGCTGAGGGAATGGCTATGGTTGTGTCACCAGCTGTGTGTGGCGGAGCTGACACCTTCCGTAGACGACTGGAGTGCCACCGAGTGCCATCGCTGAGGAGGTAAGTGGCTGGGCCCAGCTGACGGGTGACTTGGAGAGGAGAGGACCAGTATGAAGCCATTTTATTGTCCCTGTGGGGCCTGCGGACCCTGACCCAGTCTGACACATTGATGTCTGGCACCCTGGTTCGTTTTGACTGGTCAAACCGTTGCTTCATCCGCGTCTGCTGACGAGAGACTGAGGCTCTGACCCCAGAGGGAGGTGCCTGAGGTGTGGAGGGGCGGAGCCTGTCAAGGGGCATGCACAGTTCCCGGCCTAGCATGAGAGAGGCTGGGGAGACGCCTGTGGTCGAGTGCTGTGTGGCCCGATAGTGCAGCAGAGTGTGACGGATGGCCTGCGTGAAAGAGCACCCTTGGGCCATGTGTGCTCTGAGGCCGTTCTTCAGTGACTGGTGAAAACGTTCAACGCAGCCATTGGCCTGGGGGTGGTAGTACGCAGTGCGTATATGACGGATGCCCTTGCTTTCGAGATAAGCAGTGAACTCAGCAGAGTCCAGCTGAGGGCCGTTGTCAGTGGTGATGGCCTTTGGGAGGCCCCAGCGAGAGAAAAGAGAGTCCAGGAAGTCGATGATGATCTGTGAGGTCACAGTGCCGGAAGTGGTGAGTTCAGGCCATTTTGAGTGTAGATCGTAGGCGACCACCATGAAGCGTTGGTGGTGGGGAACTCCATGGATCTCACCACAAATGTCCAACTGCAGGTGTTCCCAGGGCTGAGAGGGCCAGGCGAGAGGTTGCAGGGGTGGGGGAGCCTGGTGGCCAGTCTTGCCACTCACAAGGCAGGCAGAACAGTCCTTCACCAGAGCCTCAATATCTCTGTCTATCCCCGGCCACCACACCAGGTCTCGGCAGTGCTGTTTCAGTTTCACAATGCCCAGGTGGCCTTCATGCGCCGTATTCAAAACACGTGCACGGAGAGCAGCTGGGACCACTGTGCAAAACCCACGTGCCACGCAGGTGTCGTTCCAGCAGGAGAGCTCCTGTCTGACTCGGGCGAACGCAGCCAGCTCCTCTGGGACCTTGTGAGGCCAGCCGTTCTGGATGTAGGTGCGGAGCTGGGAGAGGACAGGGTCCTGTTCGGAGGCTGCCCTCAGCTCCTGCAGAGAGACAGTGGCCTGGAGGGGTGTGTGTAGCATTTGGACAATGTCCTTTTCCACACAGTCAGTGTCCGTCTGTGGAGCTGGGGTGGAGACAGAGCGAGAGAGCAGGTCGGCGACAACATTGTCTCTGCCTGGGGTGAACTGCAGGCTGAAGTTGTACTGGCGGAGGCGGTCAGACCAGCGGTGCAGCCTCAGGGGTTTGTGGCCTGTCCCAGATGTGGACAGCAGCGCTGTCAGGGCCTGGTGATCTGTCCTGAGGGTGAAGGAGCGGCCATAGAGGTGGAGGTACCACCTTTCACAAGCCCAGATACAGGCTAACGCCTCACGCTCACCCACGGAGTACCGCTGCTCGGTCAGGTTGAGGGCACGGGAGGCGAAGGCAATGGGCTTCTCCACACTCGTTCTGGGTTTGAGACAGCACGGCCCCTATCGCTGTGGCTGATGCGTCACAGGTCACAAAGGTGGAGCTGGAGATGTCGAAGTGAGCCAACACTGGTGGTGAAGTCAGTTGAGTCTTGAGATCACGCACAGCGTCACTGCATGCCTTTGACCACACCCATGGCTCGTCCTTACGCAGCAGCTGGCGCAGGGGGGCTGTGGTCGCAGAGTACTGGGGAAGAAACCTCAGGTAGTAACTTGTCATACCCAGGAAGGAGGCGACCTGGGCGGCCGAGCTGGGCTCAGGGATGGCCTGAATGGCATCCACGTTGGATTGTAGTGGAGTTACACCGCTCGCTGACAGCCGGAACCCCACGAAGTCGATGGCTGGCACAGAGAGGACACATTTCTCAGCATTGAGAGTTAGCTTGTGCTTGGACAGGGCTGCGAAGACCATGTTAAGGCGCTTGTCGTGGATTTCACTGGTGGGCCCGTGTACCACTATATCGTCCAGATAAATGGCCACGCCCGGTATGCCAGCCAGCACGGAGACCATGATTTTCTGGAAGCAGCTAGGGGCGGAGCTGAGACCGAAAGGCATCCTGGTGTAGCGAAACACTCCTGCGTGTGTCACAAAGGCTGTGAGGTTTCGGCTGCTGGGGTGGAGGGGCACCTGTAAGTACCCCTGTCTGAGGTCGAGCTTGGAGAACACCTCAGAGCCATGGAACTGAGCAGTGAGTTCTTCTGAGGTGGGCAGTGGATACTTATCAGGGACCACTGCCTTATTTACTGCACGTAGATCGACGCAGACACGCAGGCCCCCCGACTTCTTCTTAGCCACCACGAGGTTTGAGACCCAAGGTGACGCGTCCACCGGTTCAATGATGCCAGCTTCCAGCAGTTGTTGCAGCTCGGCGGAGACCCCATCACGGAGAGCCAACGGGATGCGGCGCAGTGGTTGGATGACAGATTTCACAGCAGGGTTGAGGAGAGGTTGATGGGTGAAGGCGGAGAGGCAGCCCAGCCCCATAAACAGCGATGGCCACTTCTGCTGCCAAGGTGTGGCGACAGTCAGGATTGCTGCCCCCCTTGTGTCTAAGAGGGAGAACCCCAGAGCGGAGAACAGGTCCAGGCCCATCAGGTTGGCCCCACGGCGTGCCACATGAAAAACTGCATTGGGCACCAGCTTGGTTCCATAGCGGACAGTCACTTGGAGAGAGCCAACCAGATCGATTTTGGAGTCACCATACCCACAAAGGACAGCTGAGGGTGCGGACAGTGGCAGTGAACCGAAAAATTGACTGTAGGTATCAACATTCAGGAGAGACACACTTGCACCGGTGTCCAACAGCAGGGGGATGCACACATCATTAATGTTGACTGTGCATGATTTGAATGACACTGGCCCAGAGCTCACCTTGTGAATGACGGCGGTTGAAGACTGGGGGGTGTGGCCCTCTGACCCAGCCGGGGAAGATCGACAGACGTTGGCAAAGTGATTGTGCTTACTGCAGCTACGGCATGTCTGGCCACGGGCAGGGCAGTTCTGAGCCCTTGAAACATGAGACCGAGACCCACAGTTACCACAGGACTGTTGAGGGCGGGGCCGAGAACGCCGTCGTTGCAGTTGCAAGACGTCCCCAGTGGAGTCGGCGCCCGCCTCGCTCTGGCTGGGTTGCGACCCGAGGGGCAGCCGTGAGTAGAGGGAGGAGTCGTTGGCAGCTTGACTGGAGGTGGCCACTTGCTGTGTATTTAGCATAGCAGCACACTCAGCTGCTCCCTCAACCTGTAGTGCGATGATAATTGCTCTGGACAGCAGCAGATCGTCTTTTTCCAGCAGGAGAGTCTCACGCACCTTTGCGTTGTTGGTGTGTTCGATTAGCTGGTGGCGAACCATCTCGTCCTGAAGCGCGCCAAACTTGCATGAGCTAGCTAGCCCTCGCAAATTAGCTACGTACTGCCGCACAGACTCACCAGGCAGTTGGTGTCGCTGACGGAATATAAATCGCCGAAGGAGGGCACTCTGTGGAGCAGCGAAATGGGTGCTCATAAGTCCCACAGCTTCGGCAAAGTTTGTGACGTTTCCCAGAGTCCCGAGCACACGATGACCCTCTGCTCCCAAGCAGTGTAGCAACAGAGCCGTCTTCCTAGCCTGGCTCACGTCGTCGAGCCCTGAGGCGATGATGTAATTTTCAAAACTATGTAGCCAGCGAGCCCATGGTACCGGAGGCTCGCCAGGTAATGCCAGGAAGGGGGCAGGTGGTGGGAGAGAGATATCAGCCATCCTCGTCGCCAATATTGTATTTTTAAATCACGTCAGGACACAGCGCTGTCGCTCGACACAACCTCTCCGTGGCATTCTTTATTTAGACTGACACAGCATCAAAGGCAGACCCGATCAAACAACCCAGAGCCCGCAGGCATCACCAATCGATCCCAGCACAATAGAACAGCACCAAATCAAATGCAGCACTGTCGATGTGTGCATACATAACAGTCACTACAGGAGTTCCTTGGCATGGTGAACTTTTACCACCGCTTTATCCCCTGAGCTGCTCAACTCATGTGGCCACTGTATGAGGCCCCGAAAGTCAAGGCCACCAAACATACTGTGGACTGGTCCGCGGAGAGGGACAAGGCATTTGTGGATGCTAAGACTGTTCTGGCTGACACAACATTGCTGGCGCATCTATCACCCAAGGCTTCGATCGCCATTACCACAGACGCTTCGGACTACATAGTCGGAGCAGTGCACGAGCAGTGGGTGAACGGCACTTGGCAGTCGCTTGCTTTCTTCTGCAGACAATACACCCCAGCGAACATAAGTATAGCACCTTCAATCGGGAGCTCCTCGCTCTCTACCTCGCCATTCGACTCTTCCATCCCCTGCTGGAGGCCTGCCAGCTCACAGGGTTTGTGGACCACAAACCACTGACGTTTACCATGGCCAAGGTGGTGGAGCCTTGGTCCTCCCGCCAGCAATGACAGCTCCCCTACATGTCGGAGTTCACCACAGATGTACAGCATGTTGCTGGCAAAACCACCGTCATCGCTGACTGCCTCTCCCGGGCCATTGCGGGGGCTGTCCACTTGGGTCTTGACTATGCCCGAATGGCAGCTGACCAGGCCGCTGACCCGGACGTGCAGGCTTTCAGGACGGCTGTCACAGGGCTGCAGTAAGAGGACGTGGCTTTCGACGATGCTGGCACCATGCTCCTGTGCAACGTCTCCATGGGGCCGCCCCAGCCCGTCATTCCCACGGACTGGAGGCACCGTGTTTTTGACGCTGTCCATGGCCTCTCCCACCCTGGCAAAAAGCCGCCTCAAAGACTAGTGGCGGCCAAGCTCATCTGGCACGGGCTCAAGAAAGACGTAAGAGACTGGGCTGACACCTGCGTGGAGTGTCAGCGCTCTAAAGTATACCGCCACACCAGAGTCCCCCTGGCACAGTTCCCGGAGGCTGAAAGGAGGTTTGACCATGTAAACGTGGACCTAGTGGGCCCCCTGCCCCTGCCACGGTTTTACCTACCTCCTCACCATGGTGGACAGGACCACTCGATGGCCAGAAGCTGTCCCACTGTCATTGACGACGTCCACTGACATAGCCTGGGCATTCATCGGGACCTGGGTCGTCCGGTCCGGCACCCCATCTGACATCTCCTTGCACCGGGGATCACAGTTTGCGTCTGAGCGCTGGAATGCAGTCACAGAGAGCATAGGGGTGAAGCTCCATCATGCCACCATGTACCATCCGCAGGCCGATAGGTTGTGCAAGCGGTTTCATCGCTCTATGAAGGCCACTCTTTAGGCCAGCCTCAAGGATAGCAGCTGGGTCGACAGGCTCCCGTGGGTCATGCTGGGCCTCAGGACCGCCCCTAAGGAGGAGCTCCAGTCCTAATCCGCTGAACTGGTTTACAGACAGCTGCTTTGGGTCCCGGTGGTTTCGTCCCTAACACCACAGCTCCTTGGTCTGAAGCCAGTCAACGGACCACCTTCCTGGATAACGCCAGAGCTTTCACACCGGTCCCCACTTCGCAACACGGCCTCCCACAGTCTCACATCCCCGCAAGTCTACAGTTGGCAGAATATGTTTTCATCCGCCGCGACGCCCACCATGAACCCCTGCAGCCTCCCTACAATGGGCCATTCTGCATCCTGGAGACCAGGAACAAGCCCTTTGTCGTGGAAGTTGGCAACAAGCCAGAACACATTTCATTGGATCGCCTCAAACTGGCTCACCTGGACTTGGACCGACCTGTTGGACTTCCTCAGCCCCCATGGCGGGGGTACCATCCTACCCTGCCCCCACCCTCCAACAAGATCCCTAAGGTTCCTCAACCCCTCAGCGTACCCCCCACGCTGCTGCAGGGTCCCTAAGCCCCCTCCTGTGGGCACACCGGCCTCCGCACCTGTATGGCAAAGCCGTTGCGGCCGGGCCATCCACCCCCCTCCACTTTGACTGTTTCTATTATGGTGAATTCTGGGGGGAAGTATGTAGCGGACTCTATGGAAATAATTCACCATAATCGGTTCTGGTCACTTTAAGAAATTGTTTCCGGGTTGACAGGGTGAGCGACGAGGATGATTGGTTGAGGCAGTGTCATGTTGTTCAGGCTGTTGGTTTTGTAGATGGAGAATAAAAGACACACGCGTTCATGTAGTCAGTGTGAGAAATTGTCCGTCTTTACTTTCCTGTAATTCCTACAATATTTGCTTTATCTTTTAAGTAATTTTTGATAAAAATGTCTACCAAATGAGCAGATGTAAATATAAACATATATATGTAGGCTATATCTTTCATTAGGTAATTTAATGATTGTAGGCCAATCTTTTCTCTGTTATTATTATTTTAATTTTTATTATTATTATACAAATTTCCTTTGACTTCATGCCATAACACAACATAATAACCGGGCCCATTCCTTGGGCCTAGGGATAGAATGAGGTAGAAGTCTATTTGATGGATAGTGCCTTTCTTAGAATATGATATGTTCCAAGTGCGTTCTTCTGTAGTTCTTGTATTCTGATGTTATCCGGGATCCGTTGGGTGTATTTTTCCATCCATTTTTTTTGCAAGTCCCGGGGCTCCTATCACTACTGGTATTGTTGTGGCTTTCGTTCTCCGCATTTGTTCAATCTCAATTTCAAGGTATTTATATTTCGACAGTTTTTCAGTTTCTTTTACTGAGGTGCTCCTTTCAGTTAGGATGGACATGTCGATGAGTAGGCAGCTTTTTTCTTTTTTGTTCATGATGATGATGTCTGGTCTGTTGGCCTTTATCTCATGATCTGTCTGTATTGGCATGTCCCATAAGATTGTGATGTCTTTCTCTGTTACTGTTTCGGGCTCGTGCTCATACCATTTTCTTTTGTGTTGATGTTGAATTCTTTGCAGATGTTCCAGTGCAGGTATGTGTCGGGCCTTGTTGTGTCTTTGTAGGTATTCAGTTTTGATCATTGTTATTACCCCCCCCCCTCTGGTCAGCCCTTAAAATTGTCATATGTATGTAGCGTTTATCTCTGCATATATGTTTGACTGGTGTCCAAAGTAGGAACAAAGACAATTACTCCTTTTTTCTTTCTTTCTTTTTTTTGTAATTTAGTGGAAATACCTTAGCCAAAGTTTACCTTTATATTTTTCTCGTTGGTATGTATTTCACAAATCTGTATAAGATCATGAAGGTATTCTAAACAACATGAACAAACACAATAATGGGCAGGAGGAGCAATGTAGTAATAACTAGGCTAAGACTGGGTCACTGCACTGAAACATGGGCTGGCACTAGTTGGTAAGCATCCGAATGGAAAATGCATCTGTGGAGAGGCAGAAACTGTGAATCGTGCTTTGATGGAATGCACCAACTACCACACAGAGAGAAGCCTCATGCAAGCAGAGTTGTCAGAAATTGGATTTTCAGATCATTCATTGAAATCAGTTCTCAGTGCGGAACAGTGTGAAAAAAAACTGTTATTAATGTTCTCCATCGCACTGGACTCTACATAAGGATTTAGCTTATTTAACTGAGTACTACAAATTACTTGTGAAGGGAAGCAATACGCCTTTGCTGCATCTAATCTGCTGTAAATTCATCATCATCATCATCATCAGAATGGAGTCCACATCAGTAAGGAACTTTCGTGGACATTAAACACCCAGGCCCTTGTGAAAAAGGCCCAACAACGCCTGCATTTCCTGAGGAGGCTGAGGAGCGCCCGTCTACCCCCTAAAATTCTCACCAACGTCTACCACTGCACCATAGAGAGCATCCTGACCATCTGCATCTCAGTGTGGTACGGCAACTGCACCTCAGTAGACCAGAAAGCTCTGCAGCGGATCGTCAAGGCGGCCCAGCATATCACCAGTACCCAGCTCCCAGCCATAAAAGACATTTATCACAAACGCTGCCTTCGAAGGGGTCTGAGCATCAGCAGAGATCTCACCCACCCCAACCATGGACTGTTCTCCCCCCTGCGCTCTGGGAGGCGCTACATGAGCCTCAGAGCCCGCACTACCAGGCTCAAAAACAGCTTCTTTCCACAAGCTGTTGCCCACCCGAACCTGGCTACCCACTGAATGTCTGTAGATATTTTTTAATATTTTGTACTCCAGCTCTCTTTTAACTTATTTTTAGCTTTGGTCTTCATGTGTGTATATCTTATATTGTGTTTGCTGTGTTTGTCTGTGTCTGTCTTGCACTGATTGGTGAAGCCACAGCCCTCATTTCATTTTGAACATGTGCCTGCACATTGTTTTTAATGACAATAAAATTGAATTGAATTGAATTGAATCAGAAAGAAAGAAAGAAACAACCATCATCCCCTCAGTTTTAAGCACTGACCAGAGGGGGGCAGCAGTGAGTATAAGAGACGCCAAGTCGCGCTGAAAAATAGCATAAGAAGAAGAGTAAACAACGGTAAAAAGCAGGTAAACAACCAAAAGCGATGGCGACCCATGCGAAACCACGCAAAAGACTATAGATATGGACAACTGACGTGCGTTTGTGATTTGCGTAAGTTCTAGTTCGAAGCCGTGTGACTTGAAGTTTACGATGGCGACGGGTGGGGGTGGCGGAGTGGCGTCAAATCTCGAAGGACATGTGTCCAATTTCGCGCAGTCTGCAACGGGCAGGAACGCAGCCCCGGCGGTCCCCAACATGCCAGCCTCCGCCTCTGCTCCGCCGATCTCACCGCCTGTAATGGGCCTCCACCGGGAGCCCATGTATAACTGGCAGGCCACGAAGAGCTCTCTGAAGGAGCGCTTCGCCTTCCTCTTCAACAACGAACTTCTCAGTGACGTGAAATTCATTGTCGGGAAAGGCAGACAGGCGCAGAGGATACCGGCCCATAAATTCGTGCTGGCCGCTGGAAGTGCTGTTTTCGATGCCATGTTTAACGGCGGAATGGCCACTACCTCGGCGGAAATCGAGTTGCCAGATGTGGAGCCAGCAGCGTTCCTCTCCCTGCTCAGGTGGGCCTGGACATGTCCCAAAGCAGGTTTTCTGGAGTCACTGTTGTATGTTTAAACCATCGGCCTCAGGGCTATTTGAGGGATGCCAGGACTGATTTCGTTGCACACTCATTTGTGTCTTCCTAGTCCTTCCGGATAGGGTCTGCCATTATTACCGTTTGAGTTGGTGCAGAGCGATAATAGTTACAGGGAATTTTACACGACGTCGATATGCAGCCTTTAAAATACCACGTTTAAAAATCCAACTGACGATCAATACACTGAACAGTTTGTTAATGTGAAAATAAACCAATACTGGTTTTCAAATAATACCCCCTAAGATATTTTAGACCTCAATTTGAGAGAAAATTTAAACTGGAGGGAAAATGGCTCCAAAAAGTATGATTTTAAAAAAAGAAAAGAGGAAGTTGGGAAGCCACTAAAATATAGAAATATTATGTTTCATTTCTCACATGTTCCTGTATTTAAGTGGCAACTTGTTTGTACAGATAAATTGTAGGTAACAGATTCTCATCATTATTTTATACCAGTGGTGTTCAAAGCTTTTTTTGGGAGACCCAAATTTTCAGAATAAGTTTTCCTGTGACTCCCAAATTGATAGCACTAATTATTGTGTACGCTAATAGGGCCAAATTTGTTATGCTTTTACAATGTTAAACTACTATCCTTCAGTGTTTTATTCATTGTCTCTGTTTTTCAGTGGACCTGAGAATGCTTTGGCTACATATAAATACTTCTAGAGATAATTTGGGGACCCATTTGAAATCTCGCCAAGACCTGCCTATGGGTCTCAACCTAAGTCAAGTCAATTTTATTTGTATAGCCCAATATCACAGATTACAAATTTGCCTCAAGGGGCTTTACAGCAACACAACATCCTGTCCTTAGACCCTTGCATCGGATAAGGAACAACTCCCTAAAAAAAAAAAACTTTAACAGGGAGAAAAAAATAGGAAGAGACCTCAGGGAGAGCAACAGAGGAGTTGCTCCTGGTTCAGTGTACCCACTTGACAACTTATTAGGAGTCTAGGTATAGTAGATAATCTCCAGTATCTGCCCATCTTCCACTTATGTGGAATGTGATTGGGATCTCTCTCCCAAGATGGACAATGTGCAGTGGACGTTTATACAATTTACAGAATACAACATTGAAAGAGGATAACAGAATTATAACGGAATTGTAAAATCTATGAAGAATATGATGAGCACAAAACCCCCAGTTTGAAAAGCATTTATTCTGACACAAAATTTCATCTGAGGTGTTGAAAAACGATAAAATATAATTATTGCCCAGCCCTAATAAGGCTTATTATGAGCAGTTTTTTCTTCTTTAATAGTATCCCCGTTCATTCCTCTGTCTAGGTTCCTGTATTCTGACGAGGTCCACATTGGTCCAGAGACAGTGATGACAACCCTGTACACTGCTAAGAAGTATGCGGTCCCGGCTCTGGAGAGTCATTGCGTAGAGTTTCTCACAAAGCACCTCAGAGCTGATAATGCATTCATGCTTCTCACTCAGGTAAACATCCACGCCTGAATACTTGTACCTTATCATTACTTCACACCTGGCTTAGAGGAAAATTCTATCAGGCATTGCTTTGGTTTTCCCCCTTTAGACTTGGTCGACCAAAACTTAATGTTGGTCTTGATTTAAAAAAAAAAAATCTTCTGAATTATGTTTTGTTTCTATCCTCTTTGGAAACGAGATACCCTGGAATCTGTCTGAGAATACTTTTGAACATTATTAATTTATCTTAAAGTAGCACAATAACATTCTTATGGTTTCATTTTTTGAGTTTTTTTTTTCTCGACATGGTAATTTGAAACTTGTAGATGTTTGATATGTTATCCAATTAGTTTGTCTTTAATTTGAAAACCTCTGGAAATTCTCCACTGGCGCATGTGTAGGAAAAATTACTACAAAATGCTTATCTACCTTTTTGTCATCATTTAATTACAGGCCAGGTTATTTGACGAACCTCAGCTTGCCAGCCTCTGCTTAGACACCATTGACAAAAGCACTGCTGATGCTATAAATGCAGAGGGCTTTACTGATATTGACTTGGGTAAGTAAATGGCTTTCCCAAGACATTTGTCATGTCAGATGGTGTGCATGATTCTGAACTGATAATTACCTGTGCTTGTCTGTACATTCTTGTTTAGACACCTTATGCGCAGTGCTGGAAAGAGACACACTGGGCATCAGGGAAAACCGTTTGTTTGGGGCGGTGGTGCGCTGGGCGGATGCTGAGTGTTACAGACAACAACTTCCCCTGACCTCGGAGAACAAACAGAAAGTTCTTGGGAAAGCCCTCTCCCTCATCCGCTTCCCACTCATGACTGTTGAGGAGTTTGCTGCAGGTAATCTGAAACTTGAGAAAACAAGTTTTTCATCGCAATTTGCTAGATGTATTATTTTTTGACACAACATGAAGCTGATAAATAATTTCAGTGGGACTAATGTGGTTAAACACAAAGGTTAAATGGGAAATAATAAAAAATCCAGTTGAGCCAGTGAACACATTCAATATGTGTTTGTTCCAATTGCCCCTCGGGGATGAATAAAGTATTGTGATTCTGATTTTTTTGCTGTTTTTGTCATGTGCCTGATGTGTCCAAAGAAATCAACCACAGAAACAAGCTTGATATTCTTTCTTGTGCAACAGGGCCTGCCCAGTCTGGAATATTGTTCGATCGGGAGGTGGTAAATCTGTTTTTACACTTTACAGTAAACCCCAAACCGCGGGTAGACTACATTGACAGACCCCGCTGCTGCCTCAGGGGGAAGGAGTGCAGTATTAGTAGGTTCCAGCAGGTTGAAAGTCGATGGGGGTACAGTGGTACCAGTGACAGAATCAGGTGAGACGCTGCACTACCCCAGGTAACACTCCTTTTTACATCATTTATAGGGGAATATGGAAAAGATCGTTCACAGACAGTAACGGATACCTCTTTTTTCCATCTGCTCTTATCTACAGATTTAATGTGAATAGAAGAATATCAATAGTGGGATTTGGCTTGTATGGCTCAATACATGGACCCACGGACTACCAGGTCAACATACAGGTAAATATTCTTATCAAGATGCATTGGTGTTGGAAAACAATTTGCTGGATATTGTTCATTTTGTCATTGAATTTTCCTGTCCCTGTAGATTGTCGACAGTGACAAAAATATAATACTCAGCCAGAATGACACAGGCTTCAGTTGTGATGGTACAGGGAACACATTCAGAGTGATGTTTAAAGAACCTGTGGAGATCCTACCCAATGCCAGCTACACTGCCTCTGCCACCTTAAAGGTTAGGTTCACTATCGGCATTTGCAATATTCTTTGGTGGATGAATGACTGTTGCCTGTCATAGCCACCCTGGTTTTGCTTGACTAAGTAAAGTGATTACCTTTTCTACTGTTCTGTTTAGGGCCCAGACTCCCATTATGGCACCAAAGGGTTGAAGAAGGTGACCCAGGAATCATCAGCAGGGACTAAGACCACATTTTTCTTCTTCAGTTCACCAGGGAATAACAACGGTACGTCAGTGGAAGATGGGCAGATACCGGAGATTATCTACTATACCTAGACTCCTAATATGTTGTCAAGCGGGTACACTGAACCAGGAAGACCTCAGACTGTGGCTAAGACTTGGACTGCTGAAGAAAAATTGTGCCTCGTGTTCACTTTGAGTCGAGAAGTGTGTGTGTCTGCGTGTGTGTGAACATACGTGTATGTATATTTATACGAGTGTTCTCAAATGATTTTGTGTGATGAGATTGGGGCTGGAATTGGCTTAGGCCTGTTTGGAAATAATAGGGAATTACTTTTCTTTTGGTTGAAAGACAAGTTTTTAGAACAGAAAACTGTTATTGGTTGTAAATGTTTTAAATGCAGCTTTTCTGTCAGTGCATCAGCGGGTAGCCAATGAAGGAGACGACTCTTGGTGTGTGATACTGTTATGACAATAATTCATTGTTGACCAATGTCATTCATCCCACCTCTGCTCATATAATTAGAGAAACTTTATACTGTTTCCATCTTTATTGCACACTACTTTTTTCATATATTCAGCAGATGTCTACAGTTTTTTTTCCATTGTATTGTTGGGAATCAGTATGTGTAACAATGTGAGATTGTCAGTGGTACAGGTTGTAATTTATAATACCATGTCTTTTACTTAGCACTTCATTAAAATGCAGGCAAAGACTCCCCATGATTTTTATTGCTGAAATGCATGAAAATTACTATTTTTAGCATTTGGGAAGGAAACGGTAATTTAAAGTTGGATGTACCTCTCCAGCAAGTGTCTGCACTCTGGGGCAACAGAATCTGTAAGACAATAATGGAGCAGGTATTAGACACAAGGAAGAAAAAATAGACTTGGATAAATCATTTGATATACATAATTTATTTCCAAATTCTGTCACTAGAGGATGCCAGATACACCACATAACCAGTTATCAAATATCTTTTTACTGACATCTGTAAATAGAGATGATTCACTATTAGCCAAATACTTTAAGTGAGCATCTTGTTCAGTATCTATCCAACTTCACATAGAACATGTATAAATTAAAAGTAATTGGGTTCTGCACATCTGTCATTCATAATGAGTAAAGACTAGTGTGTTGCCCCAAAACTACCACTGCATAAGGATATTTACTTTCCATCACATGTTCTAGGCATGAGAGCTGCTGTAGCCCAAAGACACTTCAAAATGCAACCCTGATGAGCTGCTAATGCTCCAAAGAAAGGAACAAAAGGGAAAATGTTAAACTTCTGGGAGAGCCATACAGTTTTGAATTTTAATGAATGGTTTCCCTAGTTAATAGTCAATGCATATGGGCCATACTGACCATGCTGAAACATCTCGTTCCATTTTGAATGCTGCCGATGTGGGTAGACGATTTCAGAAGTGAAGCAGAACAGGTTCCACAAATTGCTGCTATTGCTGCAAGATATCTTGTAAAATAACTGTGCAGTCCAACATTTCTGGCACTTAAATGAACAAAGTCATATTAACTCTCATAGTTGTAATTATTTGTGTTATGTAGATTAGAATTACATGCGCAACAGTTGCATGGTACATCGGCATCATGTATGCAGAGGCCTACATTTATGGTAGAATGACGAAGTGCTCTTGAATTGCATAACCTGCACGTTCATAGAGAAAGGCATCAAAGAAAATGGCAATTTAGATTGCTGTGAGTGGGCGTGGAGGAGGAGAGTGATGGATAGAAGCTGCCAGGTGAGTCACCGGGACCTGACAGCCTCTCCTGCTGGCTGCCCACTCAGACACTCTTTACAGCACAGAGGACTTTGAAAGTAAGTGTTAAGAAGATTTTCACCCACCAGCACTCAATGTTTAATACAAAGCACACAACTTGAACAACAGTGTGAACATGTTTAGCCTTTTGGTGTTGACTGTGTCTTACTGAGAAACTTCTGCAAATGTTGCAAGCACTGTTGGGGCTATATCAAGAACACATGTTCTTTGAGAGCTCTTTGCAATCATATGCCTGGAACGATGGAATAAAAATTGACCCCATATTTCTGAGGCACCAAATAGGCATGCACAGTATGAAGCATATGGCGGAATAACACAAGCACCTCAGTTTAAGCATCAGTAATCTGTAGCAGAATTATTATTCATGATTGTATGTATGTATGTATGTAAGTGCACACACATCCCTGTTTGGGTGGGTGAATGTAGCAATAGAAAGGAACTATCCTCTTTAGTTCCAGATATTAAAAACACTGAAATACAAAAGATACCTGCAGTTTTTTAGTCTGACGAATCTGGTGGCTCACTTACATGACAATGAAAGGCTCAAACAAGTACATTACTAAAATGCAAAATAAGCAAAGTGCCCAAAGGCTTCGTGCATTTCTTCACCTCGCAGGGATGGCAACATGATCCAGAAAGGGCCGCTGTGGGTGCAGATCTTTGTTCCAACCAAGCAGTTACACACCTGAGTCTATTAGACAACCAAGTTTTTGCTGAGGACCTTGATTTGTAGACTCAGGTGTGTAACTGCTTGGTTGGAACAAAGACCTGCACCCACACCATATCTGCACCCTTTCCGGTTCATGTTATCCAGTCTCTATCCATCCATCTATTATCCAAACCGCTTATCCTGCTCTCAGGATCGCAGGGATGCTGGAGCCTATCTCAGCAGTCATTGGGCGGCAGGCAGGAAACACCTTGGACAGGCCCAGGCCACCAGTCCATCACAGGGCTCTCTCTCACACACACACACACACACACACACACACACACACACACACACACACACACACACACACACACACACACACACACACACACACACACACACACACACACACACACACACACACACACACACACCTAGGGACAATTTAGTATGGCTGATTCACCTGACCTGCATGTTTTTGGACTGTGGGAGGAAACCAGAGCACCCGGAGGAAACCCACGCAGACACGGGGAGAACACGCAAACTCCACACAGCGGACGACCTGGGATGACCCCCAAGGTTGGACAAGCCCAGGGCTCGAACTCAGGACCTTCTTGCTGTGAGACGACTGTGCTAATCACCACTCCACTGTGCCCTCCTGTTGCCCAGCCTATCATTTAAAATGTCATTAAATAGTTTGGGTTGGTTACCCGGGCAGGGTCAATGCCGATTTAAAACGCCACTGCACAACATCTTCTTATGAGATTGACTCAGAGCTGAATGCACGTGGTACTGCACCATAGAAATCAAAGTGAAATAAAACCAACCAATAACAAATAAATATCAAATACAAATACACTCACTGTCATTACTGTTTCTGTAGTGAGAGCAAAACTTTTATGAATTCAGAGAGGTTTAATGTAAAAATAAAAGTGGCTTTTAACCAGCTTTCTTCAGATAAAACATGACACTAAGGTTCAGTTGGAGTCACTGGCCTTTGACGGTGCCAAGAGGTTATCACAGTAATCTGTTCTCCCACATTGTTTGCCAGGAACATTAATCCAAAATTATTTTATGCTTTTATTGAGTCCTGGTGTTCTTCCAATCTTCTTTTACAATAATCTGACTAAATTCAGCAAGAACAAGCTAAATCTGAGACTATTTGGAATTATGATAGGGAAATCTTAAATTGATTTAGGCCATTTTATAGAGTGATTTTAATCTAGGACTTTGCTGAATCCATGTATGTGAAAATGGCACTAACGTGTAGATTTTATTTATGGTAGGTGTACTGTTCTGTTATGTAATAAATCAAGATGAAAAGTAAATCTTGTCTCTGTGTATTTAATCACGTCTTGTCTGCTCCATGGCTGTCACGTTCTGACCCCAGAACGTTCTGCGCATGAACCTTAACCAAACAAGATATACCAATACTGTCACCTACTGGCTTGGTCGGCACATATCATTACACCCGCCTTCCTTTGAAGTTAAAACAAAACATAATAAGAATAAGAATACAAGGTGAGTTTAAAGTCTACAGGCTGTTAAGCCATAACCAAACTTAGTCATCTAAACATTACACCACATTTTTAATACTTTCCTTTTCAGGTAAAATAACAAACGGCTAAGTCACATTAAGGTATTGCCACACCTAGTCATTTAAACATTAAACAATATTTTTTAACACTTTTCTTTTCAGTACAGGTATACTGTATAATAACAAACAGGTAAATCACATTATTTCCTTTTCAGGTATCCCAACTCAATGTAACTTTCTGATACGTTTTCAAATAACTCAATGCTCCGATGTCTTGTAGGATATCTCTACTCAAAGTCTCTTGTTGCTTTTTAAAAAAAATATTTTTATCCTACAAGTCAATTATAACGTTCTGTTTTCTAGGCCTGCTAGACCTGCGCATGGCTGGTGTTTCAGTCGTTGGGGTAGGTGGAGGAAACTCAGTCAGGTGCATGTCAGGAGGATGCACGACAGGTGTCACTTCAGCATCTGCCTGTTCCTGAAATGTCTTCTGACTCTTAAGCAGACTTCTGCAGTTTCTCTGCAGTACCTGTCCATCTTCAGTCCTAATGGTATATGACCTTGGACTTACTTCTTTCAGGACCATTGCCTTCCTGTTCCATGCAGAGGGCTCTTCGATTCTGACCACATCATGTTCTGTAAGAGGTTTCAGACTACTGGCAGCCTTGTCGTGGTTCTTTTTCTGCTCCCACTTGAGCTGTATGTGTTTCCGTGTCAGTTCCCTGTTATCCTTTTTCACGGGCATGCATTGCAGCGTGTTGCACAGTTTATGGTTCATGAGGAGCTTTTGATGATTTCCACTCCTTTCTCTGCCTTTCCATTTGCCTGTGGATGGAGAGGGCTTGATGTGGTGTGTTGGAACACATACTGTTCTGCAAACATCTGAAACTCCTGGCAGCTATACTGGGGGTCACTGTCACTCTGCACTGTTTGAGGAATTCCGTGTCTGGCAAAGATGCTTTTCAGGTGAGTAACAAAACTGCTTGCAGATGTGCTGTTTAGCTATGTGATTTCAGGATAGTTTGAGTAATAGTCTATTACTAAGAGAAAGTCCGTTCCATTCAGATGGAAAAGATCTGTTCCTACTTTTTGCCATGGCTCGGCTGGCATGTCTTGAAACAGCACTGGCTCTTTGGTTTGCTTGTAACGGTGTCTTTGACATGTGTCACATTTACTAATTAGTGTCTCAATGTCTCTGTTGATACCTGGCCAATAAACAGCTTCCCTAGCCTTCTTTTGCACTTTTCAATGCCAAGGGGACCCTCGTGGATCCGGCTGAGCATCTCTTGGTGCACAGACTCTGGAAAGATAATCCTGTTTTGCCTCAGCAGTAGGCTGTTGACAATGCTCAGCTCTGCCCTGATAGGATAGAATTGTGAGCGTTTATCTTTTGTCCACCCAAGTTGGAGGTTGGCCATCATTCTCTGCAATGTCACGTCTTTTTCCGTTTCTAGTGCAATCTTCTTGTACATCGTGTCTGACAGAGAGGGAGGAAGCAATCAAGTTAACATGCATTTTCACATCCACCGAGATGGTGTTGACCTGTGTTTTTGTGACTGGTGCAGGTGCTCGGAACAGTGCATCAGCCAGAAAGTATTTATCTGGCGTGTAGACTAGATCAATATCATATCTTTGCAACCTCATCATCATCCGCTGGATCGGGGGAGACATGTTATTCAGGGTCTTTCTGAAGATTGAAATGAGCGGTTGGTGATCTGTTTCTGCTGTAAAGGTGGGTAGTCCATAGACATAGCCTTGAAACTTCTCATATCCAAACATTAACCCTAGGGTCTCCTTTTCAATTTGGGTGCATCGTGTTTCAGTCTCTGTCATTGCTCTGGATGCATATGCCACTGGTCTCCAATTGTTGTCGTCGTCAGCCTGGAGAAGCACAGCGCCCAATCCATCTTTGGCTGCATCCATGGAGATTTTTCTTCCATGTGAGGGATTGACAAAGGTAAACACCAGCTCTGTGGTAAGTGTCTCTTTAAGCGTTTTCCATTCTCCATCATGTCTGGCAGTCCACTTGAACACTTTGCCTTTGTGCAGCAGATCTCTGATACAGACCAATTTTGCAGAGATTCGGGATGAACTTGCCTAGGAAATTTATCACACCCATGGCTCGCAGTACTCCCTTCTTGTCTATACGTGGGGGCATGTCCAGAATGGCCTGTATTTTGGAGCGGTCTGGTTCCACTCCTTCTCCAGACAGCTTGTCATCTAAGAAAGTGATCTCTGTTGCCCGAACTGACATTTGTTTTTGTTCAGTTTCAGACCACTCAACTGGATTCTCTGTAGGAGGTTCAACAGTCTCTCGTGTTGTTGTAGTGTAGAGCGCCACACAACTAAGTCACCAATGTAAACTTGGGTGCCTTCTAGACCCTTAATGATCGTTTCCATTGCTGTGATGGATTTCAGGAGCCGATCTGATTCCAAATGGAAGTCTAAGAAATCAGTATCTGCCAAATGGTGTATTGAACATACAGTGCTTGCTGGTCTTACCATCCAATTTCAGTTGCCACATCCACCGAACCATGAGACGCATCTAGTTTACTGAAGAATTTTGCCCCTGACATTTCACTAGTGATTTCTTCCCATTTCGGTATCTGGTATTGCTCTTTTTTTAATGTTCTCATTAAGGTCTTTATGGTCTGGGCACACCCTTAACTTACCATTGGGTTTCTTCACACATGTTATGGAGTTCACCCAGTCAGTTATTCGATACGTTGTATGACTCCCAATTTCACCACCCGGTTGAGTTCTTGCACGATTGGCTTGGCATCACTTTTCAGCTATATTCTACAGGTGAATGGCAACGTCCCTTGGCCTGTGATGATATCAGGAAACTTTTGCACAATGTCAGTTACTGTGTCACTGTGAGTCTTAAGAACAACCTTTTCACTGTTGATTTGGTAGACCCTCTTGAACAGCTCAAGGTCCTCACATGCTTTGTCTCCTAGCAGTGACTCAAGATCTTTGGTTTCTATTCGCTGTCCATTATATGCCTTCAGTGGGAATATCCGTTTATGTATTTGTGGCTTCTCTTTAAGTGCTTTAATGTCTTTTACATCAATCAGGTTGGCTTTTGCCCCTGTGTCTAATTTGAAGAACACTCTTGTCCCATTAACTAACAGGGGTGCCGTCCATTTGTCTGTTCCCACTGCACTGACTTGATGTGCAGTGTCTACACTCTCAGTTGGCTGCACACTTTTTTCAGAGTCACAGGGAACCATGTTCACTAAAAATGAATCACTCAGTGAATCACTGTCCATATCAGTTTCAGACACTACATGCTCATTGCGTTCTTTCCTTTCTCTTGAAAAACAAATGTTTGCATAGTGGTTTGTCCCTTACTCCTGGGGCACGTTTTACCAAATACTGGGCATTGCCTGGGTATGTGATTATCTCCACAACGTTTGCAGATAAATGTGTCACATTGTTTCGAGAGCCTCGGTATTTTCCGCGCCCACTTTCCTTGAATGAAATGGCATCTACATTCGCACTTGGCAGAGCTAAAGCTAGTCCCTTAGCGGCACCTTTAAACCTTTCCACGTGCTGTTTTGTTATGGTTTACATGACCGGAAGACTCGACTTAGCTGATGAATATACAGAGACTTGACTTTGACTGCGTGAGATGACTTTATTAACGACAACTCATGCTGCAACACATACACTGAACACATGGCCGGACGTCATCAACTTCCGTATTAGTATCAGTGCGCGGCACTTTAAACTATTTTAGCTAACTCGCTTGTAGTATATTGGTTTGAACATATAGGCGGTGAGCCTATACTATAGGTAATACGACGAGAGGCCGATAGTCGCCCTCTCAGGCGGATGTACATATGTAGAACTGAAGTCGGTTAGGACACGCATGCTCGAGTGGTGTTCTTTGTTCCTGAATAAAGTTCATAAAAAATACTACCCGCCAGTCTCCTCATCAGTATAAACAACAACATCGCTGGCCTGGCATATTTTCGCAGCATTGCCCAAACCGAGTTCTTAACTGAGTACTTCTCTTAACAACCTTTCTCTGACTTCCTTGTCACACGTGCCGAACAAAATTGATCACGAATCATTGACTCTTTCAGTGCACTGAAGTTACAGGTACTCGCCTTTAGCTTAAGGTCTGAGAAAACTATTGTAAACTACTAATAAAACATGTTAGCCCCTAGCTAAAGGGGTCTGACTGTTATGTATGCACACATCGACAGTGCTGCATTTGATTTGGTGCTGTTCTATTGTGCTGGGATCGATTGGTGATGCCTGCGGGCTCTGGGTTGTTTGATCGGGTCTGCCTTTGATGCTGTGTCAGTCTAAATAAAGAATGCCACGGAGAGGTTGTGTCGAGCGACAGCGCTGTGTCCTGACGTGATTTCTAAATACAATATTGGCGACGAGGATGGCTGATATCTCTCTCCCACCACCTGCCCCCTTCCTGGCATTACCTGGCGAGCCTCCGGTACCATGGACTCGCTGGCTACATAGTTTTGAAAATTACATCATCGCCTCACGGCTCGACGACTTGAGCCAGGCTAGGAAGACGGCTCTGTTGCTTCACTGCTTGGGAGCAGAGGGTCATCGTGTGCTCGGGACTCTGGGGAACGTCACAAGCTTTGCCGAAGCTGTGGGACTTATGAGCACCCATTTCGCTGCTCCACAGAGTGCCCTCCTTCGGCGATTTATATTCCGTCAGCGACACCAACTGCCTGGTGAGTCTGTGCGGCAGTACGTAGCTAATTTGCGAGGTCTAGCTAGCTCATGCAAGTTTGGCGCGCTTCAGGACGAGATGGTTCGCGACCAGCTAATCGAACACACCAACAACGCAAAGGTGCGTGAGACTCTCCTGCTGGAAAAAGACGATCTGCTGCTGTCCAGAGCAATTACCATCGCACTACAGGTTGAGGGAGCAGCTGAGTGTGCTGCTATGCTAAATACACAGCAAGTGGCCACCTCCAGTCAAGCTGCCAACGACTCCTCCCTCTACTCACGGCTGCCCCTCGGGACGCAACCCAGCCAGAGCGAGGCGGGCGCCGACTCCACTGGGGACGTCTTGCAACTGCAACGACGGCGTTCTCGGCCCCGCCCTCAACAGTCCTGTGGTAACTGTGGGTCTCGGTCTCATGTTTCAAGGGCTCAGAACTGCCCTGCCCGTGGCCAGACATGCCGTAGCTGCGGTAAGCACAATCACTTTGCCAACGTCTGTCGATCTTCCCCGGCTGGGTCAGAGGGCCACACCCCCCAGTCTTCAACCGCCGTCATTCACAAGGTGAGCTCTGGGCCAGTGTCATTCAAATCATGCACAGTCAACATTAATGATGTGTGCATCCCCCTGCTGTTGGACACCGGTGCAAGTGTGTCTCTCCTGAATGTTGATACCTACAGTCAATTTTTCGGTTCACTGCCACTGTCCGCACCCTCAGCTGTCCTCTGTGGGTATGGTGACTCCAAAATCGATCTGGTTGGCTCTCTCCAAGTGACTGTCCGCTATGGAACCAAGCTGGTGCCCAATGCAGTTTTTCATGTGGCACGCCGTGGGGCCAACCTGATGGGCCTGGACCTGTTCTCCGCTCTGGGGTTTTCCCTCTTAGACACAAGGGGGGCAGCAATCCTGACTGTCGCCACACCTTGGCAGCAGAAGTGGCCATCGCTGTTTATGGGGCTGGGCTGCCTCTCCGCCTTCACCCATCAACCTCTCCTCAACCCTGCTGTGAAATCTGTCATCCAACCACTGCGCCGCATCCCGTTGGCTCTCCGTGATGGGGTCTCCGCCGAGCTGCAACAACTGCTGGAAGCTGGCATCATTGAACCGGTGGACGCGTCACCTTGGGTCTCAAACCTCGTGGTGGCTAAGAAGAAGTCGGGGGGCCTGCGTGTCTGCGTCGATCTACGTGCAGTAAATAAGGCAGTGGTCCCTGATAAGTATCCACTGCCCACCTCAGAAGAACTCACTGCTCAGTTCTATGGCTCTGAGGTGTTCTCCAAGCTCGACCTCAGACAGGGGTACTTACAGGTGCCCCTCCACCCCAGCAGCCGAAACCTCACAGCCTTTGTGACACATGCAGGAGTGTTTCGCTACACCAGGATGCCTTTCGGTCTCAGCTCCGCCCCTAGCTGCTTCCAGAAAATCATGGTCTCCGTGCTGGCTGGCATACTGGGCGTGGCCATTTATCTGGACGATATAGTGGTACACGGGCCCACCAGTGAAATCCACGACAAGCGCCTTAACATGGTCTTCGCAGCCCTGTCCAAGCACAAGCTAACTCTCAATGCTGAGAAATGTGTCCTCTCTGTACCAGCCATCGACTTCGTTGGGTTCCGGCTGTCAGCGAGCGGTGTAACTCCACTACAATCCAACGTGGATGCCATTCAGGCCATCCCTGAGCCCAGCTCGGCCGCCCAGGTCGCCTCCTTCCTGGGTATGACAAGTTACTACCTGAGGTTTCTTCCCCAGTACTCTGCGACCACAGCCCCCCTGCGCCAGCTGCTGCGTAAGGACGAGCCATGGGTGTGGTCAAAGGCATGCAGTGACGCTGTGCGTGATCTCAAGACTCAACTGACTTCACCACCAGTGTTGGCTCACTTCGACATCTCCAGCTCCACCTTTGTGACCTGTGACGCATCAGCCACAGCGATAGGGGCCGTGCTGTCTCAAACCCAGAACGGTGTGGAGAAGCCCATTGCCTTCGCCTCCCGTGCCCTCAACCTGACCGAGCAGCGGTACTCCGTGGGTGAGCGTGAGGCGTTAGCCTGTATCTGGGCTTGTGAAAGGTGGCACCTCTACCTCTATGGCCGCTCCTTCACCCTCAGGACAGATCATCAGGCCCTGACAGCGCTGCTGTCCACATCTGGGACAGGCCACAAACCCCTGAGGCTGCACCGCTGGTCTGACCGCCTCCGCCAGTACAACTTCAGCCTGCAGTTCACCCCAGGCAGAGACAATGTTGTCGCCGACCTGCTCTCTCGCTCTGTCTCCACCCCAGCTCCACAGACGGACACTGACTGTGTGGAAAAGGACATTGTCCAAATGCTACACACACCCCTCCAGGCCACTGTCTCTCTGCAGGAGCTGAGGGCAGCCTCCGAACAGGACCCTGTCCTCTCCCAGCTCCGCACCTACATCCAGAACGGCTGGCCTCACAAGGTCCCAGAGGAGCTGGCTGCGTTCGCCCGAGTCAGACAGGAGCTCTCCTGCTGGAACGACACCTGCGTGGCACGTGGGTTTTGCACAGTGGTCCCAGCTGCTCTCCGTGCACGTGTTTTGAATACGGCGCATGAAGGCCACCTGGGCATTGTGAAACTGAAACAGCGCTGCCGAGACCTGGTGTGGTGGCCGGGGATAGACAGAGATATTGAGGCTCTGGTGAAGGACTGTTCTGCCTGCCTTGTGAGTGGCAAGACTGGCCATCAGGCTCCCCCACCCCTGCAACCTCTCGCCTGGCCCTCTCAGCCCTGGGAACACCTGCAGTTGGACATTTGTGGTGAGATCCATGGAGTTCCCCACCACCAACGCTTCATGGTGGTCGCCTACGATCTACACTCAAAATGGCCTGAACTCACCACTTCCGGCACTGTGACCTCACAGATCATCATCGACTTCCTGGACTCTCTTTTCTCTCGCTGGGGCCTCCCAAAGGCCATCACCACTGACAACGGCCCTCAGCTGGTCTCTGCTGAGTTCACTGCTTATCTCGACAGCAAGGGCATCCGTCATATACGCACTGCGTACTACCACCCCCAGGCCAATGGCGGCGTTGAACGTTTTCACCAGTCACTGAAGAACGGCCTCAGAGCACACATGGCCCAAGGGTGCTCTTTCACGCAGGCCATCCGTCACACTCTGCTGCACTATCGGGCCACACAGCACTCGACCACAGGCGTCTCCCCAGCCTCTCTCATGCTAGGCCGGGAACTGTGCATGCCCCTTGACAGGCTCCGCCCCTCCACACCTCAGGCACCTCCCTCTGGGGTCAGAGCCTCAGTCACTCGTCAGCAGACGCGGATGAAGCAACGGTTTGACCAGTCAAAACGAACCAGGGTGCCAGACATCAATGTGTCAGACTGGGTCAGGGTCCGCAGGCCCCACAGGGACAATAAAATGGCTTCATACTGGTCCTCTCCTCTCCAAGGCACCCGTCAGCTGGGCCCAGCCACTTACCTCCTCAGCGATGGCACTCGGTGGCACTCCAGTCGTCTACGGAAGGTGTCAGCTCCGCCACACACAGCTGGTGACACAACCATAGCCATTCCCTCAGCATGGCGAGACGCCCCGGGGCTTCATGCAGCTCCTACACGGGCCCCAGACATTTCTGGGCCTCAGCTTCCCCTGCCATCTCCCTCCCCACCTCGGCCTGACCAGCCTCAGGCCGCCCCGCGACCTGTTCGCACACGTTTACGCCCTGGCCACCTAGAGGACTTTGTGTCAACCTTTCATGTTTGAAATCTTGCCGGGGGGGGGGGGGAAATGTTATGTATGCACACATCGACAGTGCTGCATTTGATTTGGTGCTGTTCTATTGTGCTGGGATCGATTGGTGATGCCTGCGGGCTCTGGGTTGTTTGATCGGGTCTGCCTTTGATGCTGTGTCAGTCTAAATAAAGAATGCCACGGAGAGGTTGTGTCGAGCGACAGCGCTGTGTCCTGACGTGATTTCTAAATACAATACTGACCCTTTAGCCGGGCGGTTAGTGATGTCGCCTCGTGGTGCAGTACACCCCTTATCGAATCCCGCACCGGGCAAGAAAATAACCGGTTACACTATCAAAAGCCCCTCCTTCGCGTTGCATCCGTGATCTAAATACATACTATTATTATACCTCTCGTAAGCCTCGTTCTTTTTTGACAGGCAGTGTTCGTCGAATTTCTTGATGACTTCGTCCAGCTTGTTTTTGTCTATCTCGTTTGCAAACGTGAATGTGTTGTACACCTCCAGCGCATCAGCTCCAGTGATGGTGAGTAGCACGGCGGTCTTTCGCTCATTTGACGCCCCTGCCACCCCTATAGCCGCGACATACAGCTGCTGCTTGAAATTTCTCCAGTTCGCGTCCACATTTCCACTTTACTTTATAGTCCCCGGTAGTTTTATCGCACCCATTTTCTGTCTGGTTCACCCCTGGTACCATGTAATTTTTTGTTATGTAATAAATCAAGCTGAAAAGTAAATCCCGTCTCTGTGTATTTAATCACGTCTTGTCTGCTGAATGGCTGTCACGTTCTGACCCTAGAACATTCTGCACATGAACGTTAAGCCTCTACATTGAAAAAAGATATACCAATACTGCCACCTACTGGCCCGGTGGGCACATATCATTACAATAGGCACTTCCCTATGATAATTGCTCAGCTGTTATCTCGCCTTAAGCTAAACACGCCCTTCACAGTCTTTTATCTTTTACGCACCTCAGAAGTACATTTCCATCCGGCGTCCGGGTAGCGTAGCAGTCTATTCCGTTGCCTACCAACACGGGGATCTCCGGTTCGAATCACCGTGCTACTTCCGGCTTGGTTGGGCGTCCCTACAGACACAATTGGCTGTGTCTGCAGGTGGGAAACCGGATGCGGGTATGTGTCCTGGTCGCTGCACTAGCACCTCCTCTGGTCAGTCAGGGCGCCTGTTCGGGAGGGAGCGGGAACTGGGAGAAATAGCATGATCCTCCCACGCGCTATGTCCTCCTGGTGAAACTCCTCACTGACAGGTGAAAAGAAGCGTCTGGCGACTCCACATGTATCGGAGGAGGCATGTCTGCAGCCCTCCCCGAATCGGCAGAGGGGATGGAGCAGCGACCGGGACGGCTCGGAAGAGTGGGGTACTCGGCCAAGTACAATTCAGAGAAAAAAGCGGGGAAAAAAAATAAATAAAAAGTATATTTACAGAAAGGTGAAACAGGTGGAGAAATGACACTGTTGTGCCTTCAAATGCTGATTGATACTAGCCTGGTAACGGAGCATCATACATTTAGGACCGCATACCTATCCCCCAAAAATCTCTTCCTTTGTATTGATCATCTGGGGCAGGTTACAATCCACTGTGTATGTGTGTGTGCGTGTGTGTGTGTGTGTGTGTGTGTGTGTGTGTGTGTGTGTGCGCGCGCGCGCATGTGTGTGCGCGCGCGCCAGCTGGTTGGAATTATGCAGTCTGTTTGTGTATTCTAATGATGTGCGGCCTTTGTTTAATTAATTACCATGTATAGGGCTCTGTGGTGAACATCACTTGCCTAAGGACCACTGAATCACCAGTTGGTGAGCATGTGCTTTGTTCACATCAATAGGTATCTCTGATGTGTGATTTCTCTTGCAGAGAGAAAACAAAGGGAAGAACAGCGAAATTATTCCCTCTCTCTTCTTCTAGAAAATGTCCCGTCTGCCGCTGAAAACACAACCCGAACAGGCATTCACTGAATTTGCATCCCTCTCTCTTAAATGTTGATGTCAATGGAGGATATACGACACAAATGTGATGGTGGCGATGGCAGCAAGTATGAAGCTATACCCCGGGGGGGAAAAGCTAGTTAACCTGGTGAAATTACCATACGGGGTTACTGTGGTTATTACGGGGTTATTACTAAAAAAAAATTTTTTTTGAATAAAAGAACAACTAAAACACTTAGTTTTTTTTTACGGTATTCCTCCCAAATGGCAACAATTCCGAGATGTGATGAGCCAAAACATTTATCGAGAACTGCTGTGCGATTAACCTCTGTGAAACTACTTTCATTAGTAACATTTATACTGCTCATGTGTCCACGCATGTCCTCCTTTAATAAGGCCAGTGCTGCTTTCATTAATATTCAGCAAAGTAAATCATTAGATGAGAATCGATCAGACAAGATGCCCTGCAGGATGTTGATATGGTTATCTCACAGAAGTCTGATTGCAGTGTTGTTTGCAGCATGCACAGCATTGAGCGCTTAGAGAATGGCAATGGAAATACAATACAAATGCACTTTAGATGAAATGTCACAATGTGCATTTTCCAAAAGGATGTGGAAATATTGCATTTGGGATGATACAAACAATCAATTTCGCTTAACTTTTCCCTTATTTCTGTCACACACTACCAAGTGTGTGACAGAAATAACACACACACACACACACACACACACACACACACACACACACACACACACACACACACACACACACACACACACACACTGCAAGCGCAGACAAACTTACATGCACACACACACAAAGTAGCAACTGTTCTGCAATTTTAAGAGGCTAGTATCGTGACTATTATCGGTGATACAGATGACATGCAGGCCCTTGCCTGAAGCACACTGCTTGGAATGATATAAATAGCTGAAGATAGATTGAGCATCAGACATTAAGGCATCTTAACCCCCCCCCCACACACACACACACACACACAAACTTGCAGAAGGGACTTTGTCTTACGGCTTCACAGTCTTGGCAGATGGCTCAGGCTAAGCTGATGGGAGCGCGTAGCATTTGCAAATTTCTTGGGACTGGAAGTCCACCAGGATTTCTGACAGCCCGTAAAAGTCAATTGTTCACCTTACTCTATGTGACAGTATTTCTCAGCCTTGCCTGTATGTCCCTGCGGAGACACCAAGACATAATCAGACTAACAAGCTCATCTTTAGTGCTGAGTCCAGAGTCACTACATGGATGACCTGGGTGGCCGCATTACTAACTTATAGAGGATGTAGTGGTAAGAGCAATGCAGACGGGGGCACAATCTTATCAAACCTGATCTAGCAAAGAATATGGTATGCTTGTTCTTCTAAAGCTTTTTACTGGGTGTGCCTGTCTACTTGTGTGTGCGTGCACTTACAAGCTTACATCATGTGGCTGTATACATGTATGAGACTGTATAGGAACGTGCATGTTAATGTGACTGTGCGCTACTGTGCACACTTACATGTTCCTCCTTAAGCCATAAGGTTTTAGTTCCACAAACAGAGCAGAGCAAGAGCGCTCCTCCATTCACACACGTTGCACGCTACATTAGCACACTCCACTGTCTGCTTGGAGGCTGGCTGGCCTGGTCCAACCTTAGCCCCTGCACTCGCCGACACCAGATGTAGGTCGCCAAGTGCTTCGGGGGTTGGGGGATGTGTTGGAGGAGGTTGGCATTATGTGTGCACACGCATGTATGTGTGTGCACACTTAAATGGGGGGGGGGATAGAATGACGATTGCAGAGGATGAGTTCATCATCAAGGACATGCCCGCGAGGACACAGTCTCCATCGCTGTCACACTGCATCATCACAAATACACAACATGAGCCCTGACAGCCTGGTAGACCAGTCCAAGGGTACTCTCACTCGAGACAGGTTTCTCATTCTCTCTCCGTTTTTTTCTCTTTCTTCTTTTCTTGCTTTCTCTCAGCTTTACCACACTTTTTTGGTTTATAATTAAAAGCTAGAGCCTTTGAATTGCATATGGGAGGCTTTTATTAAGTTTTTGAGAATGGTTTATGAATTCTACTACAAGTAGTCATTTCCTAAATAAGACAATGTCGCAAATTAAATTGTTTTGAGCTCATACAGCAACTTGGATTTGCTCTCCCACAAATCTAATAACTCATGCCATTACACTCATATTAGTAAGACTATTGCAACGAATGAGTCACGCATGGTTGGACCACCTTGCAACAGCTAAAAGGTCAGATTAACAATAACTATTGGAGTAGATTGGTTTTATGGTCCGTTGAAGTCGACTCAGGTTCTGGGCTTCAGGAATATAATGGGAATATGTACATATAAAACACCACCACACTCTTCAAATCTGGATAATGGTGTGCCCTTATGATTAAACTGGCAGATACCTTCACCTAACGCCTTAGAAAAGGAAAAAAAGAAGACTTGTATTACTGTTTTACCCATCAAATGAACGCAACACAGTCCGCTCCAGTCATGGCAACTTTTATTTTCTTCCCCAGTACAAATCGTTTTTCTTGTTTTTGCATTAACAAAATTCAGGGCACAGCACAGTACATGACCTCCGTTTCTTTTCACCATCTAACCACAGCGTCTTTCCTTCTTTTTTTTCCCTCTGACCTATTGCATCATAACCTTTTAAAGAAAGAAAATCCTTTCTCTTTACAAATACAATGCAGTCTCCACAGCAGATCAATACAAATCAATGTTAACATGTCTGCACAAAAACGTAAACACTTGAAAATGTAAACAAATGCAAAACATGGTCGTGCGAACTTATGTTTGCAGCGGCCTTATCCTGTACCAGTTTGTGAAGATGGCGGCACGAACTTACGTTTGTGGCGGCCTCACCCAGTACTGTCCATGCAGTGTCTTTGTCCATGTCTGCGTCTGGTTTTGTGTCTTTTTCTGATCGCTGGGAGAGCTGGCACTGGATTGGCTGGGAGAGGTTGGTCTGCTGCGTCCTGTGGGCCCAGGGCCTGGAGCTGCGCCCAAGGAAAAACCGAGGAGGTCTGACAGGACGTGGAAGCGGGGCAGGCTAAGCTAACTGCGAGCCCATGCAGACCGGCAGTTCCGATAACACTGAGGGTGGTCTGGCGGTGGCCTCGCCTAGCGTTGACTGTGTTTTTGGTGTCGTTGTGTGGAGTGCGGGGAGGTGTGTCGAGGGTGTCTGGCTGGGAGAGCTGGTGTTGGATCAGCTGGGGAAGCCTGGTCTGCTGCGTATGGTAGGCCCAGGGACCACGGCCCTGCCCGGAGTTGCGCCCGAAGAGGAAGCACCAAAGGCGGGTTGACAGGACGTGGAAGAGGGTCAGGCTAAGCTAACTGCTAGCCCATGCAGACCGGCAGCTCCGACAGTCATCCTGGCTGGCGTTCGTTCTCTTGGACAGTGATTTTTTGTTGTTTAGTTTGGATATATGTGTTCTTGTTTTTGGATATGTGTTTTTGTCTTTGTGTTGCACTGTTGTGGGCTGGGGGAAATGATATTTCGTTTCATTTCATGTACACAAGTGCATGAAGTGAAATGACAAATAAAATGTTCCCGATTCCTCAACATTCTCTCAGTTGCTTTGGGACAGTTCCAGATTCCAGGTTGAAACACCCTCCCCCACTAAAAAAATAAATAAAATGTTGCTATAACATTTTCTTTTTATTCAACAACAAGCAATAAACGTTCAACATACAACAAATAGCATTACATCACAAGAGAAAGTGAATGCTTGTATACAGTTTCTTTGCACAGACTACATTAGCATTTTCTCTTCTTCAAGCTACAATGGCATTAATACAAATATATAGTTCTCTATAATCGTCGTCTTGAGAGGTGTATTGTCTGTAGGTATGCTGATGGGGCCCCCTGACATCCTGTAATGACATCTGGAAACTACCATATTCACCTCACGTTAATGTTTATTCACATTTATGCCATATGCACAGTACCAATTGAGTCACATGTTAACAAACATCCCCTTTCAGTATGATATTAGTATATTTTAACACTCTATATCAATAAATCATTATTCCTTTAAAACTGGTGTCCGTGTCTTATTATGTTTTCCATCTCAGTAGATGCTTGCAAACTGTCCAGAGTGTCTCCCCGCCTGCCGCCCAATGACTGCTGGGATAGGCTCCAGATTCCCCGCGACCCAGAGAGCAGGATAAGCAGTTCGGATAATGGATGGATGGATTTTATTTATTTCGAACATGTTAAAATAACAAAATAAAATATATAGGCAGGGATCCAAAAACAAATGGAAATAACAGTGAACATATTTCGCAAACTCTCTGTAACAACACAAGTAATAAATAGTCCGTGTTTGAAAAGGGCGTAGGATGAAGTAAAGAACTTTTCTGGTCCTACCCCTTTTTATACATTATCAATCAAGTCAAACCAAAACAAAACTTTCAAAACAAACAAAAGTGAAAAAGGAAAAGAAAGACCAATGCATAGAAATAAAAATAAACACAACAGCACAAGTCAAACAAGGCACCTTACACATCATGGATCATGTCATGTTATTCCAGTCCCTGGGGTAAAATTACCTTGCTTCTAGGTTTAGACGGTTTCCTGCTTTTCTTGTGGTCCATAAGCTGTACTCATCTTTGCTTGAACGTTCAATGTGTGCAGGGCAAGTATTTTGTTTTGTTTTCACATTACTTGTCACTGTCTCTTCCTCATATTGACTTTTTGTTTCTTTCAGGTGAGATTTGCTAGTCTTTGGCTGATCAATGAGGTAAGGACATAGTAGTAACAGCCTGCGATGCAACACTCATTTCTTTCTGTCCCCTTCTAGTGGTTCAACCACATATACTGGGCTCTCTGTCCCCGTTCTCTAACCATATGGATCTGATTCTCCCAATAAGCACGTAACTTGCCCGGGCCTCCTCTCTCTGATACATTTCTTATCAGTACATGATCACCGGGTTCAAGGACTGAGTTCCATGCATGTTGGCTGTAATTCTTTTATCCTCTTGCCGCAGCCTTTTTCAAAATCCTAATCGCAATTTCATAAACGTCCTGCATTGATCTTTTCCATTTTTCTGCATACCCTACATGAGACTGTGTGTTTCTCAGTTCTTTTCTAGGAAACATCAAATCGATGGGCAGGGTTAGCTCCCGGCCAAAAAGGAGGAAAAAAGGAGTAAAGTCAGTTCACTCATGTACAGTCGAATTACATGCATGGAAAACTTTGTTGAGACGATCAGCCCAACTTGAATTCTGAATCTCTTCAAGTGTTCTCAACATGCCTCTTGAAACGTGCTGCTGTGTTTGCTTGGGGATGGTAATGCATTGTCCTTGAATGCCGTATCCCATTGTAACGCTGCAATTTTCTAAAAAGTTAATTTTCGAGCTCCTTTCCTTGGTCATGTTGGATCTTTGATGGGAATCCGAAGCACATGATGAAGTCGTCAAATATCTTTTGAGCAGCCATCTTTCCACACGTATTCCTAGTTGCATACACTTGTGCAAACTTGGTAAAATGGTCTACAAAGACAAGAATATATTCTGCCCCCCTCCCCCTTTGCTTCTCTCAAGGTAGAGGTAGTTGATGGGTATAAATTCAAATGGGGCAGTGGTCTCAATACTTTGGAATGAGGTTCTTGTTAATCTATTAGGCCTTTTCTGCTTTAAACAGCAACATGCCCTAGAAACATAATGCTCAATCTCTACCCTCATCTTGGGCCAAAAGAACCTTTCTCTGGCTAAGGTAACCATTCCATCAGTGGCTAAATGCCCCATCTCCTCATGTAGTTGCTTGTAGATCACACCTTTGAAACTTTCAAGAACTAGCTGAATCTTGGAGACTGTTTTTCTCTGAAGGATTCCATCTTTATCAATCTGCAAGCATGACCACTCTCTCAGACGTTTTCTCACTGTTGCCGATTCATTCATTTTGTTCTTGTCATGTTTCTTTTTCAGAACAAACACTAGGCTAATAATGGGATCTTCTCTTTGTACTACTTTAAGCTCTTCTACAGCCAAAACTTGGACTGCCACTGCACCAATGTTCACCTCCTCAGGCAATGTCTTGATGCATGCTCAATAATCCAGGTAAGAAAATCAAAGAAGGCTGAATCACTTCATCTGGATACGTTTATTGACAGATATGTTTCATCACTCGACCTCTTCAGCTGACTGCCGGTATCCCCACGCTTATAAACAATACAGTTGCATAACGACCAAAACCAATGACCAGTTTCATATGCAAATATGGAATATGCAAATATGGATGTGACCATTAACTAGAGTTTCAATGGCCATGTGTATTATTCACAGAGGATTTGGGAATGTTTGCAACCACAGCATTGCCACAAGTTGAGTTACAATGGCGGTGCTGCCGGATCCTAAATGAACGGCGGCTTTTATTTTGACACGGAAGGAAGTTGAGTTTGGCGGTAGTCGTGCATAGACCACGAAGAAGAAGAAAAAAATAATTCACGAAGAAGAAGAAAGATAAGGGGAGCTCACGACGGGAGAGACGGAGAGTGTGGCGTGAGCTGCGGATGCGTGCTATCTGAGAGCCAACTAGTCGCAGTTAAACCAAAATTGGAGCGGGGAGAACTTCATCTTGCTGGCCGTCTACAGAGATGCCACTACTGGGCTAATTAATCTTTTTTTGCCATTAGAATTCATTGGTGGTTAGCGTTACTGTTATAATTCATTAATAGTTAGCGATTCTGGTATTGGGCTACTGTTAAAACGGTTAGCTAATCACCCAGATTGCCTTGCTGTGTAGTTTATCTCATGTGTAATTCAGTTAGCTTGAGGTTAGCCATGTTCTGTGCAATTAAGTGCAATGTGTATGGTTATATATCAATTTAATTTGGTAAAGAATGTAGAACATGAGTGAGATTAATTTTGTTCATACCCTTAAAAATAATGATTAAGTAAAAAATGAGGTTTATTTTCTGTACTTGTGAAATGAAATTAGCAGTAATGGCAGCATTATTTTTTTTCTCTTTTTGTATTGTAAAGGTTTTCAATCTAACAAACACAATCGTCAAAAGGCTTGAAAGTTGAAATAATTCAATTAAAACGAGACTAAAGAAGATTGCTGTTCAAGTTGTGCCATAAATTCCCTGTGGTTGGCCAAAGCCTTTTTCAAGTTTGGGCAGGAGCTGAAGCAAATTCCCCTAAATAACTTGACAATGGGCGCTGTTCAATTAGGGGTAGATTAATGTCATAAATCCTGTGTACTGATTGGCCAGTTTGTTGCCAATGGTAATTTGTTGACACTGATTGGTCAGGTTAGTGTCAGTGTTGCAAGTCATGAGCTCTGGCGACTTCTTGAATAAAAAAAAAACAAAACAACCATGGCGGAATTTCTGAGGCATGACAGTAGTGCTCAAAAGCAAAAGACTCAAAAAGAAAAAGAAATGCGAGGTCAGGAGTTACTTAAAAATACCAAAGTTTAACGGGATAAAAAAAAGGCTCACGCGACAAAGTGGCAGGTGCGAGTCGTGAGACTCAGCTACCCAACAACTCTCAGGGATCTTGCTGCCAAGAAAACCAGGCGTAGACCCTTCTAAGGGTAAGTCAGTGGTTAATCTTAGTGTTTTTTATTGTGACATTAATATGCTCTTTTGCCAATGAGCTTCTCTGTAGTCACTTTTTCTTAGCTCCCCCCCCCCCATCCTGCAGTCTGCCTCTGCTGGAGATACAGCAGGCTATGCTAATGTTTCTCCAATCTAAACTGATGACAGGAACAATTGCAGCCTTCCACACCGTGTGCTACATCCCCCGCACACCCTCCCCAACCTCCTCTCATCAGCATGACTGATTGCAGTGTGGCTGAAATCCAAACAGCTAAACCCTGTCTTCAAAAAGGCTATAAATAGGGACCACAGAAAAACAATTACCACATAATAAAGCAACACCAAATCGTTCTGCTTTTGCACAAGATCAACATAACAAACCAACTTAATCACTTGATAATGGATTGTGTCCAAAAGAAGATAGGAATTCTCTGACATAGCATCATGGCTTACTTTTTTCAGCAGTGAGCTTATACATGAACCATAACCTATGCTGCAATAGTGCACTGATACACATTAATATGGCAGTACCTATTAGTGATGTCACATATTCATTTGAAGCTATTTCTGATCCATTAACTGTATATTTTCTAAACATTCAGTTAAATCAGGTTAAATACCCCAGCCATATAGGAAAAGTTTAAGGCTAAAACAAATGCGTCACAACCATAGAAATCATAGGGTAACAACCAGTGGCAATTTAATGCATGGATTTTCCTGGGCGGAAACCCAGGGGCCACAGATTTCAAAGCGCCTCTAATCTAGTGGTGTCCGTTCTGATGTAATCCGCCCTCCGACCACAATGTGAGTTAAATGGCAGAGTGGCGCTGTTCATCCGGTTGCCACGGGAAGAACGTCTGTCTGCATCTATGTTTATATGTCTGCTCGATTTTCTCGACAACCGCTCATCCAAAAAACTTCACACTCAACATTAACACTGCACTTCCTTGGGTCCTCGGCAACACACCCGCTAAGTGTGAAGTCGATCGGATGAACGGTTGTTGAGAAAATCAAAGGACAGACATATACAGGCAGACTAACAGACAGAGACAGAGATTCCTTCCATTTTAGTTAGATAATATCTTAATAAAATAATAATGATAATTTTAGGGGTGGGTTGGCCAGTTTATTGCCAGTTGCGATTTGTTGACAGTGATTGGTCAGGTTGGTGTCAGTGTTGCAAGTCACGAGCTCTGGCAACCTTCCATCTATCCACCCATTATCCAAACCGCGTATCCTGCTCTCAGGCTCGCGGGGATGCTGGAGCCTATCCCAGCAGTCATTGGGCGGCAGGTGGGGACACGCTGGACAGGTCGCCAGGCCATCACAGGGCCGACGCGTTCGCGCACACACATTCACACCTAGGGACAATTTAGTATGGCCGATTCACCTGACCTGCATGTATGTATTTGGAGTGTGGGAGGAAACCGATGCACCCGGAGGAAACCCACGTAGACACGGGGAGAACATGCAAACTCCACATAGAGGACGACCCGGGACGACCCCCAAGGTTGGACTACCCCGGGGCTTGAACCCAGGACCTTCTTGCTGTGAAGCGACCGTGCTAACCCTCTGCGCCACCGTACTGCCTTTCTGGCCCTGGTGACCTCTTGAAATTAAAAAAATATGGCGCAATTTCTGAGACGACGAGAGCGGTGCTTAAAAGCAAAAGACCCAGAAAGGAAAAGAAACGCGAGACCAGGGGTTACTTAAAAAATACCAAAGTTTAACGAGATTTTTTTCAAAAAGGCTCAAAGCGACCAAGTGGCAGGTCCGAGTCTTGCGACTCAACTACCCAACAACTCTCAGGGGTTTTGCTGCCAAGTCTGGTTAATTTTAATGCTTTTTATTGTGGCATCAACATAACAGAGGTCTAGGGCCTCTACAGATGCGCTAAATAGAGCTTGCAAACACTATGGTGGTGTGACTCCGGTTAGAGAATCAGGGAGACGGAGCTCCAGTTTGAGGATATTTATTCGAAGAAGAATGTGGTTGTCTACGGCGAAATACAACACATCTATATTAATAAAGAATAATAACACACGATCAATCATAATCTACAAGTACACACATAAACATAACACAACATATACATCGGCGTGAGGCACGGCGGCGGACGAAACATAGCTAACGCCCAACTAAGCTAACCAGCGTGACATAGCTCAGAGCATCTTACTAGCAGAAAGAAACAACAGCAACAGAAATCGGATTTATATGAACATATTTCCAAGTAAGTTGCAGTAAATGAAACGGGCACAGACGAAGACATAAACACTCTACTTTCATTTGTCACTGACACACAATTTCCTCGAAATGGAAGATAGGCAATCTAGCTCACTCACTAGCAGACAGACGGACTGAGACGAGCTGGTTAGAACCGGAAAGTTGCTGTAGTTCTTAAAGGGCTAGTAACCGAAGCGAGTGCACGATACTGGTAATACTAGCGGGAGCCAAACTAAACTCCTCCTCTTAACAAGGACTTTCCTACTTCGGCTCTTAAGCACGACGTCACGACGCACGACGCAACGTCACGTGTGGGCGGAGTTATACTTCCGGTGCCTTGGGGAATCTCACTGCATTATTTTCCACTCAAAACAATATGTCTGAACCCGTAAATATATTTACATTAACGTCTTTTTTTAAAGACGAACCTCTCAGGGTGAAAAAGGGTCTCAATGCTTTCAATTCAGATAGAGTTGTGAACGTAAATGTTTCAGGGGGCATTGTAAAAGGCAAGGTACAGGCTTCCATGAAACAGAAAGTTTATCAGGTTGAGGTGAGTGAGCTAACAGGGTTAGCTAGCGTTAGCTTGGTAATGTTGGGTATTCTGGCTTCTGATGTTATATCCCACGTTTACTGGCGATTCATAAGCCTTGGATAAAGACTGCCAGTGCTTTATTTTGTCGGTAGATAATTGTTTTCCGACGTTTGACTTGTTAAAATAACTCTGACGTTCTTGGATCCAAGGCTAGCTTTTCATGTGTCTAGCTCCAGAATGGCTATGATCGTACATACTGTAACGCTGTAAAGGTTTAATGAATTTAAAATACATATTAGGAATTAATGAAATATAGACTTACATGTAAGATCACAGCCATTTTAGGGCTACCATGTGTGCTACGATCTGTTTCTTATTAACGTTATAGGCCACGTTGGATACAGGTCAGCTGGGCACCAGGAAATCTCTGGGCACCTTGATGTAAAATGTTCTATTTTGTCCAAAATGTTTGGAAACATGTAATATTAGAAGAATGGTCTTAACCACATGAACCCCAGCATTCATTTAGTCATCCTCAGACGAGTTTGCCAAGGGTTTTAATTAAATTTAATTAATCAAATTAATCAAATTTAAACCTTTGTGCGTATTTAAGGACTGTGGGGCACGCTTAAGTGCTCTTTGACTCACAAATCAGTCTCTACACGCTTCGCTCAACTAGATTGGTAGGCGGAGATCTCCGATTGTCTGGTATCGCGAGACTAATATGCTCTGGACTGTTTACGCGGCTTGCAATGCATCTGGGGTAGTCTGTTGTACTGGAGGTAGTATTTGCAGTGGTGCAGAAATGCATGCTGACAGTGTTTGTAGTTGCGCTGAAACTTTGAAGTGTGACATGTCATTCTGTTGGAGAGAGACGTTTGTTATTTGAAAGATGTGATGAATTATGAATGAAGTGAATTCACGTACAGCGCGTTTGTTGTCGTAAGGCGCGGCTTAACAGTATCACTATGTGCAGAGGAAAATTGGTTCGTTGTGATGGTGGATATGTGGTTGTGGGGAGCAGAAGGGGCCCACGGGTTTAGCCAAGCTCAGGGGCCCATGACAGGATTAAATCGCCCCTGGTCACAATTACTTGCTATTTTTACCTCCTTTAGTGATAGCCAGTTTTAACACCAGCATCTGAACCTCCCAGGTAAAAATATTGATCTACATGCATGTCAATTTATCATTTCCCGGCACCTCAATTTTCTGAATAATAACGTGGATTTACACAAGTGTTGGGTCGTGGTAGAGACTGCGAGCCGTGAATGAATGGTTTGTAGCTAGGCAGTTGCTAAAATAAGTAGATACACAGCATTTTGTACAAGCCTTGTTCTGAAGATAATTTGCTATAACAGAGTGACTTCAACTGGGCTGTAGGTGACTCACGAAACAGGCAACTCAAAAATTGTTGGGAAAAAATATTCCACCTTTAAATTATTTTGTATGGTTCGATTGTAGGGTTCTGCATTTAAGGAGGGTATTGTGTGCCTGCGTCAAGTATAAGGTAAAAATATTCGTCAAGTCAATTTTATTTGTATAGCCCAATACCACTAATTACAAATTTGCCTTTAGGGGTCTAAATTGTAAATCCTGCTTCAAGTGGTATACATCTAGCCCAGAAGGACCCCACCTCTATTTAACTCCAACTTTAAAACAAGTCACCTGATCTTAAAATAAAAATGCCTGAAGGAAATTCTGATTTACCCAAAATCGGAGAGGATCAGTACCTAACACATCCTAGAGCAAGTGATACAACAGTAAACATGTTGCCCCCCATGAATGATGCAATGAACCCTTGGCTTAATCTGTGACAATCAGAGCCTTTTTTTTAATAACCTGCACCTCTACCCAATGCCTTTTCCAGGACGAAATACATAATTTCATCAAGTTCATAATCCAATCACAGGAGGGGAAATTGTTCAATGTGACGAGATGCACGCACAGATCAAATTCCTTGAAACTTGGTGTGAATCAAGGTGCAAGGAAAGAGGAGTTAATCTTATTAAAGTTTAAGAGTCATTAGGTGATATTACAATTTGATATCATGTGGGGAGTGCTATGACAAATAGGTCCCCCTCCCACCCAACTTTCATCAAAATTGGGCCAGCGGTGTCTGAGATATTGTACAGATGAGGCCCGATCTGTAGTCCCCCCCCCTCTTCAATCGTCCCCAATAAGTAGCACCTTGTACTGCCAAGCATCACGAGGAAACATCATGTGCACAGTACAATCAAATTTGAAGACCAAGTTCAATTTGAAGATTAAACTTGACCAAACATAAAAAAGATACTTAACAAATGAATATATATATATTTTTTTTTATTGAGGGGTTTAGCACAAAAACATCCATGTATGACTTTGCGACATAGGAAAATACCATAGCTTCATTACAGACTTACATTTCATCCTCAAAGTTCAATTTCAATGACTATTCATATTTATTGATGACAAAAATATCCAGACCTGCTGAACATTTCAAAAGCTGAGAAACAAATACAGCAATGCAAAATTTGCAACCAAGTATAAATTAGTGATTGCAAATATGAGCATTTCAAAGCCTGTACAGCAGCTACATACTTTACAGCAAAATGGAGCACCTAGTCATTTTTTTAAACAATTACTACAACAACTTTTACAACAGCTCTACAAAGAAACATGCTGAGTTTTTTACCGTCCTCAAAAAAAAAAGTTGGTTTTAACAACCTTTTGATTGACAAATGTTCTTGGTAGCCAGTGGAAAAAAAGTGAAACTGAAATTACTGGAACGTGGCTAAATTTGTAATAAATGCAATCAAGTTATAATTATTATTATATTAGCTGCAGAAACTGGTAAACATTTAAACTCTGATGTGCTCACCTTGTATTAGGGCTGTTAATGAATATTCCAAATTCGAATATATAACCGAATTATAAAAACAAAAAAAAACTGTGAAAATTAATATTAATTAGTAAAAAAAAAAAAAGTAGCACTACCACGGCTGTCTGCCTCGCGAATTCTCTGCTGCACTGAATACGCTGCATGACGTACAGGAGTCACACTGTCATTTTCATAGGTTCAAAATGAAATTTAGGTAGGTAGAGAGAGAGAGAGAGAGAGAGAGAGAGAGAGAGACACACACATGCGAGATTCTAGCTATGAGAGAGAAATAACAAGAAAAAAGATGGAAGATCACAAGTTTTGTGACTATGCAATACTCTGAATGTTATTTCGAGGGGCTTAGTAGTGGTAGTTGTCATGGCGAAACCTCTTGTTGTAGGCATTGTATCCCTGGTTGTAACCCTGAGGGCCTGATTGATACCCACTACTTTGCTCCCAATGCCTTTTTCTGTCTCGCCGCTGTTGGTACTCAGGATACTCCCCGCCCCTACCCCTTTCTGTATTCCTTTGCCAGTCACAGCCTCTGTTCCCATGATGGTCCTGAAACCTAGAGTGGGAAATATAAATATTTCAATAGACAAATATTCAGAATGTAACTGCATTATTCAATATGGCAGGATAATAGTGAGCCAAATACCAGAAACCTCATCTGAAAAACCATCATTCAATCCTACTTTGGCTCTTATCAATTAGCCGGTCTCATTGGTCCCTTTTCTAGCCAAAACCCTAGAATGAGCATCATACAATTAGCTTTCCTCCGTTCTCTCTCAAAACAGTCTACTTGATCCTTATCAGTCTGGCTTTAAAAGTGGTCACTCCCCTGAAACTACTCCTCCTGCAATCACTGGGACACTCTTCAATGCATTATTGGGCCTGGGCATTGGTCCCACTGGGCAGAAGTGGTTTAAAAATCATACCTGATGGGGAGGTTGCACCACATTTCATGGAGGGGTCAGGTCTCCAGCACTAGACGGGTTACGACAGATATGCCTCAAGTGCTTGGCCCTCTCCCTTTTTACAATCCATACACTCTCTATTGGCTCAGTAAGCCACACATGGCTTTTCCTATCATTCCTATGCAGATGACGTCAAACTTTATTTTCCACCAGAAGACACTAAGGTGTTGGCGAGGGTTGCTGCTTGTCTTACTGACATATCTACTTAGATGAGGGAATGGTACCCCCAGCTCAGTTTGCCCAAAACGGAGCCACTGGTCATTGGTTATGGTTGGTTATTAGTTAAATAATGGACATTCAAACTCTGCAAATAAATAGCTCTGAAACAGATTGTTAAACAGCCAAGATATTCACATAACATCGATCTGCAGACCCAGGTGAGCAAGTCTCACTTTACCTCAGTCTGTTACACTTCAATAAAATTAATTTGCATTACTTTTAATGACGAGAAACAGATCTCAGGTAGTATGTAGGAGCCATCTCAAAAGTGGCATTGGAGTGAGATTTAAATTTACTATCGTCATTAAGACAAACCCTTTCTTCTCCAATTACCATTTTAAGTGGTTTGATATCTCTAGATCAGGTTGTTGAATGAAAATTTTAGTAAGTTTCCAGTTTCCATACTAACTTCAATCTTAAAAGTCGTTTGCAAAGTTTGAATGACCGTTAGAAAACCAGATGTATCCATGCTGAGGTACATTTATTCTGACACCAATGCAACAACATGTTGCACGCATGAAGCATAGACAATCGTTTTCACCGTCATAAAAACTGAGAAATTAAAAACAGCATACTTAATGAGGCTATAAATATATTACAACAATATCATATTATTTACAACAACGGCGTCAATATCAAAGGTGTTTAGAAAGTGTTTTTTTCAAACGATCGAATTCTCTAGTCTTTAATTTTAATAACTAAATGACGTGCGCTACCTGTTGCCCCTGCCTCTTGCATTTCCACTTCCACTACCCCTCCAATTGTCCACAATAGGTGGAGGGTCATCTGGCCGACGGACATATTCCTGATATGCTTCATCTTCCGACGAAAATCTGTGTTTAAATTGCTCCTCGTAGTTGGGCATTTGGTCTGTTGCCTCGGTCATTCTGAAATGGAAAAGCAAAATGTTAAAACAGTTATGCGACAACGGAGACCATGACAGAGCGTTAGCTATTAGCTTAGCTACGCATTTAAGCTTTGTACCAACGTAGATTAATTACAGCTGTAAACATCAATAAAACAGAGGGAAGACTTCTTTCATGCTAGCTAATTACATGACATGTTGATATGTAATGTATTTGACACTCGTTACTACTGAATTAACGCTACCTAATAAACGGATGCGCAGATACGTCTCAGAAACGGTGCCGGCAGTTGTACGTCGCCGAAAACATTCCCCTGGAATTCACGGACCAATTGTATCGTTTCCGGGGGCGCACTAATGACTAGTCCCCGAGCCACACACCTGTAATGTTGATAGCCAATTCATTGTGTGCTGACCTGAAGCAAGACAAACACCCATATCAGCCTGGGCCATAGATTAAACCAACAAACCGTTGCTTTAAAGTTTACTCCAAAGTATTCTGTCATTATTGGGTCAGACTAAATCACTGCTTAAAACGTACCCTCACTTTAGTAGGCAAATACTCCTCGTTCTGTGGCACTCTCGATTTAGAGTACTACTTGCAGCAAGGAGACAATCGTCTTGGCCTGTGAAACGAAAATGTAAGTTCACCCCGAATTGACTCTCGCGAAGCACCACTTTGGACGCTCACGGGTCAGATTTCTGTTTTCGCTCTGTATCTTTGTGTTCGCCACTTCAATGCGTTGTTTTGTCTCGCTTTCGGAATTGCACTTTTTCTGCATTGGAGATGCCCTAAACGCTTAGGGTAGGTAGTGGTGGGCGGGGGGGGGGGGTTGAGTGTGGGTGGTAAAACCATGAGCAGGTGGAAGCCGCTCAGTGTCGCTGCTGCAGCCGCTGCTCTCCCAAGCCTCATAATAAGAAACACAATCCCACAAGGGAGATCAGAGAAGTCCGGCGCGGCAGCACAGTGAAATGCAAACACTTAACTTAATTTGCTAATTTTATTATTTGCTCATCTTTTAAGGCAGTCAGCTAGAAGACACTGTATACTGGGGATTGTATTGCCGAGAAAAGAAAGGGGAAAAAAACTTCCTGAAATGGAAGGGGCACCGTGAGAGGCTTGACACCCCGGTGAATCGAGTTTACGAAGAAGTGTTCTCATATTTCAGAGCCCGCTAGGACGAGGACTGGTTCGAAGCTCCTGGTCGAGAGAAATGAACTCTAAGTGGCTGATCGCCAGTGGACTTTAACTGAATTTTTTTGGGGGGGAAATAATTTTGTTTTGTTGAGGGCAGACCCTACGCGAGATCAGAGCCTATATTAAAGGAGTTGTACGTAAAGTCAGTGGCAATGGGGTAAGTAATCCTGAGAGCGCCGCTCTTTAGAACATAGTGTAACACCTGAAATATTCTCGGTAGGCTGTAGTGGAAATGGGGCAAATGGCTTGACAACTGTTCAGTTCTTCTCAAGTGTGTGGTTTTTTTTTCTTTTATTTTGAATACATTTTCATCGCTGCTGTTGTTGCACGAATGCGTCCCCCTGTGCGCGTTTTAAATTGCGAGCTGTCCTCTGCCCGTTCCGTGATAGTCATACGTTAATTAGGTTGCTAATAGTCTTTATTCCAAGTAGTGTCATCTAATTTAGTCTAGCTTTCCATAGTAGTCCGTGTCATATTCTGATTTTTCGCTTTTTGGTGGCGTATTTGTGGGTTTTTAAAAAAAATTATTTTTCTCTTACCAAATTTGTATTGTAGTCTCTAAATGCAGATCGATCATCAATACTAAATGGTAAAAGATTAAACGTGCATCCTCGTTATTAGTAACTATCTTAATGTCTCTGGGGTAAAGGGCTGGGGGTGGTCGGTAAGATGTGATGGTGTCAGAGTCACCACTACCCACGCACGGGCAATGTCGTGCACGGCTAATATGTGTGCTTACGTGTTCAGTGTGTCCCTCAGAGACGAGGGTAGTTTACTTGTATGGCTGCTGACAGTGGGTGTATGATTCTCTCTGTCGTCTGCTGTAATGTGGTAGTTTAGTATTTACAGTGCATTGCCTCAATTAGCCTACATGGTCAGTGGGGCTCAGTCACACCTGCATCCACATTACATTAATTAATCTCACTAGGAGTTGGTTTTATTTTGATCACAAATGATACAATGGCTCAAATCATCTCAAATTTCCCTTTCTCAAACATAACTAACGAAGTAACTTCTAAAATTTGGGGGGGGGTGCTTAAGAATTTCTTAATGACACTACCAAGCCTTTAATTTTGTTAAACCCCAAAGCTCTGCCAGAATGGTTAAGCCACACTACAAGTTTCAAATTACAGGTACCAACCCATGCCACAGTGTCTGTTTTCCCATGGACAGACACGTTTATGTGGGAGAAACCAGTTTGACAGTCCCGACTCCTTCCCCAAGCTTCAGCATACTCACCGAGCTGGTTCAGACTGGAAAGATGTTGATGGTTGCATTATCTTTGCGAGTGATATGATATTGCCCCAGTGGACCTGCAGCATGACAGCCAAGCACATAATCCTAGTTTGTACTGAGTGAGAGAGAAACCATTTCTCCTTTTAATATGACCCACTCTCATTCACTAGCTCTGATTTAACAACATAAATTATTGTGTTGTAGTGTTGTTATTCTATGTTAAATACACTGAGAGAGTCACAAGACTGGAATAAAATTCCATGTTTGTGCGAACCTACATGGACAATATACATGATTCTGGTTCTGATGAATGTTAAACATATTTTGGGACATTGTTGCAAGTGATCGAGCAAGTGCCTCCTGTCAGTTTGATAAAAAGAAGTTTTCCTCCACCAAAAACGGAACATGTGCTTGTCTATTTTTTTATTGTGCAGAGTATCAAAGTATCATAATTACATTCAGGCGAGTTATGCAATTGTGTCTCATCATGTGTGATTTACTGATTACTACACCAGGTTTGTGTGTGTGCGCGCACGCATGTGCATGTTTGTAGAGGTGTTGAACAACCCTGGAGCTGGATTATTGATTAAGTTATAGATTAACCATCACACACACACACACACACACACTCTCTCTCACACACACACACACACACACACACACACACACACACACACACACACACACACACACACACACACACACACACTATCAGTAACATTCCATTGCATCCTGCTGCTATAGGTCATTTCATTGATAGTTGTCACACACTCAGACAAACTGTCAGCACCCCCTCAACCTTGACCCAATAGAAAGGTCAGCATGTGGGTCATATGGCTTAGGCCATTCGACAGTGCTGAAATGTCCCCGTTTCTTTTGATGGGTAGAATGCTAAGCTCAGAATGAATGGAGAGTGGAACATAGTTATATTACTTCAAAAACAGCCAGCCTATGTAGGGAGAAAACTGGTGCCACAAATTATATTTATCCAAGCTCGCTGTATTCAGACCATGGAGTTATTTTTTTTCCTTCTTATATAAACGAGTAGCGAGAAAGTGGTGGTAAATTCTAGTGTGAGTAGTTTCCCCCATCTCGACCGTTGCATTTCTCCCTGGTTCTGGAAAAATCCAAAACATTGCCTGGAATCCCCAAAGCCCCTGCTGACTGAATAAAGGGTCACTGACAGCAAGGCAATGAGCATATTGCTATTTAAAGTAAGCTGCAGTGAGAGTCCCACTGCTAACATAGGGCTAGATGGTAATCTCCTAGCCGGCCTGAGAATGACGGCTATTGGCTTATGCCCATTGATTAGACTGTGTGACGTGGTAGGGGTGGCTCTCTTGGCTGCTCAGGGAGCTCTAGGTACAACGAGGGGGAGGAGGAAAGGGCTGTTTGTCAAGCTAAGCACGGCGTTACGTCCTCCTCTGTCTGTGACTGGAGGGAGGGGAGGTGGGTGTGGTGGGCTCGCAGTGGAACTGCATGCTTACTGTAAAACTCAGTAAATGAAAGGGGATAGACTGACGGGGATTGGACGTCTCCTCACCAGATGGTTGAGGGATAGTAGGCCATCTGCTGCGGGGCTGTACTTCTGTGGAGACCTCCTCTCTCCCATTCTCCTCCTCTTTGAGATTAAGAAATGCCTCATCTGCTAGTGCCTTAGCAGGATGAGCCAGGAGCCATATAGTTGCGCGTTTGAGTCTGGCTTGTGGCTTCTCTCTCTCTCTCTCTCTGTATCTTTTGTTTTTACTGTGTATGGGGATTGTTGTGTTTCACTATGTATATGAGTATCTACTACTACTTTCGGCTGCTCTCGTTAGGGGTCGCCACAGCGGATCATCCGTTTCCATCTCTTCCTGTCCTTTGCATCTTCCTCTGTCACACCAGCCACCTGCATGTCCTCTCTCACCACATCCATAAACCTCCTCTTTGGCCTTCCTCTTTTCCTCTCCCCTGGCAGCTCCATATTCAGCATCCTTCTCCCAATATACCCAGCATCTCTTCTCCACACATGTCCCAACCATCTCAGTCTTGTCTCTCTTGCTTTGTCTCCAAACCGTCCAACCTGAGTGGTCCCTCTAATATAATCATTCCTAATCCTGTCCTTCTTCGTCTCTCCCAATGAAAATCTTAGCATCTTCAACTCTGCCACCTCCAGCGTCACCTCCTGTCTTTTTGTCAGTGCCACCGTCTCCAGAGCATATGACATATCTGGTCTCACAACCATTTTGTAACCTTCCCTTTAACTCTTGCTGGTACCCTTCTGTCGCAAATCACTCCTGACACTCTTCTCCACCCACTCCACTCTGCCTGAACTCTCTTCTTCACCTCTCTCTAGACTCCCTATTACTTTAGACAGTTGACCCCAAGTATTTAAACTCATACGCCTTCATCACCTGTACTCCTTGCATCCTCATCATTCCACTGTCCTCCCTCTCATTCACGCATATGTATTCTGTCTTGCTCCTACTGACTTTCATTCCTCTTCTCTCGAGTGCATACCTCCACCTCTCTAGGCTCTCCTCTACCTGCAACCTACTCTCGCTACAGATCACAGTGTCATCTGCAAACAACATAGTCCACAGAGAATCCTGCCTGATCTGGTGTGTCAACCTGTCCATCACCATTGCAAACAAGAAAGGGCTCAGAGCCGATCCTTTATGTAATCCCACCTCCACCTTGAACCCATCTGTCTTTCCAATCGCACACCGCACCACTGTCACACTTCCCTCGTACATATTCTGTACTACTCCTACATACTTCTCCACAACTCCCGACTTCCTCATACAATACCACACCTCCTCTCTCCACACCCTGTCATATGTTTCCACAAAGACACAATGTAACTCCTTCTGGCCTTATCTATACTTCTCGATCAACATTCTCAAAGCAAACTTCACATCTGTGGTGCTCTTTCATGGCATGAAACCATACTGCTGCTCGCTAATCATCACCTCTCCTCTTAACCTAGCTTCTATTACTCTTTCCCATATCTTCATGCTGTGGCCGATCAACTTTATACCTCTGTAGTTGCTACAGTTCTGCACATCGCCCTTATTCTTGAAAATCGGTACCATTATATTTCTTCTCACTCTTCAGGCATCATCTCACTTTCTAAGATTGTGTTAAACAATCTAGTTAAAAACCCCACTACCATCCATCTCCTAAATATCCATCTGCTAAACATCTCCATGACTCCACAGGTATGTCATCTGGACCAACTACCTTTCCACTCTTCATCCTCTTCATAGCTACCCTCACTTCATCCTTACTAATCCACCGCACTTCCTGATAAACTATCCCCGCATCATTCCACCTTCTCTCTCTCTCATTTTCTTCATTCATCAGCCCCTTAAAGTACTCCTCCCACCTTCTCAACACACTCTCCTCACTTGTCAGCACATTTCCATCTCTATCCTTGATCGCCCTAACCTGCTGCACAGCCTTCCCAGCTTGGTCCCTCTGTCTAGCCAGTCAGTACAAGTCCTTTTCTCCTTCCTTAGTCTCTAACCTCTCATACAGCTCACCATACGCTTTTTCCTTTCCCTTTGCCACCTCTCTCTTCGCTTTACACTGCATCTCCTTGTACTCACTATGTATATGAGTATCTTTATTAATGTTGCTATCTTAATGTGAAGGAAAATTGGACCATTAAAGACTTGGTTAAAGGTCAAGGTCTCTCTCTCTGACTGTCTGTCCGTCTCTCTCTCGCGCGCTGTCTGTGTCTGTCTGTCTGTCTGTCTGTCTGTCTGTCTGTCTGTCTGTCTATCTATGTCTGTCTCTCTATCTTTCTGTGTGTCTGTCTGTCTCAATTCAATTCAATATTCAATTCAATATTTGCTTTATTGGCATGACATCCACTTTTGTACATATTGCCAAAGCATGTAAAACAACAGCACAACAGCAACGATGATTGTAGTAACAGCAACAACAACAGTGATTATGATATCAAACAACAACAGTAGCAATAATAGTTTATGGTTCCGCGGCCTAGCTGGCAAGAACACGGCACCAACAACACCGAGGCCGTGCGCTTGTCCTCATAGGTGCACTCATTGAGAATGTGTGCACCTACAGCCCTCACGTCACCCCAGACCAAAAGCGTCTGCCAAGAGGCATTCGCTAAATAATGACAATAGCAAATAACAACCAATAATGGGTGCCGTCACCCACTGTCTCTCAGGTTGTGGCAGGAAAATATAAATCTTGTTGCAATGCTCGCCGCTGGCCCCTCTCCCAGGACCACCCGCAGCTTACCTGCGTCGTCCATTTCCTGGTACACTGGAATCACATGTTCCAGCTCCTTGACAAAAGTCTGTCACTGTTTTTCACATTTAAGTAGAAAGTGCACCTCTGTCTCCACCTCATCTGTTATGCATTGACCACATATTCGTTGCTCTTTTGGCAACCATGTCTTTTTATGTCTCCCCTTTTCAATGGCTAGACTGTGGTCACCGAGCCTGTATTTGGTGAGGATCTGTCGCTGCTTCCTGTCTCTGACAGTTAAGAGGTATTCTTCCAAATCATAGTTTTGTTTTTACGGCCCGGTAGACTTCTAGTTTGTTTTGAGTTTTGATTTCAGCGTTCCAATGTTTCAGATAATTGTTCTTGCTTTGTTTTATAGCCTGATTTATCTTCATGTTTGTTTGTTTTATAGCTGATTTATCCTTATGTTTGTTTGGAATGCAGTGCTGGCCTGAGGTTGGTTGGTCTTAGTATTTGTTAAAGGGTTAGTGAGTCTCAGAACCAGCTGCTTCAGGACTCTTTTCGGGGTTCAGTTCTTGGGTTTTCAGAGCTTTAAAGTGGAATGTATTTGTTGGGCTTGTATTTAAGTGCATCCAGAAATTTAGAGATCTTTTTTGTACATTTATTAATAATGGAAACCGGCCTAATTCTGCCCTACATGCGTTGTTTGGTGTTTTCCTTTGTATTTTCAGAATCATTCTACAGAATTCAGCATGTAGGGTTTCTGCAGGATGCTTGTCCCATCTAGTGTAGCTGGAAAGACTGAGTGGACCTCATACCTCACTTCCATATGGTGCAATGGGCAGAATTACACTATCAAACAGTTTGCACCGGATGGAGATTGGTATATCAATGTTAAAGAATGTATTTTTAATTGCTTATAGAGCTCTGCGAGCTTTTTGTTTTAGGTTATTCACTGCCCCACTGAAACTCCCCGATGCTGTAATAATTAGACCAAGGTAAGTATACTGCATCGTATGCTCTAAGGTGATTCTACCTAGAGTTAACTGGTATCTATTTTCCTGACATCTGGGCTTGTCTCTCTCTCTCTCTCTCCACTGGATTTTACATTGCTCTCCACAGTGTACGATGTATGACATGGCAGGGCCCTTAGAGTCTATTTAGAAGGTTTAGAAAGCTGAAACAAAAATATTCACAGCAAATTTGTCTGAAGTAATATTGACAAATGATGTTTTTGACTGGCTACCTCTCAATAATGTGGCGATGATTTGGGGATGATTGTTGTTGCTTTCAAAAGACGTTAACACATGAGAAAATGCTGAGAAAGGCTCATTAGTGATGTGGCTATGAGGACTGAGCAGGTAGAGCCATCCATTCTTCATTTCACTCGGCTGAAACAGTCATTGAATTATATCACCTTTACTATATAAAATGCAACTTGATTGATTGATTGATAATGCAGCCTTTAAGACCAGGGAATGGCATTTAAGTTATAATTTTATCATAATAACCAAAATCCCAGATGAAATCTAGTCTCATATCACAATATTGATGTATGGCCTGGTTCTAGATTACATGACCCTTTTTACACCCGGCTATGAGGAAAAAAGTGCATGCAGAGCTGCTGCTCTTATTGTTACTGACAAGTTTACTCATGTTATCAGTACTGTATTTTGAATATTCTTTGGCTAATGAGGGATCTTGAAGTCCACACTTCTGTTGTTTAGCTGAGGAGGAAAAACAGCCCATTCGACCCCTGACACCAAAGTGGCCCCCTATAGGATAAAAGCCCAGGTGGTGTTGGGATGGGTGATGCCAGGGGGCTCTCCTCCCCTGTGTGCGCCGCTCCTTCACACATAATGGTGTCCTTGCTAATGAGGCGGCTCTGCACTCCAGTAGACCTCGCAGGTATAATGGCAAGCTCTTCATCTAACAGATGATCTGGATCAAACTGACGGATGACAATTCATGTAATTAACCCCAGACTGTGAGGGTTATACTTTTTTCTCCCCACCCATGAACTCAACATTGGCTGGAGAAACCACAACAAATTTGTTCCTGTTTTTCCATCACTCACTTCAACCATGTCGGTGCCACCACTTCTATGTAGTTTGTGGCCTAGTTGTATGTAACTTGTACAGCTCTCTCCCCTTTCTGACAGGGAGAATGTTCTTTTGTTCCCTAGTCTCATTGAAGCGCCCTTTTTTTTTATAATGTCTCCTCAACCTAGTGTTATTAGCACTGCCAGATGAAAGGAAAAAGTTTAAGCTCGATTTTGGTGTTCTTCCTCATGCATAATTTGGCAAAGGCCCTGCATGGCCTATGATTACAAGGCACGCCTAATACACTGAAATGCAAAATGTTTCTTTGTCGCACAGTTTAGTTTTATTTGTTAGCCCTTGCCCATAGATATTCAGAACTTAGAAAATATCTAGAGAAATGTTGTGTGCCTGCTGATTGGTGTCGTCTTAGCTCGAAAAGTACAAGTTGCACTGAGAAAAAGTTTTCATAATGAGCATCTTAAGGCTTCAGTGAAGATGCTGATGTGTACCTACTGTTTACTGTGAGGGGCCATACAAGCCAGAGTGATAAGAAATGTCTGCGGAAGGAGAGTGTATATGTGTGAGAGTGAAAATATATGTATGTGAAAGGAGAATGTATGTGTGTGTGAAAGGAGGCTGTATGTGTATGAGAGTCAAATGTGAAAGGAGACTGTATTTGTGTGAGAGCCCCCCCCCCCCCCGAATGAATTATGGCTTGTAGGGCCCCTCACAGTTGACGGTATACGTACAAGCTGTCGGAGTTAAAAAAAACTGCCATCGTCTGTTTTTGAGAAGAACTTCAGAGCTCAGTTTAACATAGCAATCTATGGGAGTTAGCGCTATCTGTGCTTGGGAGGCAATTTATTCAAAAACCGTAAGTCATGTCACAATGAGAGTCACACTGAGAAAGAACACATTTCTTTACGCTTTGATATGTAAATTGTACCTGATGGTTGGAAACGGGGTATTTAAAGAGGTTTCTTGGGGAGGGATGGCAGTTAAGAGCGTAGGTCATGTGACGCACTCTACTTCTGAACATTCCACCCAATATACACCGATTATAAACTCTGAAACTGTCTTAAAAAGCATAAAACGTAAGCTGCGATTTACACTACCCCCCTCCTTCGGGAAGCGCGTCCCCGCGCTTAAGCATATCAGCTCCTTCACGCGTCTGGGCGCATGTGCTTCCGATGGCCTCACCATTCCACTTCTAACACCAATGTAGCGAATTTGGGGGGCAGCCCGGGAACCGCCACAGCCGGGATGCGAACCCGGATCTCCCGCGCCGCGGGAAACATAGCTAACCGCTTGACTAAAGGGTCCAACCCGTTAGCTAACGGCCAACGTGTCTACTTATCCATGCACGTTACATATGATCTGGCAATTAACACAATTATTATTCTTGGAAAGTTCTTTTTACATAAGAACAGATTCCTGAAAACGTAGCCAAACTTCTGCATATTTCATAGGGAACTGTGTCATTATTTTGCATCACTGAGATTAATGGAGAAGAAGAATGCTATGGACCTCTCTGACTTGATATAAGAACTTGAACTTGCAGAGAACCCCTAGGACTCTTCTCTCTTTATTATTATTATTATTATTATTATTCTCTCTTATGTTTTATGTTTGTTGTGTGTAGAATTTAAACGCGTCAACAACAAAAGAAGAGTACATCTGTCACCATCTTACAATGCTGGGATTGCAAACATTCCCCAATCCTCTGTGACTAGTACACATGGCCATTAAATATGTAGTTAATGGTCAGGCCTGTTTGCATATGAAACTGATTGTTGGTTTTGGTCGTTATGCCACTGTATTGTTTATAAGGGTGGGGATACCTGCAGTCAGTTTAGACTGAAGAGGTCACTTAGATGAGTGATAAAACATTTCTCTCAATAAATGTTGTGTGCAGATGAGCTGGTTCAACTTTCTTCGATTTCGCTGCCATGGCTGCTCAAATCGCTAAGAAAAGTCATAGCACTCCACTCTCGATTGAACCACATGTTTATGTATAATTTGCAGGGGTTTTCTCAAAGCTACGAGACTCGTTACGTGCCGAAGTTTGTACGGAATAAGTATGATGAATAATGTGTCTGCTTTGCACAACAGACATAATAACTGACATGGTCTTGGTCACAGCCTGTGCTCTGCTGAGTTGTCTTTGCTGTTGTGTTGGTGTTGTGTGCTGCAGCAATAAGGCTTAAGCAGTAATGCGCTATAAGCTAACAAACCCATTATGATGCTTGCTTAACTGAAAAACTTTAAAGAAATATATTCTGTTTGGGGAAAAAAATAGTCTTGCTATTATCAGGGCAATTTATCAGAGCTGGTTTGCCACATCAGATAACTGACCATAATGTTGTGTAACTCGCAGCTGGTGTTGCCTGTGCAAGTGTCAGATTGTTCTGTGGAGAATTCAGAAAGGACGACTAGGGCTGGGCAATTCAGTATTATCGTATCGGGATGAGGGTTGGATATTGATATGTTGTTGTCTAAATTAACGGTAATGAGAATCTGTTGCCTAACATTTCTCTCAAAATGAGGTCTGAAATAGCTGAGGAATTATTATTTGAAAAAACTAGTTTTGGTTTGACATTATACTTTACATTACCAAACAGTTCAATGTGATGAACCTCAGCTGGGTTCTTAAATATGGTATTTTTACATATGTAGGCAGATCTGTCGTGTAAAATTCCTTTATGGTTATCGTGATATATTTTCCATATCACACAGAACAATTCATCAGACTAGGTTATGGTTGCCGGCCCTACTGTTGTCTCTATGAATCTACATCTATTTACACCTGGACACATGATTCACTTCTCTCTGTACAGGGCCTTCTCTTTTTCTGCTCAGACTGTGAATATGTTCTCTCTATCTCTTGCTCTCCTTGACACCTGCTTAACTGTGGGGAGAAAGGGACCATGTGTACCTTTTTTTGACAGCTGGTTTCACTCGGAAGTCTCATTAGGTGCTGCCAGTGTTGTCACCCAGGAGTGAATCCCCCCTCCCCCCATATGGTGCAAAAAGGAAATTAATAACACGACTATATCAAAAATCTTTTCTCTGTCTCCGTGTGAGATTTCAAAACTACTGGAGATTATTTGGACACAGTGTATTGTTGAGAGAGAGTAGGTTTATGCCCACCTACACCAGTATGTATATGTATGTCTTGCCTGGGGTCGGGGGTCGGTGTGTGTTTGTGTAAGAGATTTTATCATTGACAGTGACTTCCGTAACAGGTAAAGTGACATTCCAGTGATGGCTCCTAATGGGATTGTGCAAAATGTTCCCAGGCAAATAACTGAGCAGGTAGGACTGCTCACTTGCAGGGCGGCTTTATGGGCAGCGGCCACCATTCTTTTGTACATTGAACTGTTTTAAAGGTCTGCCTCAGGCTTTCAAATGAGTTATCAGTACACTAACTGTTGCCATGCACCTGTTGGAGCTGTGTAAGATTGAATTTAGATAAAGAAAGCAGTTTCAGAGGATGAGCCCGGAGTGACACCTCTAACTTGTGATTCCAGAGTCGGCTGTTTTTCCGCTCTTGATAACTTGACTGGAAAATCAGGTCCAACTGTAGCCACATGCATTGCATTAGACAATTGCAGTATATCTGCAACCGCATTTGGCAAAATTCTGCCCAAAGTCTCATTGTCTTGAAGAGGGCAGCCATTCTGACTCTGCCTCTACTCAAGTCATTTCTAAATTCAAGATCATAGATACCCTGATATGCACATTTCAGATTATCATTTTGTAAGCAACATTTTCAGAAAATTCCGGACTTGATGGATGGTGTGTGTGTGTGTGTGTGTGTGTGTGTGTGTGTGTGTGTGTGTGTGTGTGTGTGTGTGTGTGTGTGTGTGTGTGTGTGTGTTTGTGTGTGTGTGTGTGTGTGTGTGTGTGTGTGTGTGTGTGTGTGTTTGTGTGTGTGTGTGTGTGTGTGTGTGTATACATTGTTAAAAGAAACACTCAATGGTAGGAAAACTGCTCAACAAATAAGGAGCAAAATAATCCAGCGATTCAAGTAAATTCTTTATGAGACAGTACAAGCCTGTTTCGTGTGTCACGCACTGATTGCTTATGGCATGAAACAAGCTTGTACTGTCTCATAAACAATTTACTTGACTCACTGAATTATTTATATATATATATATATTCACATTGGCAGATGCTGAGTGTGTGACGCATGAAACAAGCTTGTACTGCAATGTATTAAAGTTTTTTTTCCTATATCTATCCTAATATTCCGCTCCTCATTTGTTGAGCACTTTTATCAACAACACCATTGATGGTTTCCGGAAAAAAACAACAACAAAACAAACGCTATATATATAGCCATCCATTTGCTTAACCGCTTATCCTGCTCTCAGGGTCGCTGGAGCCTATTCCAGCAGTCATTGGGCGGCAGGCGGGGAGACACTCTGGACAGGCCGCCAGGCCATCACAGGGCCGACACACACACACACACACACACACACACACACACACACACACACATACACACACACTCCTAGGGACAATTTAGTACGGCCAATTCACCTGACGTACATGTCTTTGGACTGTGGGAGGAAACTGGAGCCCCCGGAGGAAACCCATGCAGACACGGGGAGAACATGCAAACTCCACACAGACGACGACCCGGGATGACCCACCAAGGTTGGACTACCCCACCAAGGTTGGACTACCCCACCAAGGTTGGACTACCCCACCAAGGTTGGACTACCCCGGGGCTCGAACCCAGGACCTTCTTGCTGTGAGGCGGCCGCGCTAACCACTGCGCCACCGTGCCGCTTTTATTTATATATATATATATATATATATATACACACACACACACACACACACACACACACACACACACACACACATACATGTATATATGTATGCTTGTATATATGGATGCGTTTTTTTTTCTTACGTACATCACAGTTAGTCAGCAAAAAAGATTTAAGGGGTTTAAGAAAACAAGGCAGGCATCATTATTACCTGCTCCCTATCCCTCAGAGGTAACTTGATGCCGTTGGTTAAGCATGGTGTAGAAATGGCAGAGCAACCCTCAGTATTGCACAAATTTGCAGCTATAAACATGCACTGTTGACTTTTATAAAGATCATTGAAAGGCATTGCTCTGCTGATCTCGAGCTCCTTATGATTTAGTGTAGGCCTTTTTACCTGCCCAGGGAGCTAACGGCAATTACCATCGCCACTGTATACGTCCCCCCACATGCTAATACTAAGGTAGCACTTAAGCAGCTACAATGTGCCATCAGCAGACAACAGACCAAACACCTGGACGATGCCTTTATCATTGGTGGTGATTTTAATCAGGCTAACCTCAGGGCTGTATTGCCCAAATTCCATCAACATGTCTCCTGCCCCACTAGGGGACAAAACACCCTGGACCATCTCTATACAAACATCAAGGACTCATACAAAGCTACTCCCTGCCCTCATCTGGGGCATTCTGACCACCTCTGCCTGTTCCTGGCCCCAGCCTACAAACTCTTAATAAAACGGGTCAAGCCAGCAGTAAAGACAATCACTGTCTGGCCAGAAGGAGCAGTCTCTGAACTCCATGACTGTTTTGACAATACAGACTGGTGTATTTTTGCACATTCAGCTACCCATGGCTCCCATATAGACATTAATGAATAGACATCTGCTATACAAGCCTACATTAACTTTAACACTGAAAGTGTCACAATAAAAAAATCAATCTGTGCCTTTCCAAACCAGAAACTCTGGATGACCAGTGAGGTCCGGCAGCTGCTGAAAGTCCGGAATGCAGCGTTCAAGTCAGGTAACTGTGAGGCCTACAGCGCAGCCAGATTCAACCTCAAAAAGGGCATCAGAACAGCCAAACATAAATATTCCCTACGAATAGAGGACCACTTTCACAATAAGTCCGATCCCTGGCGAATGTGGTAAGGCATTCAGTCTATCACAGACTACAAAAGCTCCAATAGCGGTCCCACTGTCCATGACGCCTCCCTGCCAGACAAGCTAAATCATTTCTATGCCCGCTTCGACAAGGACAATACTGACCCAGCCACAAAAATCCCCAGCCACCCAGAAAACCAGGTGCTCAGTCTATCGATCACAGAGGTCAGAGAATCACTGTGCAGAGTGAACACACGGAAGGCTGCCGGACCAGACGGCATACCGGGTCGAGTCCTCCGGGAATGTGCTGACCAGCTGGCTTAGGTCTTCACAACTATATTTAACCTCTCACTGTCCCAATCCATAGTCCCGGCAGGCTTTAAGACCACCTCTATCATTCCTGTCCCCAAGAAACCAACATCCACATGTCTGAATGACTACCGACCCATAGCACTCACCCCTATTGCCATGAAGTGCTTTGAGAGACTGGTTCTGGCTCACATCAAAAACATTATCCGACCCACATCAGTTCACCTACCACCCCAAAAGGTCTACTGAGGATGCCATTGCCACTGCCCTGCACTTTGTTCTGACCCACCTTGAACTTAACAACACATACATCCGGATGCTGTTTATAGATTATAGCTCTGCCTTCAACACTATCATCCCTGCCAAACTAACCACCAAACTCCTCTCCCTTGGCCTCAACCCCTCCCTCTGTAACTGGACCCTGGACTTCCTGACCAACAGACCTCAGTCTGTTAGGTTAGGTGACCACACCTCCTCCACTCTGACCCTCAGCACAGGTGCCCCTCAAGGCTGTGTTCTGAGCCCCCTCCTTTTCTCCCTCTTTACCCACGACTGCCTGCCAACTCACCCTTGAAATGTTATAGTTAAGTTTGCAGATGACACCACAGTTATTGGCCATACTACCAACAATGATGAGACGGCCTACAGGGACGAGATTCAGCACCTCACATCATGGTGTACTACCAAAAATTTTGCCCTCAATGTGCAGAAGACAAAGGAGCTGATTGTGGATTTCAGGAGGTCTAGAAGCTGCAGCCACTCCCCCATACACATCAATGGGGTGGAAGTGGAGCGTGTTTCCAGCTTTACATTCTTTGGAGTCCACATCAGCGAGGAACTTTCCTGGACATCAAACACCCAGGCCCTTGTGAAAAAAAAAGGCCTAACAACCCCTGCATTTCCTGAGGAGGCCGAGGAGCGCCCGTCTATCCCCCAAAATTCTCACCAACTTCTACCATTGCACCATAGAGAGCATCCTGACTAGCTGCATCTCAGTGTGGTACAGCAACTGCACCTCAGTAGACCAGAAAGCTTTGCAGCGGATCGTCAAGGCGGCCCAGCATATCACCGGTACCCAGCTCCCAGCCATAAAAGACATTTATCACAAACGCTGCCTTTGAAGGGGTCTGAGCATCAGCAGAGATCCCACCCACCCCAACCATGGACTGTTCTCCCCCCTGCGCTCTGGGAGGCGCTACAGGAGCCTCAGAGCCCGCACTACCAGGCTCAAAAACAGCTTCTTTCCACAAGCTGTTGCCCACCTGAACCTGGCTACCCACTGAATGTCTGTAGATATTTTTGAATATTTTGTACTCTTGCTCTTTTTTTAACTTATCTTAGCTTTTGGTCTTCATGTGTGTATATCTTATACTGTGTTTGTCTGTCTGTCTTGTACTGTTTGGTGAAGCCACAGCCCTCATTTTTAACATGTGCCTGCACATTGTTTTTAATGAAAATACATTGAATTGAATTGAATTTTATGATCATTAAAACATTGATCAGTAAAGGTTCGTTTGTTGTCAAAATTTGATATATTTGTATAATTGTACCTTGTTCATCATCCCCTCCTATTTAGCATTATTCTGAAGTGTTCTGACACACTGCATCCATACAAGATGGCTGATTGTGTTTAACTCCCATCCATTATTTATTTATTTATTTTTGCTGTCAACCTATGACAGTACACAACAGTTGAATCATCTGTGTGGATGGGTGTAGGGTGAATGTGGGTAGACTGTGTGAACTGACTCAGACCATACCCATGATGAGTATACACACACACACACACACACACACACGCACACACACACACACACCTGTGAATTATTTATAGCACCAGATTTTTTTGGGGGGGGGGTGAAGAGTACGCGATGAATCAACAGAAGAAAGAAATCACTGGTCTTGAAAAGTCCTCAATGTTGCCTCCTTTTTTTTCTTCTGAAAAGTTTATCTATTCGTCCCTTGAAAGAAGATGAATAGATTCCTCTGACAGTTCTGTGGTGTACTTGTGTGATTGCATGCATGTGTTCAGGATTGGCCTTTCTCCTCCCTTTTCCTGCTAGCGTTAGCCAGTTCCAGACGGTGCTACTGCAAAGGTCAGTGCGTGTGTGTGTGTGTGCGTGCGCGCGCATGTGTGTGTGTAAAGCAACGACAGTGATCTGTATAATGAGTTTTGTTGTTACCAAAGCAGATCAGGACTGCGATTAGGATTAAAGGGGACTGTGAATTTATCAGGCTTTCATATTTGTGAGGACAATAATCCCAATTGAAGTAAAAGCTTTATTAGCTTGTGATTTTTTTCTCTGCCTTTTCTATCTGACATTAATTTCACTTTGAATATTAGTAGAGTAACTGGTCGATGACATGTGGGCCAAAGCACTTTCACATTTTCGTTCTCAAGCCAGGAGGACAGCGGCTGCTAAATCCAATCTGTGTTCCCCTTATTCTGCTACTCCACCCATATTCCTTGCAAAACTTCCTGGGAAGTTGGCCTACTTTGAGTACTTGCCATCCATCCTACTTTATTTTTTTCCAGAGCTTTGTAAATGTAGCTTAAATGGAGTTCTGTGTTGAGAAAATGACGAGTATCCCATAACAGAGTTTGTGTGTGTGTGTGTGTGTGTGTGTGTGTGTGTGTGTGTGTGTGTGTGTGTGTGTGTGTGTGCATGTGCAGCATGGGGGGGTGCAAGAAACAGCAAGAGCGTTTACACTCTAATTTGTCGGCATGAGATCATGAAAATTTAACAGCCAGTCTAATTCGGCTCCTCCATCACAGACTCAGGCTTTTCCCCAGCCTTTGCTGCCGTGGTGTGTCTGCATAAAACCTGACAGTGTTTTTCTAAAACACACAGGCAACCAGCTTCTTGCAGCTGGAAGTGCAGATCAAATGGATGGGGTGCTATCATCTGTGCAGGACATGCATCTGTACTAGCCTATAACTTCTACCAGTAGGCAAATAGATAAGTCTACAATCCTCAATAATGAACCGATGTGATGCTGAACTGCAAAAAATGTATGCCAAAAATAGGATGAGCTGTCAGCTAATGTCATGGCAAAGCTAGGAAGACAGGTTTGTGGATTCAGTTGGTTCTCTGTGTGTGTTTACTGTGGAAAAAAAAGGTCTCTGGGGAAGGTGGCAGTAAAGTCTCTCTCACACACACACAGGTTATTGGAGACTTGTGCAAAGAAAGACACAAGAGGCAGTGACATTGGAAAGAACAAGCCTAGCCTGTTGTTTGGGGTCTGTTCAGTTCTTCAGAAACAAAACATTGTTTTTACTTATGCTGGTCAATGAAATCACCTTGAATTAAGTTCAGCAATTTCATTTCATCTGCTTATTACTCACTTGTTATGTCAATGGCAATTCGACGTAGTGTTTCCCAATGCACCAACTAGGGTCACAATACTGACATTCTGCTGTTTGGATTTTATGACCATGAATTTCAATATGTGAGTATGGGAAGTCAACAAAGCAATAAGTGACTGAATAGAAAACTTTTTTCTTCACTGGAGTGAATATTTTAGATTATAAATCATAACAAATGAATGCCTCATTGAATGCTAAAAGACTTTAATTGCTCTAGCAGTAAAGGAGATAACTTCTGTTAGACAATGGACACATTGAAACACCTGTGCATAGACACAAACACACACACACACGGAGGTATTATTGTACCCTGGCCTGTGCTTTTTGAGCATGCAAGAGGTGCTGATGTGCTAATGGATTTGGGTTACCATAAGGGATTAGGCTGTCTGTTACATTAACACATGTCCCTCTGCTGAGGTACTTGGGATGTGGCATCCCAGAGGCTAGCACAGTGGTCCTGTTGATGTCATGTGAGGGAGAGGATTTAGCAAGAGCGCCTGATCCAAAGGATAGCTTGTGCTTAATGGACATACTGCAAGGGGCTACATTTTCAGATGTTAGACTAACCACATTTAGTTGATCAATACATCCATGAACTGATTTTAATTCGCCGGTCTCAGGTGGCTTCTGTGTCTGATCTGCAGCGATTTCTCCCCTCTCCAATTTAAATCTCTGAAGTTGCAATAATCATTCCTGTCTTTCTCTGGTCTCCAGGGAGCAGCCGATCTTCACCACCAGGGCCCATGTCTTCCAGATTGACCCAACCACCAAAAAGAACTGGGTTCCTGCCAGCAAGCAGGCTGTCACGGTCTCCTATTTTTATGATAGCACACGCAACAGCTACCGTATCATCAGCGTGGATGGATCCAAGGTGTGTGTCTGGAAATTAATTCTTGCATGTGTGTGTGTGTGCATTTATTTTCATCGTTATACTCATGGGTTTTCTCTCCAGGATGTCTCCCCGGGCATATTGTGTGGCTGTGCACAGTATGTGAGCTATGGCTTGTACAAATATTGAAATGTCATCTTGGTTCCTGTCACCCTGTTTCCCCCAAAAAATGAGAGGATAGATATGTCTGAGAGATGATTGACAGTAAAGAGCAGCAAGCAGTGGAAGGACAGAAAGCATGTGCAGTGAAGCATGGCAGTGTTATACTTCTCATCAGTCAGCATCCACTTCATCCCTCATGTTCTGTCCACTAATCAGCGATGAACGGACACTGGCCCAGGCCACCTCTGGAATTTATAGCGATACAATTGCAAAATCTATGTAGAAATGCCCAAAATATCTTCATCTAAATTATTAGTATTTATGGTTAATAGTTGTCATTTCAACCTCGACAGAGCACAAGGGTTAAAGGAATAATTCAGATTTTTATTCCTATTTTATACTCACTGCTCATATTGTACATAGCTAGGTTTCATTTTCACTGTCATCCATCTGGCTTGCAATCTACACCACAGTGCATTTAATGGGGGACAAATACACAGTCCTTGTTCAGTGTGGCAAAAACACGGTCAGCCAGCGCTAACATGACGCCACATCAGTCTATCGTAGTGATTTCGAGTGGTCGTTTTAAAAATGCATAGGCAAATTCCCCTTTAGTCTTTGCTGTGTTGTGGGGGAGTCACTTCTGCTGGAAATCCCTGGTAAGCTGTGTTGCAGGAAGTAACACGGTAGAAAGAAAGACCACAACCGATGGTAAAAATTACTAAAGTTTTCAAACGACCACCTGAATTCACTATGATAGACTGCTGTAGCATCACGATAGCTTTGGCTGAACTATGGAGTGATTTTTTTTGGGGGGGGGGGTTTGCACTGGATGAGGATTGTGGATTTGTCAAATATTAATTGCATTGAATTCTAGATGACAAACTGGAGCTGTGTCCAGTATGAAGAAATGGATGAATGACCGTGACAATGACACCTACTCATGTACTACATGAGCAGTGAGTGTAAAATGGGAATAGACTTAAAAATAATCCCAACTATTCCTTTAAAGTGGGCCTCATACCTCTGAGGTTTGTTGGAGCATTCCCTTGATGCCTTTCTCTTACCCCTTCGGTCTAATTAATGTCAGAGAAAGGGAGAGGGGAGAGGTTTTTGGGTTGTTGTTTTTTTTTTTTTACCCCACAAATCAAGATGACCACTTTTTATTGATGTTGCTCAAGCACCCTGGCTCTTAAAACACACGCAGCCACACACCAAAAATCGATTGTCTAGCAATATACATGCACTGCGTGCCATAAATGAACCAGGACATGGTTCAGATTCACTAGCATTGCCCTGACACGACGAGAGCATGACGTTGAGATTAAATTTTGCATGTGCTGATGGATGCCATAGCTGGTGTGTATGTATGCCATGTTTGCGCCCATTTCCTCAAGCAGCCAAGAGGGTAGATTACATGTTGCCATGGAGATCGGGGTCTTATCTCAGTGGGATATTGGAGGGGCGTGATTGTAATGGGATTCCTGTGCTGACATTAATTGATTGTCACCTTTTTGCTTCGGCATAACTCACCCAGATTACTTTCACAACTGCCGCTGTGATTGATCAGGTAATAAATGCTTTGCATACATTCTTCCCAATTTGGTTGTTTGGTTAAAAAAGGCTAGTTGAGTTTGTTTGTTTGTGTTTTTTTTTTTAATTTTCAACCCAACAAATGAGGAATAGGTTTGCCAGAATTTAACATTTTGTCTAACGTCTGTGGTTGTTTGCACATGAGGTACCGTATTTCCAGGGCTAGAAGTCACTGTTTTTTTTTTACTCATCTGGCTGGTCCTGCGACTTATACAATGTAATTTTGGTGGACAAATACACTGCATTTCTACTAAGGCCACTAGATGACACTGATTAGTCTTGTGACTCAATTGAAAATACTGTACCGACATATATATGCGACTTATACACCAAAGCGACTTGCAACAATGCATTTTTTTTGCTGAGTGCAGCTTATACTTTGCTGCGACTTGTAGTCTGGGAAATACAGTAATTGGGTCCAGTGGTTTGAAGAATATCCTCTGAACAGTAAAGGAGATGATTCCTGCACAATAGCTCCTTTTTGAACTGTGTGTGTGTGTGTGTGTGTGTGTGTGTGTGTGTGTGTGTGTGTGTGTGTGTGTGTGTGTGTGTGTGTGTGGACTTAAAATCTACTTTTGTCTGCAGAAAGTTTGTTGTTTATTCTCTTGATTAAATATACAGGATTTGTACTGAACTGGATTTATGATTTTTTTTGTTTTTCAGAACAAGTTTTGAATTACCTTTTTGTCCAGAAGTTGTAGATCTAGGGCGTTAAGTGCAAGTTACACCTGTCAAAATCTCAATGCAACATAACTCACATGACAGTTATTCCAGCACGCCACACAGTTCAGTCTTGATTTATATGATGGATACTTATAATGCATCTTTCACAGTTGGAAGTACGACAGGCATGACTCAAACCTCTACTTGTTAATCAACAATGGTGACTGGAGTCAGTTATACTAAGGTGTTTTATCCTTGCAAACAGTTCTGCACAGGTTTCAGTTTCAAGGTCTAAAAATGTATAGGTGCACTATTTTCTGTACCAGAACGATCACTTTTGCTTGTCTTACATAACTCTGAAAGGCATTTTACTCTCTGCTCTGTCCTCCCATTCCTGCAGTCCTCTCTTCCCTTTCTCCCATAACAAAGTGAGAGATGCATTGAAACAGGCTCTACAGAGCACAGGGTTATGTGTACAGGCATTAGGAATTTTTTTTAGCTGAGAAATAATGAAAAGTAGGAGAGCTGATTTTTCCTCCTGCCTCTTTTAATTCAACTCAAACAAGACATGTCATGTTGGTATGAGCAAGGTGCTCGAAAGATGAAATGGCTGAGGAATGTTGAGTCATCACGAGGATTTGTTGAGTTAAAGTTTTTAGGTTTAAGGCTAGCTGACACAGAGACGGGTCTGCTGGGAAGAATTGCGTCTTTGTGCAATGTACACCAACTATGGCAGCCTGTCACCTGAAATTTGTCTGTCCCCAAGAATACGGGCAACTTGCTGATGATGATGATGATTTGGTAAGTAGGAGAGCGTATCAGCATATTTCCCTTTTACTCTAACTCGTTCTGAATAGTGCCCCTGATAGTAGGATGAACCAAGTATCACAGCTGAGCAGAGCTCGCCTGCTGAATTTTATAGGCCTTAAATCATTTGCGCTGTATGAACCTGATAGACCCCTAAGACAATACAGAAGGTTGGTTTTGGAAAGTTTAGATGAGCACATTTATCTCCCTGCTTTTACCCACTTCCATTCACTTCCAAAATTGGCCCTTATTTTGAAATACCTGTTCTTTTCTTCCTTTACTCACACACCAATTTCTCCCCACAGACCCTCCTCCCTTGCCTTATGTCGCTGAAGTCATATTTAGTTCTGTGCCGAATTTGCAAATTCCCTGCCCCGTGCAGACACACAGTCAGCCAAGTAAGAGGTCTCCTATAACTGCCTTGACTGTCATGCCGCCCTCCGAGTAACTGACCCTGCAGCCAGCACCCGGCCGGGCCCCTCTCTGCACCTCCTGTGCCACTTGATACACACCACCCGGCTCACCAGCCTCACAGCTGTCCCCGTCACTCTGACACACTGAGAGTCTGACACTTGTTTACTAATTCTCACACCAGCATACAATGGCTTAATGATATCAAAAATATTAAATAAAATCGTAATATTGACTATTTTGCATGGCTTTGAATTCCAGCTCATGCCATGAATCGTTATCCAGTTTCCTGCAGGTATGCACTGTGCGCGCTTGGTGCAGGATCAATGACCTGTTTAGGGTTTCGTTTTCCCAAGGCTGTGTTTTCTCAGTGGAGAGAGCAGGGTGCTGGTGCAGACTGCAGACGTGTTGGATCCCTCATTGGTGTGAAGTTGGTCATGTTCCACTCTGCTCATTATCCCGTTACACACCGCATTACAGCCAGAGATAGCAGGATAAACAACACGGTCCTTTAGCTTTACACGGCACCTTTCTGAATTCCCTCTCGCATGCTTGCACTCCGTCTTCTTCCATTAGCCTTTTCTCATTTCCATGTGCTCATTTTTACAGGAATATTTCATTTCAGAAAACCTACAGCCAGTAACATGATTTTTTTTTTTTTGGTAGGATATTCATGACTCCTCAAATCATTTTTTCCCCCATAGTCATTATTCCAAAAGAGCTTTGCTTGAATCACTTAAAACTTATCAAGTGGAGGTATTGAGTTTAATATTCATGCTGTGCTAGATGGGATTTCTCAAACATCTATTACAAACAACTGTATTTCAATGACACGGTGTCGGAGGTGTTAACCGCTCTGTACCCCCAGGAATTCATTTTTAGTGGATTTAGGCCCACTTTCATTTTCATCAAGCATTTGAAACAGGCGTGGTGATTTAAAGTCGAGTTTATTTGGCAAATGACCGTTCTGAGTGAGAACGCTGTAACCCCTGATGCAGCGAAAAAACAATGCCGATTACCTGCTGTGTGTGGCTTTCCCATAATGCGTTTTGAGTTTGCCTTTTATCACCCATTAGGATTGTTTTGGGTGTGCACCGTTAATATCTCACCAAGAGGTATTGTTGTATCGATTGTTATCGTTTGTTTGCTCAACTCTGCCGTCTCAGTTTCACTGCTCTGGAACAAATGTTAAGTGTTTTCACACCTCGGCCACTGAAGGAGTAAAAGAGAGATGCCCCCATAGCGTCCCTCCATATGAGCAGACATGAGGGCCTGTCATGAATTTGCTTCCCGATTCCATGTTCTGAGCTGAGTTGCTATGAGACAAAGTGTGCTTTGCAATTCAACTGTCTTTTGTTGTTACTTCATTGTTGGGATAATTTGCACGTACTATTTCTGACTTCTGTTGTGTTTTGTGCGGCTTTGTGTGCAGGTGACAGGGTAACTTTTCTTGTGTTTACATGGACCTAAATGTCTTTTGATGTCCATGTAGGGTTGGTCATGTCTGTTTGAACTAATGCACGATGACACTTGACCACAAATAAACAGCGTCGACAAACCCAGCAGAGAAATGCTCAGAGTTGATTCCCCCCCCCCCCAAAAAAAAATCAACAAAGTTTGCACATGCAAGAAATTTGAGTTTGTGGGTTTCACTCTTGTGAAATTTAAAGCTGAAATCTGGGATTTTTTCCCCCGTTAATAAATAGCTATTTATGTAATCAGATTACATAATACTAACTAGCATCTTTACTGTGGTTGGAGACACTCTCCAATCTGTATAATGCTGGTGAAATTTTTTTTTGTGGTTTTTCCCCTCTTTTTCTCCCCCATTGTACCTGTCTAATTACCCCACTCTTCTGAGCCATCGCGGTCGCTGCTCCACCCCCTCTGCCGATCCGCGGAGGGCTGCAGACTACCACATGCCTCCTCCGATTCATGTGGAATCTCCAGCTGCTTCTTTTCACCTGACAGTGAGGCATTTCACCAGAGGACATAGCGCGTTGGAGGATCACGCTATTCCCCCCAGTTCCCCCTCCCTCCCAAACAGGCACCCTGACTGACCAGAGGAGGTGCTAGTGCAGCGACTAGGACACATACCCACATCCGGCTTCCCACCTGCAGACACAGCCAATTGTGTCTGTAGGTTGGCAACAGAATAGACTGCTACGATACCCAGACGCCCTGCTGGTGAAATTTTTTGGTGGGGTAGGACAAACACTGGCACAGCAGCAAACACGTTTCTACTCGAACAAGAAAAAGGATTGAAACATGATGACGATGTGGAGACGTTTATGTTGGAGAGCTAATCTACCAATTCTACAATCAATATTACAGTGCAACAGTGTTCCCATGTAGTTTGATGTGGTTTGTAACACAATAGATTGCCTATGTTAGTTTTGATCCAAGGATGTCATCTTTAGGAGGGTGGGAACTGTTTACTGCTGAGCTGACAGTACACGAGCGACAAAGGCTGCTGCATCTCATTTGAAGTTCTCGCCGCCAGAGAGAGGGACAACCAGAGAAATCCCAGATTCAGCTTTAACGCAACATAAAGTAGGATTAGTTAGAACTCTGTAGGCAAAGGAAGAAGAGAAATTGGGGTAATAATGAGTTTCTTCTGTTCAGAGTGCAAAAAGAAAAGCTATGCCTTTCAGAAATTGGGGGAGGGGGGGGGTCTCAACTATACAGTACTCTCTCATCAGATCATAGCATTGGTAAAAAAACAAAAAACAAAACCTGTTAACAGGAATATACAAAGGTCCAGGGAAGATTGTCCCAATTAGGTTGTACAATCAGGACAATATTCCAATATCTGTATATGAGCGACCATTATTAAGACTGTGCAGCTGCTTCCCCGTATATTAGCTGTTGCTCGATGAATTTGTACTGTGGCAGATGTTTTTTGCCGCTAGGTGATATTACAAAGCCACAACAGCTGAGTATGTGCACCGTAGCTGATATGGATGGAGGTATTTCACCACTTGGGGTTTAGTGGGTCAACAGTGGTCAGATATTACTGTGTGTGTGTGTGTGTGTGTGTGTGTGTGTGTGTGTGTGTGTGTGTGTGTGTGTGTGTGTGTGTGTGTGTGCGCGTGCGTGCGTGCGTGCGCGCATCACTGAGACATGGCCAAAACTCTATTTTAAGACTAGTATATTATGTTATTGTCAAGAGAACAAGATATGCAGTGTACCTTAGAGAAACAGATCTAATTGAGTTTAGATTATTGGTCTCTCAAGGTTGTGCGTAAGCCTGAGTCAGATGTCGAGACTGCTTTTTTTGCAGTATTTGTGGAAATGAAATGTTTCTCATTTCCTGTTTAGAAAACAGGTGATGGTGGTTTGAGCAAATATGGTTGACCATGATACATGCATGTTAGTTGTAATGTTTTGCATTATTCCTGCGAGATTGTGATGGTTCCCATTCAAGAAATTAGGTCTTTGATACAGGCACAATAGGTGGACTCAAAGACCTGCCTCTTTTTTTATTCCAGGCCTGAATAAAATCTGTTCTTGCAGGCATGATAATGGACAGCTTTCCGCTCAATGTGATATTAAAAAATAATCCAACACCTTTCATATTCCGAATCAGAACCATGTTTATTGGCCATGTAGTTTTGCACAAACATGGAATTTGTCTCCGGTTTCGTGGCTGTCTGTGTACTTAACATAGACTAACAACATACAACACGACAATCTTCAGATATATACATGAGGATTGACTATATACAGGCGAAATAAGAGTTGATAAAGTGCAATGGTGCAGAGAAGATATCGGATACACTTTGGTTCTTATGTGATTTTTGTGCCTCGAAGACTGTGATTTTGCTCAGGTTTGTGTCCTCCCGACAGGTGATCATAAACAGCACCATCACGCCAAACATGACCTTCACCAAGACTTCACAGAAATTCGGCCAATGGGCAGACAGCAGGGCCAACACTGTCTTTGGCCTGGGCTTCGCCTCAGAGCAGCAACTCGCCAAGGTCAGTACAGACAGTATCCTCATTAATAAGCAAGGGTAAAAATGGCAAAGGGCATTTTGCCAATTACATTTGCTTTTAGAGAGCTATTGGTGTATAATTTTAGTCATCATCAACATCAAAGATATCTCTTCTGTAGTGTCAAGTTCAGCTCAATAAGGGATGTAAATCGGAGGCATTTTGTTCATTACAATATATATTTTCTGTAATAGTGGAAATAACATGTATTTGGCATCATTATATGGGTAGATGCACTCCCTGATTATTGGTGCCCATGATGTCCCCTCCTCCCCCCACACGGCGTAATTGTCTCTGAGCTCATCATCTCTGAATCACCACTGAAACCACTGAATTCCCAACAATCTAAAGGTTGGATACCCTGCTTTTTAAATTTCAGTTTTATCTCTCCCGATCAAAAACTTTCCATGTCCCTCGTTTGTTTTCAGTTTGCTGAAAAATTCCAGGAGGTGAAAGAGGCAGCCAAGCTAGCGAGGGACAAGTCTCAAGAGAAAATTGAGACATCCAGTAACCACTCCCAGGTACCCGTCTCTCTGTGGTTTGAAATCCTGTGTTCACTTCTGTTTGGGTGGAGCAACAAAGCTACGATCTGATACTAGGAGAAATATGAGCTATATAATTATAATATATAGTTATATACATATAATTGTAATGGAGCTCAATATCCCTCTCTCTCTCTCGCTCACACACACACACACACACACACACACACTTTGTTTTTAGTGTAAACACCAAACTGGAAATGACCCCTATCCACCACTGACGAGCAATATTTATACAGAAAACTATATGATATGGGCCCTCTGTTGACATTAAGTTCATTTGACTTGTAGGTTTTTGCATATGATGTTCTAACTATATGCTTAAAAGGAAAAGTAAACCCATGGAAAAATACAGAGAGGAAAAATGGGTTTTGATATAAATGAAAGATTCCTAGTAACGATTGAAAATGAAGAGTTTGTACAACATCTCTGAGAGTCCTTTTTTTTCTCAGCAGAATTGACGAGTTCATGAACTCTGCCATTGAAACTTTTTTATTAAACCACTCACTGGACCGCTTGTGTAAATGTTGACATCATGGAGGCGCACATCCTTTTTTCTTTTTTTACATGCTAAAGGACACTGTCTCATTCATACTTGCTGCCCTACAGGTTGGCCTTCTGTCATTTTGTCTGCAGACGTTTATCCTATTCCACACATTTTGTTCGCCCTGTATTGAAGAGTGACACCGGTGTATGTGATAATAGCGACACAATAATGTAACATGCAACATTCACAAAAACATTCAAATATCCCTGAAACTTGTCTCCCCCCCCCCTTTTTTTTCTCTGCAATTGTACTTGACCAATTACCCCACTCTTCCAAGCTGTCCTGGTCGCTGCTCCACACCCTCTGCCGATCCGGGGAGGGCTGCAGACTACCACATGCCTCCTCCGATACATGTGGAGTCGCCAGCTGCTTCTTTTCACCTGACTGTGAGGAGTTTCACCAGAGAGATGTAGTACGTGGGAGGATTACGCTATTCCCCCCAGTTCCCCCTCCCCCCCCCGAACATGCGCCCCGGCCGACCAGAGGAGGCGTTGGTGTGGCGACCAGGACACATACCCACATCCGGCTTCCCGCCCGCAGACACGGCCAACTGTGTCTGTAGGGATGCCCGACCAAGCCGGAGGTAACACGGGGATTCAAACTGGCGATCCCTGTGTTGGTAGGCAATGGAATAGACCGCTATGCTACCTGGACGCCTTGAAACTTCTCTTCAGGGCTCTGAATGTTACAAGCTACTAACCCGTGAATGCATCGACCGTTACATCAACTATTCCTTTAGTGTAAACCACACCAATCTCTTTTTACACAACTGACACATGGTAATGATGGATTCCCGGCTATCTTGGGTATAGTGAAGCTACACTGCAGAGATCAAAGTTCAAATATCAACTGGCAGATACCATCAATATAGTCTGAAACAAGTGCATTTGAAGAATGAGTGAGTCTGCATGTGGATTTCATGAAAAGCACAAAAAAAGTGAGGGATATACACATGGCCGGGCTAGAACCAGTTGTAGTGCACGGGTTTGTTTTACTGTTGTAGTAACAGCTTGACTGATGGGCGCGCACAAGATAAGGGTGTTACTTTACATTGTTTTACTTCCAATGAGAGCCCGTCTATTAGACAAACGTTATCTCAGATGGGTTATTCAGTGGGTTGAGTGTATAGTGTTGGGAGAGTCTAATTTGAGGTGTATCCAGGCCGCCTCTGCCCAGTTTCTGGCAGTCAGGGCTGCTGGGTGCTCTCCGCCTGTGCTAACTCCAGATGGCAGGCCTCAGACTCGGCTCTGTGAAGCGGAAAGCTGCTGGGCCTTATGACGTGATAAATACTGGCAACATTCCCTCTTCACCCCACCACTGTCATCGCTGATGTGTTGTGGGTGTTAAAGTGCTTTGCAGCGAGTCGCGCTGGCTTTGTGTTTTGTGTGTGTGTGTTTTGATAATTGGAGCACTACCTGTGATGCAAACTTATTTGTAAAGCTACTGGAGAGCTTTGACTGTACTCATGAATTTCCATCAAAGGGTACTAAACCTTTATTTATTTATTTGTAACTTTCGCCCCCCCTGAAAACCTGTTGGTATTGGGCTAAGATGTAGAACTGATTGCTGTTATGATAAATTCAACAAAAATAAGATGGGTCACACAGCCGCTTTGTGGGGAAAAAAATCTATGCTTTTCTTGGGTCCAAGGGAAAACGCACATTAAGATCTTCAGATCAACCCGCTCAGAATCGCCACCTTAAGAAGGGGACGCTGGGATCTATGTGATATAGGCGAGAGTGGTCCAGCAGGATACACTAATAAAAAAAAATTGGAGGTGAGCAGAAAGACCCAACTTAACTGTCTGGGTAGACTTGTGAGAAGCTGAGATGAGATGTTCTTCTACACAACTGCCACCTCCAGTCTCACCCACACCACCATCACTGTCCTCTACATCTACAACCCTTTTTCTAAATGTTAGAAGGCAGAGAGAGACAGGCTTAAAACACACGCCAAACCCAAGGCCTTTGCACACCTAGTCCGAACTTTTCATCCGAAAATCTCACATGTTAACAAATAAATACAACCTCACACTTTTCTACATTAAGTTTACACACCAACTCCGAAAAAGACGACTGTCAAAAAAAAAAAGTTTTCGGAACAGTTTCAATTTTCTGCGATTTTTCACATCTGTCAAAGGAATCTCATGGTGCACAGCAAAGTTTTTCCAATGGCATAACAGATGTGTGTGTGTGTGTGTGTGTGTGTGTGTGTGTGTGTGTGTGTGTGTGTGTGTGTGTGTCTGTGTCTGTGTCTGTGTGTGTGTCTGTGTGTGTCTATCTACCGTAGGCATACTGCAAGACAATTTTCACAATCAATCGGGTTGTGGTCATTTGTCCTCTTGTTTTTAATGTGTGGTTTGAGTATGCATCGAACTGGGCCTCTTATTCGCTCCACAGCTCCTGTATCAGCTTGTGAAACGCTCCCAGCTCTTGATGGTTGTAGGCCACATTTTCTCTTTCTTTCTCCTCAGAAGAGAGATAATCACTAAGTCACCCTCACTCCTTGAAGACTCACTTTTGTTTCGTATTGTGAATTTCCACCAAAAAAAAAAAACAAAACCCAAAAACATCAGATTCAGTGTGCAAGGTTTCTGTGCATAATGGTTTTTTTTTAGGATAATGGATAAAAAAA